>NC_060191.1:43432835-43802835 GCF_021184085.1 Oncorhynchus gorbuscha | reverse complement strand
CTGCCTTTCTTCACCCCTTTTACCCCTCTCCCTGCCTTTATTCATCCTTTTACCTCTCTCCCTGCCTTTCTTCATCCCTTTACCTCTCTCCCTGCCTTTCTTCATCCCTTTACCTCTCTCTCCCTGCCTTTCTTCATCCCTTTACCTTTCTCTCTGCATTTCTTCATCCCTTTACCTCTCTCTCTGCCTTTCTTCATCCCTTTACCTCTCTCTCTGCCTTTCTTCATCCCTTTACCTCTCTCTCTCTGCCTTTCTTTATCCCTTTACCTCTCTCTCTGCCTTTCTCTCTCTCTCTGCCTTTCTTCATCCCTTTACCTCTCTCTCTGCCTTTCTTCATCCCTTTACCTCTCTCTCTGCCTTTCTTCATCCTTTTACCTCTCTCTCTCTTCCTTTCTTCATCCCTTTACCTCTCTCTCTGCCTTTCTTCATCCCTGTACCTCTCTCTCTGCCTTTCTTCATCCCTTTACCTCTCTCTCTGCCTTTCTCTCGCTCTCTCTCTCTCTCTGCCTTTCTTTATCCTTTACCTCTCTCTCTGCCTTTCTCTCTCTCTCTCTGCCTTTCTTCATCCCTTTACCTCTCTCTCTGCCTTTCTTTATCCCTTTACCTCTCTCTCTGCCTTTCTCTCTCTCTCTGCCTTTCTTCATCCATTTACCTCTCCCTCTGCCTTTCTTCATCCCTTTACCTCTCTCTCTGAATTTCTTCATCCCTTTACCTCTCTCTCTGCCTTTATTCATCCCTTTACCTCTCTCTCTGCCTTTATTCATCCCTTTACCTCTCTCTCTGCCTTTCTTCATCCCTTTACCTCTCTCTCTGCCTTTCTTCATCCCTTTACCTCTCTCTCTGCCTTTCTTCATCCCTTTACCTCTCTCTCTGTCTTTCTCTCTCTCTCTGCCTTTCTTCATCCCTTTACCTCTCTCTCTGCCTTTCTCTCTCTCTCTCTCTCTGCCTTTCTTCATCCCTTTACGTCTCTCTCTGCCTTTCTCTCTCTCTCTGCCTTTCTTTATCCCTTTACCTCTCTCTCTGCCTTTCTTTATCCCTTTACCTCTCTCTCTGCCTTTCTCTCTCTCTCTCTCTCTCTGCCTTTATTCACCCCTTTACCTCTCTCTCTGCCTTACTTCATCCCTTTACCTCTCTCTCTGCCTTTCTTCATCCTTTTACCTCTCTCTCTCTGCCTTTCTTCATCCCTTTACCTCTCTCTCTGCCTTTATTCATCCATTTACCTCTCTCCCTGTCTTTCTCTCTCTCTCTCTGCCTTTCTTCATCCCTTTACCTCTCTCTCTGACTTTCTCTCTCTCTCTCTCTCTCTGCCTTTATTAATCCCTTTACCTCTCTCCCTGCCTTTCTTCATCCTTTTACCTCTCTCTCTCTGCCTTTCTTCATCCCTTTACCTCTCTCTCTGCCTTTCTCTCTCTCTCTGCCTTTCTTTATCCCTTTACCTCTCTCTCTGCCTTTCTCTCTCTCTCTCTGCCTTTCTTCATCCCTTTACCTCTCTCCCTGCCTTTCTTCATCCCTATTTCCTCTCTCTCTCTGCCTTTCTTCATCCCTTTACCTCTCTCTCTGCCTTTCTTCATCCTTTACCTCTCTCTCTGCCTTTAATCATCCCTTTACCTCGCTCTCTGCCTTTCTTCATCCTTTACCTCTCTCTCTGCCTTTATTCATCCCTTTACCTCTCTATCTGCCTTTCTTCATCCCTTTACCTATCTCCCTGCCTTTCTTCATCCCTTTACCTCTCTCTCTGCCTTTCTTCATCCCTTTACCTCTCTCCCTGCCTTTCTTCATCCCTTTACCTCTCTCTCCCTACCTTTCTTCATCCCTTTACCTCTCTCTCTGCCTTTCTTCATCCTTTTACCTCTCTCTCTCTGCCTTTCTTCATCTCTTTACCTCTCTCTGTGCCTTTATTCCTCCCTATACCTATCTCTCTGCCTTTCTCTCTCTCTCTCTCTCTCTCTGCCTTTCTTCACCCCTTTACCTCTCTCTATGCCTTTCTCTCTCTCTCTCTGCCTTTCCTTATCCCTTTACCTCTCTCTCTGCCCTTCTCTCTCTCTCTCTCTCTCTCTCTCTCTCTGCCTTTCTTCACCCCTTTACCTCTCTCTATGCCTTTCTCTCTCTCTCTCTGCATTTCTTCATCCCTTTACCTCTCTCCCTGCCTTTCTTCATCCCTATTTCCTCTCTCTCTGCCTTTCTTCATCCCTTTACCTCTCTCTCTGCCTTTAATCATCCCTTTACCTCGCTCTCTGCCTTTCTTCATCCTTTACCTCTCTCTCTGCCTTTATTCATCCCTTTACCTCTCTATCTGCCTTTCTTCATCCCTTTACCTCTCTCTCTGCCTTTCTTCATCCCTTTACCTCTCTCCCTGCCTTTCTTCATCCCTTTACCTCTCTCTCCCTACCTTTCTTCATCCCTTTTACCTCTCTCTCTCTGCCTTTCTTCATCCCTTTACCTCACTCTCTGCCTTTCTTCATCCCTTTACCTCTCTCTCTGCCTTTATTCATCCCTTTACCTCTCTCTCTGCCTTTCTTCATCCTTTTACCTCTCTCTCTCTGCCTTTCTTCATCCCTTTACCTCTCTCTCTGCCTTTCTTCATCCCTTTACCTCTCTCTCTTCTTTCTTTCTCTCTCTCTCTGCCTTTCTTCATCCCTTTACCTCTCTCTCTGCCTTTCTCTCTCTCTCTCTCTCTGCCTTTCTTCGTCCCTTTACGTCTCTCTCTGCCTTTCTCTCTCTCTCTGCCTTTCTTTATCCCTTTACCTCTCTCTCTGCCTTTCTTTATCCCTTTACCTCTCTCTCTGCCTTTTCTTCATCTCTTTCTCTCTCTGCCTTTATTCATCCCTTTACCTCTCTCTCTGCCTTTCTTCATCCCTTTACCTCTCTCTCTGCCTTTCTTCATCCTTTTACCTCTCTCTCTCTGCCTTTCTTCATCCCTTTACCTCTCTCTCTGCCTTTATTCATCCATTTACCTCTCTCCCTGTCTTTCTCTCTCTCTCTCTGCCTTTCTTCATCCCTTTACCTCTCTCTCTGACTTTCTCTCTCTCTCTCTCTCTCTGCCTTTATTAATCCCTTTACCTCTCTCCCTGCCTTTCTTCATCCTTTTACCTCTCTCTCTCTGCCTTTCTTCATCCCTTTACCTCTCTCTCTGCCTTTCTCTACCTTTCTCTCTCTCTCTGCCTTTCTTTATCCCTTTACCTCTCTCTCTGCCTTTCTCTCTCTCTCTCTGCCTTTCTTCATCCTTTTACCTCTCTCTCTGCCTTTCTTCATCCCTTTACCTCTCTCCCTGCCTTTCTTCATCCCTATTTCCTCTCTCTCTGCCTTTCTTCATCCCTTTACCTCTCTCTCTGCCTTTAATCATCCCTTTACCTCGCTCTCTGCCTTTCTTCATCCTTTACCTCTCTCTCTGCCTTTATTCATCCCTTTACCTCTCTATCTGCCTTTCTTCATCCCTTTACCTATCTCCCTGCCTTTCTTCATCCCTTTACCTCTCTCTCTGCCTTTCTTCATCCCTTTACCTCTCTCCCTGCCTTTCTTCATCCCTTTACCTCTCTCTCCCTACCTTTCTTCATCCCTTTACCTCTCTCTCTGCCTTTCTTCATCCCTTTACCTCTCTCTCTCTGCCTTTCTTCATCCCTTTACCTCTCTCTCTGCCTATTCTTCATCCCTATACCTCTCTCTCTGCCTTTCTCTCATCTTTCTCTCTCTCTGCCTTTCTTCATCCCTTTACCTCTCTCTCTGCCTTTTCTCTCTCTCTCTCTGCCTTTCTTCATCCCTTTACCTCTCTCTCTCTCTCTCTCTCATCTCTCTCTCTCTCTCTGCCTTTCTTCATCCCTTTACCTCTCTCTCTGCCTTTCTCTCTCTCTCTCTGCCTTTCTTCATCCCGTTACCTCTCTCTCTGCCTTTCTTCATCCCTTTTCCTCTCTCTCTGCCTTTCTTCATCCCTTTACCTCTCTCTCTGCCTTTCTTCATCCCTTTACCTCTCTCTCTGCCTTTCTTCATCCCTTTACCTCTCTCTCTGCCTTTCTTCATCCCTTTACCTCTCTCTCTGCCTTTCTTCATCCCTTTACCTCTCTCTCTGCCTTTCTTCATCCCTTTACTCTCTCTCTGCCTTTCTTCATCCCTTTACTCTCTCTCTCTGCCTTTCTTCATCCCTTTACCTCTCTCTCTGCCTTTCTTCATCCCTTTACCTCTCTCTCTGCCTTTCTCTTTATCTCTCTCTGCCTTTCTTCATCCCTTTACCTCTCTCTCTGCCTTTTCTCTCTCTCTCTGCCTTTCTTTATCCCTTTACCTCTCTCTCTGCCTTTCTCTCTCTCTCTCTGCCTTTCTTCATCCCTTTACCTCTCTCTCTGCCTTTCTTCATCCTTTACCTCTCTCTCTGCCTTTATTCATCCCTTTACCTCTCTCTCTGCCTTTCTTTCTCTCCTCTTCTACCTCTCATCCCTACCTCTTCTTCATCCCTTTCTCCTCTCTCTCTCTGCCTTTCTTCATCCCTTTACCTCTCTCTCTGCCTTTCTTTCATCCCTTTACCTCCCTCTCTCTCTCTGCCTTTCTTCATCCTTTACCTCTCTCTCTGCCTTTCTTCATCCCTTTTCCTCTCTCTCTGCCTTTCTTCATCCCTTTACTCTCTCTCTGCCTTTCTTCATCCCTTTACCTCTCTCTGCCTTTCTTCATCCCTTTACTCTCTCTCTGCCTTTCTTCATCCCTTTACCTCTCTCTCTGCCTTTCTTCATCCCTTTACCTCTCTCTCTGCCTTTCTTCATCCCTTTACCTCTCTCTCTGCCTTTCTTCATCCTTTACCTCTCTCTCTGCCTTTCTTCATCCCTTTACCTCTCTCTCTCTGCCTTTCTTCATCCCTTTACCTCTCTCTCTCTGCCTTTCTTCATCCCTTTACCTCTCTCTCTGCCTTTCTTCATCCCTTTACCTCTCTCTCTGCCTTTCTTCATCCCTTTACCTCTCTCTCTGCCTTTCTTCATCCCTTTACCTCTCTCTCTCTGCCTTTCTTCATCCCTTTTACCTCTCTCTCTCTGCCTTTCTTCATCCCTTTACCTCTCTCTCTGCCTTTCTTCATCCCTTTACCTCTCTCTCTGCCTTTCTCTCTCTGCCTTTCTTCATCCCTTTACCTCTCTCTCTGCCTTTCTCTCTCTCTCTGCCTTTCTTCATCCCTTTACCTCTCTCTCTGCCTTTCTTCATCCCTTTACCTCTCTCTGCCTTTCTTCATCCCTTTACCTCTCTCTCTGCCTTTCTTCATCCCTTTTACCTCTCTCTCTGCTTTCTTCATCCCTTTTACCTCTCTCCCTACCTTTCTTCATCCCTTTACCTTGCTCTCTGCCTTTCTTCATCCTTTACCTCTCTCTCTGCCTTTCTTCATCCTTTTACCTCACTCTCTGCCTTTCTTCATCCCTTTACCTCTCTCTCTGCCTTTCTTCATCCCTTTACCTCTCTCTCTGCCTTTCTTCATCCCTTTACCTCTCTCTCTGCCTTTCTTCATCCCTTTACCTCTCTCTCACTGCCTTTCTTCATCCCTATTTCCTCTCTCTGCCTTTCTTCATCCCTTTACTCTCTCTCTGCCTTTCTTCATCCCTTTACCTCTCTCTCTGCCTTTCTTCATCCCTTTACCTCTCTCTCTGCCTTTCTTCATCCCTTTACCTCTCTCTGCCTTTCTTCATCCCTTTACCTCGCTCTCTGCCTTTCTTCATCCCTTTACCTCTCTCTCTGCCTTTCTTCATCCCTTTACCTCTCTCTCTGCCTTTCTTCATCCTTTACCTCTCTCTCTGCCTTTCTTCATCCCTTTACCTCTCTCTCTGCCTTTCTTCATCCCTTTACCTCTCTCTCTGCCTTTCTTCATCCCTTTACCTCTCTCTCCCTGCCTTTCTTCATCCCTTACCTCATTCTCTGCCTTTCTTCATCCCTTTACCTCTCTCTCTGCCTTTCTTCATCCCTTTACCTCTCTCTCTGCCTTTCTTCATCCCTTTACCTCGCTCTCTGCCTTTCTTCATCCCTTTACCTCTCTCTCTGCCTTTCTTCATCCCTTTACCTCATCTCTCTGCCTTTCTTCATCCCTTTACCTCGCTCTCTGCCTTTCTTCATCCCTTTACCTCTCTCTCTGCCTTTCTTCATCCCTTTTACCTCTCTCCCTGCCTTTCTTCATCCCTTTACCTCTCTCTCTGCCTTTCTTCATCCCTTACCTCATTCTCTGCCTTTCTTCATCCCTTTACCTCACTCTCTGCCTTTCTTCATCCCTTTACCTCGATCTCTGCCTTTCTTCATCCCTTTACCTCTCTCTCTGCCTTTCTTCATCCCTATTTCCTCTCTCTCTGCCTTTCTTCATCCCTTTACCTCTCTCTCTGCCTATCTTCATCCCTTTACCTCTCTCTCTCTCTGCCTGTCTTCATCCCTTTACCTCTCTCTCACTGCCTTTCTTCATCCCTATTTCCTCTCTCTCTTCCTTTCTTCATCCCTTTACCTCTCTCTCTGCCTTTCTTCATCCCTTTACCTCTCTTTCTCTGCCTTTCTTCATCTGCCTTTTCTCTCTCTCTCTGCCTTTCTTCATCCCTTTACCTCTCTCTCTCTGCCTTTCTTCATCCCTTTACCTCTCTCTCTGCCTTTCTTCATCCCTTTTAACTCTCTCTCTGCCTTTCTTCATCCTTTACCTCTCTCTCTGCCTTACTTCATCCCTTTACCTCTCTCTCTGCCTTTCTTTATCCTTTCTTCATCCCTTTACCTCTCTCTCTGCCTTTATTCATCCCTTTACCTCTCTCTCTGGCTTTCTGCCTTTCTTCATCCCTTTACCTCATTCTCTGCCTTTCTTCATCCCTTTACCTCGCTCTCTGCCTTTCTTCATCCCTTTACCTCTCTCTCTGCCTTTCTTCATCCTTTTACCTCTCTCTCTCTGCCTTTCTTCATCCCTTTACCTCTCTCTCTGCCTTTCTTCATCCCTTTCCCTCTTTCTCTCTCTCTCTCTCTCTGCCTTTCTTCATCCCTTTACCTCTCTCTCTGCCTTTTTTCATCCTTTACCTCTCTCTCTGCCTTTCTTCATCCCTTTACCTCTCTCTCTGCCTTTCTCTCTTCTTCATCCCTTTACTCTCTGCCTTATTCTCCTTTCTCTCTCCCTTTCTTCATCCCTTTACCTCTCTGCCTTTCTTCATCCCTTTACCTCTCTCTCTGCCTTTCTTCATCCCTTTACCTCTCTCTCTCTGCCTTTCTTCATCCCTTTACTCTCTCTCTCTCCTTTCTTCATCCTTTCTCTCTCTCTCTGCCTTTCTTCATCCCTTTACCTCTCTCTCTGCCTTTCTTCATCCCTTTATCTCTCTCTGCCTTTCTTCATCCCTTTACCTCTCTCTCATGCCTTTCTCTCTCTCTGCCTTTCTTCATCCCTTTACCTCTCTTCTCCCTCTCTCTCTCTCTCTGCCTCTCTCTCTCTGCCTTTCTTCATCCTTTTACCTCTCTCTCTGCCTTTATTCATCCCTTTACCTCCTCTCTCTCTGCCTTTCTCTCTCTTCATCCCTTTACCTCTCTCTCTGCCTTTCTTCATCCCTTCTCTCTCTCTCTCTGCCTTTCTTCATCCCTTTACCTCTCTCTCTGCCTTTCTTCATCCTTTACCTCCCTCTCTGCCTTTCTCTCTCTCTCTCTGCCTTTCTTCATCCTTTTACCTCTCTCCCTGCCTTTCTTCATCCCTATTTCCTCTCTCTCTGCCTTTCTTCATCCCTTTACATCTCTCTCTGCCTTTCTTCATCCCTTTACCTCTCTCTCTGCCTTTCTTCATCCCTTTACCTCTCTCTCTGCCTTTCTTCATCCCTTTACCTCATTCTCTGCCTTTCTTCATCCCTTACCTCGCTCTCTGCCTTTCTTCATCCCTTTACCTCTCTCTCTGCCTTTCTTCATCCATTTACCTCTCTCCCTGTCTTTCTTCATCCCTTTACCTCTCTCTCCCTGCCTTTCTTCATCCCTTTTACCTCTCTCTCTCTGCCTTTCTTCATCCCTTTACCTCTCTCTCTGCCTTTCTTCATCCCTTTACCTCTCTCTCTGCCTTTCTTCATCCCTTTACCTCTCTCTGCCTTTCTTCATCCCTTTACCTCTCTCTCTGCCTTTCTTCATCTTTACCCTCTCTGCCTTTCTTCATCCCTTTTACCTCTCTCTCTGCCTTTCTTCATCCCTTTACCTCTCTCTCTGCCTTTCTTCATCCCTTTACCTCTCTCTCTGCCTTTTCTTCATCCCTTTACCTCTCTGCCTTTCTTCATCCTTTTACCTCTCTCTCTGCCTTTCTTCATCCCTTTACTCTCTCTCTGCCTTTCTTCATCCCTTTACCTCTCTCTCTGCCTTTCTTCATCCCTTTACCTCTCTCTGCCTTTCTTCTGCCTTTCTTTTCTTTTACCCTCTCTGCCTTTCTTCATCCTTTTCTCTCTCTGCCTTTCTTCATCCCTTTACTCTCTCTCTGCCTTTCTTCATCCCTTTACCTCTCTCTCTGCCTTTCTTCATCCCTTTACCTCTCTCTCTGCCTTTCTTCATCCCTCTCTCTACATCCCTTTCTCTCTCTGCCTTTCTTCATCCCTTTACTCTCTCTCTCTGCCTTTCTTCATCCCTTTACCTCTCTCTGCCTTTCTTCATCCCTTTACTGAATTTCTCTCCCTCTGCCTTTCTTCATCCCCCTCTTCTCTCTTCTGCCTTTCTTCATCCCTTTACCTCTCTCTCTGCCTTTATTCATCCCTTTCTCTCTCTCTGCCTTTCTTCATCCCTTTACCTCTCTCTCTGCCTTTCTTCATCCCTCTCTCTCTGCCTTTCTTCATCCCTTTACCTCTCTCTCTGCCTTTCTTCATCCCTTTCTCTCTCTGCCTTTCTTCATCCCTTTACCTCTCTCTCTGCCTTTCTTCATCCCTTTACCTCTCTCTCTGCCTTTCTTCATCCCTTTACCTCTCTCTGCCTTTCTTCATCCCTTTCTCTCTCTGCCTTTCTTCATCCCTTTACCTCTCTCTCTGCCTTTCTTCATCCCTTTACCTCTCTCTGCCTTTCTTCATCCCTTTACCTCTCTCTCTGCCTTTCTTCATCCCTTTATCTCTCTCTCTCTGCCTTTCTTCATCCCTTTACCTCTCTCTCTGCCTTTCTTCATCCCTATCTCTCTCTCTGCCTTTCTTCATCCCTTTACCTCTCTCTCTGCCTTTCTTCATCCCTTTACCTCTCTCTCTGCCTTTCTTCATCCTTTACCTCTCTCTCTGCCTTTCTTCATCCCTTTACCTCTCTCTCTGCCTTTCTTCATCCCTTTACTCTCTCTCTGCCTTTCTTCATCCCTTTACCTCTCTCTCTGCCTTTCTTCATCCCTTTACCTCTCTCTCCTGCCTTTCTTCATCCCTTTACCTCTCTCTCTGCCTTTCTTCATCCCTTTACCTCTCTCTCTGCCTTTCTTCATCCCTTTACTCTCTCTCTCTGCCTTTCTTCATCCCTTTACCTCTCTCTCTGCCTTTCTTCATCCCTTTACCTCTCTCTCTGCCTTTTTTCATCCTTTACCTCTCTCTCTGCCTTTCTTCATCCTTTACCTCTCTCTCTGCCTTTCTTCATCCCTTTACCTCTCTCTCTGCCTTTCTTCATCCCTTTACCTCTCTCTCTGCCTTTCTTCATCCCTTTACCTCTCTCTCTGCCTTTCTTCATCCTTTACCTCTCTCTGCCTTTCTTCTGCCTTTATTCATCCCTTTACCTTCTCTCTCCTTTCTCTCTCTCTGCCTTTCTTCATCCCTTTACCTCTCTCTATGCCTTTCTCTCTCTCTCTGCCTTTCTTCATCCCTTTACCTCTCTCTCTGCCTTTCTCTCTCTCTCTGCCTTTATTTATCCCTTTACCTCTCTCTCTGCCTTTCTTCATCCTTTACCTCTCTCTTTACCTCTCTCCTGCCTTTCTTCATCCCTATTTCCTCTCTCTCTGCTTTCTTCATCCCTTTACCTCTCTCTCTGCCTTTCTTCATCCCTTTACCTCCTCTCTGCCTTTCTTCATCCTTTACCTCTCTCTGCCTTTTCTTCATCCCTTTACCTCTCTCTCTGCCTTTCTTCATCCCTTTTACCTCTCTCTCTGCCTTTCTTCATCCCTTTACCTCTCTCTGCCTTTCTTCATCCATTTTCTTCTCTCTCTGCCTTTTTCATCCCTTTACCTCTCTCTCTGCCTTTCTTCATTCATCCTTTACCTCCTCTCTCTGCCTTTCTTCATCCCTTTACTCTCTCTCTCTGCCTTTCTTCATCCCTTTACCTCTCTCTCTGCCTTTCTTCATCCCTTTACTCTCTCTCTCTCTGCCTTTCTTCATCCTTTACCTCTCTCTCTGCCTTTCTTCATCCCTTTACCTTTCTCTCTGCCTTTATTCATCTCTGCCTTTCTTCATCCCTTTACCTCTCTCTCTGCCTTTCTTCATCCCTTTACCTCTCTCTGCCTTTCTTCATCCCTTTACCTCTCTCTCTGCCTTTCTTCATCCCTTTTCTTCTCCCTTTCTTCATCCCTTTACCTCTCTCTCTGCCTTTCTTCATCCCTTTACCTCTCTCTGCCTTTATTCATCCCTTTTTATCCTTTGAGCTTCTCTCTGCCTTTCTTCATCCAGTTTATCCGGGAGATGACTCTCTCTGCCTTGGGGATGTTTCATCCCTTTCATTTTCTCTCTCACTCTGCCTTTCTTCATCCCTCTCTTCTCCCTGCCTTTCTTCATCCCTTTACCTCTCTCTCTGCCTTTCTTCATCCCTTTACCTCTCTCTCTGCCTTTTCATCCCTTTACCTCTCTCTGCCTTTATTCATCCCTTTACCTCTCTCTTTCTGCCTTTCTCTTGCCTTTCTTCATCCTCTCTCTGCCTAATTCATCCCTTTTCTTCTCTGCCTTTCATCCTTCTCTCTGCCTTTCTTCATCCCTTTACTCTCTCTCTGCCTTTATTCATCCCTTTACCTCTCTCTCTGCCTTTCTTCATCCCTTTACAGGAACTCCTCTCTCTCTCTCTCTGCCTTTCTTATCCCTTTACCTCTCTCTCTCTGCCTTTCTTCATCCCTTTACTTCTCTCTCTGCCTTTCTTCATCCCTTTCTCTCTCTCTTCTCTGCCTTTCTTCATCCCTTTACCATCCTCTCTCTGCCTTTCTTCATCCCTTTACCTCTCTCTCTGCCTTTCTTCATCCTTTACCTCTCTTCTGCCTTTCTTCATCCATTTACCTCTCTCTGCCTTTCTTCATCCCTTTACCTCTCTCTCTGCCTTTCTTCATCCCTTTCCTCTCTTTCTTTCTTCATCCCTTTACCTCTCTCTCTGCCTTTCTTCATCCATTTACCTCTCTCCTCTGCCTTTCTTCATCCTTTACCTCTCTCTCTGCCTTTCTTCATCCCTTTTACCTCTCTCTCTCTGCCTTTCTTCATCCCTTTACCTCTCTCTCTGCCTTTCTTCATCCCTTTACCTCTCTCTCTCTGCCTTTCTTCATCCCTTTACCTCTCTCTCTGCCTTTCTTCATCCCTTTTTACCTCTCTCTCTGCCTTTTCTTCATCCCTTTTTACTCTCTGCCTTTTCTTCTGCCTGCCTTTCTTCATCCCTTTACCTCTCTCTCTCTGCCTTTCTTCATCCCTTTACCTCTCTCTCTGCCTTTCTTCATCCCTTTCTCTCTGCCTTTCTTCTCTCTCTCTCTCTGCCTACCTCTTTCTGCCGTTTTCATCCCTTTCTTCATCCTTTACCTCTCTCTCTGCCTTCTTCATCCCTCTCCTCTCTGCTTCTGCCTTTCTTCATCCCTTTCTCTCTCTCTCTGCCTTTCTTCATCCCTTTACTCTCTCTCTCTCTCTGCCTTTCTTTTTCATCCCTTTTCTCCTCTCTCTGCCTCTGCCTTTTCTCTCTCTTTCTTCCTTTCCTGCCTTTCTCTCTCTCTCTCATCCTTTCTCTCTGCCTTCTTCATCCCTTTGCCTTTCTTCATCTCTCTCTGCCTTTATTCATCCCTTTTTACCTCTCTCTCTGCCTTTCTTCATCCCTTACCTCTCTCTCTGCCTTTTCCTTCTCTGCCTTTCTTTTACCCTTTCTCCTCTCTCTCTGCCTTTCTTCATCTTTCTCTCTCTGCCTTTCTTCATCCCTTTACCTCTCTCTCTGCCTTTCTTCATCCCTTTACTCTCTCTCTGCCTTTCTTCATCCTTTTTCTCTTCTGCCTTTTTCATCCCTTTTTTCTTCATCCCTTTAGGCTCTCTGCCTTTATTCTCTCTGCCTCTCTCTCTCTGCCTTTCTTCATCCCTTTACCTCTCTCTCTGCCTTTCTTCATCCCTTTACCTCTCTCTCTGCCTTTCTTCATCCCTTTCTCTCTCTGCTTTCTCTCTCTTCTCTGCCTTTCTTCATCCCCTTTACTCTCTCTCATGCCTTTCTCTGCCTTTCTTCTCTCTCTCTGCCTTTCTTCATCTTTCATCTCTCTGCCTTTCTTCATCCCTTTCTCTCTCTCTGCCTTTTTATTCATCCCCTACCTCTCTCTCTCTGCCTTTATTCATCCCTTTCTGCTCTCTGCTCTCTTCTTCATCCCTTTATCTCTCTCTCTGCCTTTCTTCATCCTTTCTCTCTCTGCCTTTCTTTACCTCTCCTCTTCTTTATTCATCCTTTACCTCTCTCTCTGCCTTTCTCTCTCTCTCTCTGCTTTTTTCTGCCTTTCTTCATCCCTTTCTCTCTCTCTTTCTTCATCTGCCTTTCTTCTTTCTTCATCCCTTTACCTCTCTCTCTGCCTTTCTTCATCCCTTTCTCTCTCTCTCTGCCTTTCTTCATCCCTTTACCTCTCTCTCTGCCTTTCTTCCCTTTACTCTCTCTCTGCCTTTCTTCATCCATTTACCTCTCTCTGCCTTTACCATTTCTCTCTCTCTGCCTTTCTTCATCCCTTTATCCTCTCTCTGCCTTTCTTCATCCCTTTACCTCTGCCTTTCTTCTCCTACCTCTGCCTTTCTTCATCCTTTACCTCTCTCTCTCTGCCTTTCTTCATCCCTTTTTCTCTCTCTCTGCCTTTCTTCATCCCTTTACCTCTCTCTGCCTTTCTTCATCCCTTTCTCTCTCTGCCTTTCTTCATCCCTTTACCTCTCTCTCTCTGCCTTTACTTCATCCCTTTACCTCTCTCTCTGCCTTTCTTCATCCCATTACCTCTCTCTCTGCCTTTCTTCATCCCTTTACTCTCTCTCTCTGCCTTTATTCATCCCTTTACCTCTCTCTCTGCCTTTATTCATCCCTTTACCTCTCTCTCTGCCCTTCATCCCTTCATCCCTTTACTCTCTCTCTCTGCCTTTCTTCATCCCTTTACCTCTCTCTCCTCTCTCTCTGCCTCTTTCATTTATCTCTGCCTTTCTTCATCCCTTTACCTCTCCTGCCTTTCTTCATCCCTTTACCTCTCTCTCTGCCTTTCTTCATCCCTTTACCTCTCTCTCTGCCTTTCTTCATCCCTTTACCTCTCTCTCTGCCTTTCTTCATCCCTCTCTCTCTCTGCCTTTCTTCATCCCTTTACCTCTCCTTGAATTTCTCTCTCTCTCTCTGCCTTTCTTCATCCCTTTACCTCTCTCTCTGCCTTTCTCTCTCTCTGCCTTTCTTCATCCCTCTCTCTCTCTGCCTCTCTCTCTCTCTCTCTCCTTTCTTCATCCCTTTACCTCTCTCTCTGCCTTTCTTCATCCCTTTACCTCTCTCTCTGCCTTTATTCATCCCTTTACCTCTCTCCTCTCTCTCTGCTTCATCCCTTTCTTCATGCCTTTACCTCTCTCTGCCTTTCTTCATCCTCTTTCTCTTTCTCTCTCTGCCTTTCTTCATCCCTTTTCTCTCTCTCTCTGCCTTTCTTCATCCCTTTACCTCTCTCTCTGCCTTTCATCCCTTTTCTCTCTCTTTTCTCTCTCTCTCTGCCTTTCTTCATCCCTTTACCTCTCTCTCTGCCTTTCTTCATCCCTTTACTCTCTCTTCATCCTTTGCCTTTCTGCCTTTCTTCATCCCTTTACCTCTCTCTCTGCCTTCTTCATCCCTTTACCTCTCTCTCTGCCTTTCTTCATCCCTTTACCCTCTCTCTGCCTTTCTTCATCCCTTTCTCTCTCTCTGCCTTTCTTCATCCCTTTACCTCTCTGCCTTTCTCTCTCTCTCTCTCTTTTCTTCATCCCTTTACCTCTCTCTTTTTCATCCCTTTATTTCTGCCTTTCTTCATCCCTTTACCTCTGCCTTTCTTCATCCCTTTATCCCTCTCTCTCTGCCTTTCTCTTCATCCTCTCTCTCTCTCTGCCTTTCTTCATCCCTTTACCTCTCTCTCTGCCTTTTTCATCCATCCCTTTCTCTCTTTCTTCATCTCTGCCTTTCTCCTCATCCCTTTATCTCTCTCTGCCTTTTCTTCATCCCTTTACCTCTCTCTCTGCCTTTCTTCATCCCTTTACCTCTCTCTCTGCCTCATCCCTCTGCCTGCCTTTCTTCATCCCTTTCTCTCTCTCTGCCTTTCTTCATCCCTTTACCTCTCTTTTCTTCATCCCTTTCTCTCTCTCTCTGCCTTTCTTCACTCTCTCTCTCTGCCTTTCTTCATCCCTTTCTTCTCTGCCTTTCTTAATCCCTTTATCCCTTTTTCTCTCTCTCTGCCTTTCTTCATCCCTTTCTCTCTCTGCCTTTCTTCATCCCTTTTACCTCTCTCTCTCATCCCTTTTTTCTCTCTCTCTGCCTTTTTCATCCCTTTACTCTCTCTCTCTGCCTTTCTTCATCCCTTTCTGCCTTTCTCTCTCTCTCTGCCTTTCTTCATCCCTTTACCTCTCTCTCTCTGCCTTTCTTCATCCCTTTACTTCTCTCTCTCTTCATCCCTTTACCTTCTCTCCTCTTCTCTCTCTCTCTGCCTTTCTTCATCCCTTTACCTCTCTCTGCCTCTTCATCCCTTTCTCTCTCTCTCTCCTGCCTCTTCTTCTCTGCCTTTCTTCATCCCTTTACCTCTCTCTCTCTGCCTTTCTTCATCCTTTACCTCTCTCTGCCTTTCTCTCTCTCTGCCTTTCTTCATCCCTTTACCTCTCTCTCTGCCTTTCTTCATCCTTTACTCTGCCTTTCTTCTCTCTCTGCCTTTCTTCATCCCTTTACCTCTCTCCTGGCTTTCATCCCTTTACTCTCTCTCTGCCTTTCTTCATCCCTTTACCTCTCTCTCTGCCTTTCTTCATCCCTTTATCTCTCTCTCTCTGCCTTTCTTCATCCCTCTCTCTCTCTCTCTCTGCCTTTCTTCATCCCTCTACTGCCTTTCTTCATCCCTTTCTCTCTCTGCCTTTCTTCATCCCTTTACCTCTCTCTCTCTCTCTGCCTTTTCTTCATCCCTTTACCTCTCTCTCTCTGCCTTTCTTCATCCCTTTACCTCTCTCTCTCTCTCTCTGCCTTTCTTCATCCATCTCCTTTTCTGCCTTTCTCTCTCTCTCTGCCTTTCTTCATCCCTTTACCTCTCTCTGCCTTTCTTCATCCCTTTATTTCCTCTCTCTGCCTTTCTTTCTTCATCCCTTTACCTCTCTCTCTGCCTTTTTCTCTCTCTCTGCCTTTCTTCATCCCTCTTTCTGCCTTTTCTTCATCCATTTACCTCTCTCTCCCTTTCTCTCTCTCTGCCTTTCTTCATCCCTTTACCTCTCTCTCTGCTTTCTTCATCCCTTTACTCTCTCTCTCTTTCTGCCTTTCTTCATCCCCTTACTTCATCCCTTTACCTCTCTCTCTCTGCCCTTTCTTCATCCCTTTACTCTCTCTCTGCCTTTCTTCATCCCTTTACCTCTCTCTCTCTGCCTTTCTTCATCCCTTTACCTCTGCCTTTCTCTCTCTGCCTTTCTTCATCCCTTTATTTCTCTCTCTGCCTTTACTTCATCCCTTTACCTCTCTCTCTCTGCTGCCTTTCTTCATCCCATCCTACCTCTCTCTCTGCCTTTCTTCATCCCTTTACCTCTCTCTCTCTCTGCCTTTCTTCATCCCTTTACTCTCTCTGCCTTTCTTCATCCCTTTACCTCTCTCTCTTTTCTTCATCCCCTCTCTCTCTGCTCTCTGCCTTTCTTCATCCCTTTACCTCTCTCTCTGCCTTTTTTCTCTCTCTCTCTGCCTTTCTTCATCCCTTTACCTCTCTCTCTCTGCCTTTCTTCATCCCTTTTTTCTTCTCTCTCTCTGCCTTTCTTCATCCCTTTATCTCTCTCTCTCTCTCTCTGCTCTTTCTTCATCCCTTTACCTCTCTCATCTCTCTGCCTTTCTTCATCCCTTTACCTCTCTCCTCTCTCTCTGCCTTTCTTCATCCCTTTACTCTCTCTCTGCCTTTCTTCATCCCTTTACCTCTCTCTTTCTCTTTCTTCCTTTCTTCTATCCCTTTACCTCTCTCTCATCATCCTCTCTCTCTGCCTTTCTGCCTTTTCATCCCTTTACCTCTCTCTCTGCCTTTCTTCATCCCTTTCTCTCTCTCTGCCTTTCTTCATCCCTTTACCTCTCTCTCTGCCTTTCTTCCCTTTACCTCTCTCTCTCTGCCTTTCTTCATCCCTTTACCTCTCTCTCTCTGCCTTTCTTCATCCCTTTACCTCTCTCTCTGCCTTTCTTCATCCCTTTCTCTCTCTCTGCCTTCATCCCTTTACCTCTCTCTCTGCCTTTCTTCATCCCTTCACCTCTCTCTCTCTTTCTCTCTCTCTCTGCCTTTCTTCATCCCTTTACCTCTCTCTCTGCCTTTCTTCATCCCTTTCTTCATCCTCTCTCTCTCTGCCTTTCTTCATCCCTTTACCTCTCTCTCTGCCTTTCATCCCTTTCATCTGCCTTTCTTCATCCCTCTCTCTCTCTGCCTTTCTTCATCCCTTTACCTCTCTCTCTGCCTTTCTTCATCCCTTTACCTCTCTCTCTCTGCCTTTCTTCATCTCCTTTATTCATCCTCTCTCTCTCTGCCTTTCTTCATCCCTTTACCTCTCTCTCTCTCTGCCTTTCTTCATCCCTTTACCTCTCTCTCTCTGCCTTTCTTCATCCCTTTACCTCTCTCTCTCTGCCTTTCTTCATCCCTTTACCTCTCTCTCTGCCTGCCTCTCTTCTTTTTCATCCCTTTACCTCTCTCTCTCTGCCTTTCTTCATCCCTTTACCTCTCTCTCTCTGCCTTTCTTCATCCCTTTACCTCTCTCTCTCTGCCTTTCTTCATCCCTTTCACCTTTACTCTCTCTCTCTTTCTTCTTTACCTCTCTCTCTGCCTTTCTTCATCCCTTTACCTCTCTCTCTCTGCCTTTCTTCATCCCTTTACCTCTCTCTCTCTGCCTTTCTTCATCCCTTTACCTCTCTCTCTCTGCCTTTCTTCATCTCTTCTGCCATTTCTTCATCCCTTTTTCTCTCTCTCTCTGCCTTTCTTCATCCCTTTACCTCTCTCTCTCTGCCTTTCTTCATCCCTTTACCTCTCTCTCTCTGCCTTTCTTCATCCCTTTACCTCTCTCTCTGCCTTTCTCATCCCCTCTCTCTCTGCCTTTCTTCATCCCTTTACCTCTCTCTCTCTGCCTTTCTTCATCCCTTTACCTCTCTCTCTGCCTTTCTTCATCCCTTTACCTCTCTCTCTCTGCCTTTCTTCATCCCTTTACCTCTCTCTCTCTGCCTTTCTTCATCCCTTTACTCTCTCTCTGCCTTTCTTCATCCCTTTACCTCTCTCTCTGCCTTTCTTCATCCCTTTACCTGCCGTTCTTCTCTCTCTGCCTTTTTCATCTCCTTTCTCATCCCTTTATCTTTTTTCATCCCTTCTCTCTCTCTGCCTTTCTTCATCCCTTTACCTCTCTCTCTCTGCCTTTCTTCATCCCTTTACCTCTCTCTCTCTGCCTTTCTTCATCCCTTTACCTCTCTCTCTCTGCCTTTCTTCATCCCTTTATCTCTCTCTCTGCCTTTCTTCATCCCTTTACCTCTCTCTCTGCCTTTCTTCATCCCTTTACCTCTCTCTCTTTTCTCTGCCTTTCTTCATCCCTTTATCCTCTCTCTCTCTCTGCCTTTCTTCATCCCTTTCTCTCTGCCTTTCTTCATCCCTTTACCTCTCTCTCTCTGCCTTTCTTCATCCCTTTACTCTTTACCTCTCTCTCTCTGCCTTTCTTCATCCCTTTACCTCTCTCTCTCTCTCTGCCTTTCTTCATCCCTTTACCTCTCTCTCTCTCTCTGCCTTTCTTCATCCCTTTACCTCTCTCTCTCTGCCTTTCTTCATCCCTTTACCTCTCTCTCTCTGCCTTTCTTCATCCCTTTACCTCTCTCTCTCTGCCTTTCTTCATCCCTTTACCTCTCTCTCTCTGCCTTTCTTCATCCCTTTTACCTCTCTCCCTGCCTTTCTTCATCCCTTTACCTCTCTCTCTCTGCCTTTCTCTGCCTTTCTTATCCTTTCTCTCTCTGCCTTTCTTCATCCCTTTACCTCTCTCTCTCTGCCTTTCTTCATCCCTTTACCTCTCTCTCTGCCTTTCTTCATCCCTTTACCTCTCTCTCTGCCTTTCTTCATCCCTTTACCTCTCTCTCTGCCTTTCTTCATCTTTCTCTCTCTCTGCCTTTCTTCATCCCTTTACTCTCTCTGCCTTTCTTCATCCCTTTACCTCTCTCTCTGCCTTTCTTCATCCCTTTCTCTCCTCTGCCTTTCTTCATCCCTTTACCTCTCTCTCTGCCTTTCTTCATCCTTTTCTCTCTCTCTGCCTTTCTTCATCCCTTTACCTCTCTCTCTGCCTTTCTTCATCCCTTTTACCTCTCTCTCTGCCTTTATTCATCCCTTTACCTCTCTCCTGCCTTTATTCATCCCTTTTTATCCCTCTCTCTCTCTGCCTTTTCTTCATGCCCTGCCTTTCTTCATCCCTTTACTCTCTCTCTCTGCCTTTCTTCATCCCTTTACCTCTCTCTCTGCCTTTCTTCATCCCTTTTCTCTCATCTGCCTTTCTTCATCCCTTTACCTCTCTCTCTGCCTTTCTTCATCCCTTTACCTCTCTCTGCCCTCTCTCTCTCTGCCTTTCTTCATCCCTTTACCTCTCTCTCTGCCTTTCTTCATCCCTTTACTCTCTCTGCCTTTCTTCATCCCTTTACCTTCTCTCTGCCTTTCTTCATCCCTTTACCTCTCTCTCTCTGCCTTTCTTCATCCCTTTACCTCTCTCTCTGCCTTTCTCTCTCTCTGCCTTTCTTCATCCCTTTACCTCTCTCTGCCTTTCTTCTCTCTCTCTGCCTTTCTTCATCCCTTTACCTCTCTCTCTCTGCCTTTCTTTCATCCCTTTACTCTCTCTCTGCCTTTCTTTATCCCTTTACCTCTCTCTCTGCCTTTCTTCATCCCTTTACCTCTCTCTGAATTTGCCTTTCTTCATCTGCCTTTATTCATCCCTTTACCTCTCTCTCTGCCTTTCTTCATCCCTTTACCTCTCTCTCTGCCTTTCTTCATCCCTTTACTCTCTCTCTTCTGCCTTTCTTCATCCCTTTACCTCTCTCTCTGCCTTTCTTCATCCCTTTACCTCTCTCTCTGCCTTTCTTCCTCTCTCTCTCTGCCTTTCTTCATCCCTTTACCTCTCTCTCTCTCTCTGCCTTTCTTCATCCCTTTACCTGCTCTCTGCCTTTCTTCATCCCTTTACCTCTCTCTCTCTGCCTTTCTTCATCCCTTTACCTCTCTCTCTGCCTTTCTTCATCCCCTCTCTCTCCTTTCTCTCTCTGCCTTTCTTCATCCCTTTACCTCTCTCTCTCTGCTCTTTCTTCTCTCTCTCTCTCTCTCTCTCTCTCTCTCTCTCTCTCTCTCTCTCTCTCTCTCTCTCTCTCTCTCTCTCTCTCTCTCTCTCTCTCTCTCTCTCTCTCTCTCTCTCTCTCTCTCTCTCTCTCTCTCTCTCTCTCTCTCTCTCTCTCATACAAATCCTCCAGTGAAGGACAGCCCAAGTGAGCTCCATGGCAACCTGGCGCGTAGCCATCTCATTACACTGCCAATTGATTCTGGTCCTCCACCACACTGCTGTCCCCTGCCAGCCCACTTCCCATCATGCACCTGACAGCCACTGAAAAGTAAATGGTAAAAGATATGTTAGATGGTATGTACTGGGTGTACACAAAACAAAAATCCGTAACGTTTATTGAAAGCCGGCAAGTTAAAAGGCATTATGATAGTTATAATGCATAATAAGCACTCCCTTATAATAGCTTACAATGAAATATGATCCTGACTTAATAACAGCTATTAGTGGATATTAAAAAATCCAGTATTTTAATGCCATGGAAAGATATGATATGCTACATTCCCATTATTTTACGTTACATAATGGAATTCTTGCATCTGTCCATGAGAATAACTTGCTGCTTGGAACAAAAAGTAAATTTTTCATTTAAAAGCTCTCATTATGAGCCCATACCCTGTTAAGTGTTTCCCTTTCATCCTTCCAAAAACCTTTCTAACCAAGCACAGAAATACATACTTGTCTATAGCCATGGCAGAAATCCCTTTTCGAGGTCTGAATAGCAAAAAGAGTTTGCAAGATGTGGCTACAGTATAGCACAAGCTCATCGTTACAAGAGGGTTGGCCTTCGAGAAACCAAACAATGAGAAAAAAGTAACACATGCATAACTTGTTTCGTAATGGACTTCTCATTCTCCGGGGGTTGTTTCGGAACACAAAGACAGTGCACATCTGGCGCACACAAGACAGGGGGGAAGCCAGCAGGGAAGTTAGTGAGAATGGGACCGAAGAGGTTCCAGCTGAGCCAGATTATCATTCTCAGGGCAACAGGTGGCTCTGCAGCCACCACACTGGAACTCAATACCACGCAGGAGGGCCCCGGGCCCCAATCCCAGCCCCCGACTCTGGCCCCTGATCAACGGAGCATCTTCCAGAAAGTAGCCAATTAGGTAAAAATGTGAAATGCAGGAACCCATTAGTGTGCGTGTGTGTGTCTGTCTGTGTGTGTGTGTGTGTTTCACTGTGTGTGTGTGCTTGGCCAAATACAAATAACGATAATAATGATAACGATAAGTACACCGATAAATAGGATGAAAAAAGGGAATTTCATTCTCATCTGAAAATGTGCGGCCATTCTCATCACGTGTCATTATTGTCATTATTGAAATCGACAACAGCTCATTTGGGTGGAAATGTATGAAAAGTCAGTGTTGAAAAGGCAACTTTTACATTTCCTTGCTGTATGTAAAACAGTATATAGGCAGATATATCGGTACGTTTTGTCCCCCCAAAAATCGAAATTGGTAGCGAACCCAAATAAACATATCGGTCGGGGTCTAATTGGAAGGCCTTATGGTTTTTCAGTAAGTACTAAACCCAAAGGAAACTGGCTCTATCCATATTTATTCCCAGAAAATCACTACATAGCTTTCAACTATTTCTTGGAGCACATACAGTTGAAGTCTGAAGTTTACATACAATTACGATGAAGTCATTAAAACTCGTTTTTCAACCACTCCATAAATTTCTTGTTAACAAACTATAGTTTTGACAAGTCGGTTATGACAATTTTTCCAATAATTATTAACAGACACATTATTTAACTTATAATTCACTGTATCACAATTCCAGTGGGTCAGAGGTTTACATACACTAAGTTACTGTGCCTTTAAACAGCTTGGAAAATTCCAGAAAATGATATCATGGCTTTAAAAACTTCTGATAGGCTAACTGACATAATTTTAGTCAATTGGAGGTGTACTTGTAGATGTATTTCAAGGCCTACCATCAAACGCAGTGCCTCTTTGCTTGACATCATGGGAACATTTTTAAAAATCAGCCAAGACCTCTGAAAAAATATTGTAGACCTCCACAAGTCTGGTTCATCCTTGGGAGCAATTTTCAAATGCCTGAAGGTACCACGTTCATCTGCATGCAAGTATAAACACTATGGGACCACACACGCGTCATACCACTCAGGAATGAGACGCGTTCTGTCTCCTAGAGATGAACGTACTTTGGTGCGAAAAGTGCAAAACAATCCCAGAACAACAGCAAAGGAAGAAGATGCTGGAGGAAACAGGTACAAAAGTATCTATATCCACAGTAAAAACGAGTCCTATATCGACATAACCTGAAAGGCCGCTCAGCAAGGAAGAAGCCACTGCTCCAAAACTGCCATAATAAAGCCAGACTAAGGTTTGCAACAGCACATGGGGACAAAGATCGTAATTTTTGGAGAAATGTCCTCTGGTCTGTTGAAACAAAAATAGAACTGTTTGGCCATAATGACCAGCGTTATGTTTGGAGGAAAAAGGGAGAGGCTTGCAAGCCGAAGAACACCATCCCAACCATGAAGCATGGGGATGGCAGCATCATGTTTTGGGGTGGTTTGCTGTAGGAGGCACTGATGCACTTCACAAAATAGATGGCATCATGAGGGTGGAAAATTATGTGGATATATTGAAGCAACATCTCAAGACATCAGTCAGGAAGTTAAAGCTTGGTCGCAAATGGGTCTTCCAAATGGACATTGACCACAAGCATACTTCCAAAATTGTGGCAAAATGGCTTAAAGACAACAAAGTCAAGGTATTGGAGTGGCCATCACAATGTCCTGACCTCAATCCTATAGAAAATTTGTGGACAAAACTGAAAAGGTTTGTGCGAGCAAGGAGGCCTACAAACCTGACTCAATTACACCAGCTCTGTCATGAGGAATGGGCCAAAATTCACCCAACTTATTGTGGAAAGCTTGTGGAAGGCTACCCATAATGTTTGACCCAAGTTAAACAATTTAAAGGCAATGCTACCAAATACTAATTGAGTGTATGTAAACTTCTGACCCACTGGGAATGTGATGAAATAAATAAAAGCTGAAATAAATAATTCTCTCTACTATTATTCTGACATTTCACATTCTTAAAATAAAGTGGTGATCCTAACTGACCTAAGACAGGGAATTCTTAACAAGGATTAAATGTCAGGAATTGTCAGTTTAAATGTATTTGGCTAAGGTGTATGTAAACTTCCGACTTCAATTGTAGATGTTGTTGAGGACAATTTAGATTGGCTATAGTATAGCAAGGGTTTTACAGCTTACTAATAGTGCATCTCACCACACTGTACAGGATAACGTGAGGGTAGCACAGTAAAAGTTCATTCAAATCTGTTGAAAATTGATATTGATCTCAATTATCCATTCTCGGAAAGGTGTAAACACAGAAGAATTCTGTTCATCTGGAAGGCCTCGCGTATATAAACCATCGATGAATCGATAAATGCTGCTTCGGAGATGGAAAATGGCTGCTGGTCCTGGGAGTCATAGCTGGTTACCAATGCGGGT
The DNA here is from genome assembly GCF_021184085.1 of Oncorhynchus gorbuscha. NCBI lineage: Eukaryota > Metazoa > Chordata > Actinopteri > Salmoniformes > Salmonidae > Oncorhynchus > Oncorhynchus gorbuscha. The sequence goes on along the minus strand of NC_060191.1, from coordinate 43,779,702 downwards.
CCCCATCAACACATGTCTGAATGTACATGGGTTGTTTGAGGACACGGTAATTTATGCTACTCGATCCTGACAAAAGACAGCCAGCAAGCGAGAGAGGGTGCCTGGCCCTGGGAAGAAGCATGCCAGGAATGTTAAGAGCTGAGACTGCTGGCTCAGTGCTGCCTCCAGATGTGGGAAGAAAGGATTTATGCTGGCTAGCTACCTGGAGAGGAGTGGCTAGCTACCTGGCTGCATAGCATGCTACTTAGCCTGTCCGTTGAGGTAGGCAGGGAGGAAGGAGAGATGGACTGTGCCTCCAATCACACCTTGTTCCCCATGTAGTGTACTACTTCCTATTGCTTATAGTGCACTAGGCTACCCCCCCCGCTCATCTCCTTCCCTCATGACAATGGCCATGTCCTCTGTTGAGTCCATAGTTCATACTTGCCTTTGATTGACAACCATAAGCATGTAAACTAAGACTCTCCCAGACCGGTTTCAAACACTGAAAACTTGCTAGCTTACTTGCATTTTGTGTGGGTATCCCCTCTACAAAATGAACAAAGCTATTTCGCAACAATAGACACATGATTATAAATAAATATCCAAAGTGTGGGTTGAGAAAATTCTAAAAGACTATAGAGTTTTGATGGCATTTCATTTTGTGTATATTTTGATTGTATGTGTAATGTGTAATTTGAAACCCTCAGCCTCTGCTATGGCTGGGGCTAGGAGAGCCATTACTGAGTAATGGATGTGTGACCTGAAGGTCTGCACCTGCTGTGGGGAGTCCACAACTTCCTCTCTCTCCTCAAGATCTGGAGGAGGCCCATCATTTCTCTTCTGTGAATGACTTCCAGGGCCTCTAAGACAGCAGCAGCAAACTGTTGAGCTCGTTGGGATTCTAGAGTCGGGCAGGGCTGGAGGCACCACTGGGATTTTCACTTATACTTTACCATTAGGAATGATGTACACAGGCACGCACACACTGGGTAGAGCACAGGTGGCTGGTGGCATCTTCATTTGGGAGGTTGGGCTTATTGTAATGGCTGGAACAGAATTCATGGAATGGTATCAAACGCGTCAAGTACATGGTTTCTATGTTTTTTAATACCGTTCCATTTATTCCATCTGTTATTATGACCGTCCTCCCATCACCAGCCTCCTGTGGGGTAGAGGATAGTGTATCTGCCCAGAAAATCAGGGGGTGTCAGCTAGGTTCATCTCAATCACTATCTACAACTGTAGAGATACTCTGTGTCTGTACACTCTTAGAAATAAGGGTTTGAAAAGGGTTATTTATTTGTTCCCATAGGAGAACCCTTTTAGATTCCAGGTAGAACTCGTTTGGGTTCCATGTTGAACCCTCTGTGGAAAGGGTTAGGGTTAGGGAACCCAAAAGGGTTCTCCTATGGGAACACCTGAAGAACCGTTTTAGGTTCTAGATACCTCCTTTTTTTCTAAGAGTGTATGCAGTGAGTGTCGGGATTTGGAAATATTCACCCTAACTCTTGTCATCATATACTATAGGCTTATGGCGATGGTCCGGATTTCTCGAACTTGGGAGAGTTTTCTTGCTTCGCTTCCCTCAAAACACATGTTTCCCATTAATTGTCGAAGGGAACGTTTTCCGATTAGAAGAGCCTGGGGGATTCTGATAAAAGGACAAGGTCTCTAAATTGTATTCCATCACACATGAATACAGAGCTCTGTCATCTTGACACAAACTACAGTATGGTTTTAAAGACCTCCAACTCTCAACCTCTAGAGACCCCTTTCTCAGAAAAATAAAAGCTATTTTTTAAATAATAGTGGTGGTGGGTATATGATAGCTTTTGAAAAATGACAAAACTTAATTGATACTGAAAATGACATTTGTTTTGGCACTAGACCAGATGCTGCCCACACAGTCAGTTTTGGGGTTATGCGTTGATAATAATCATATGAACATGTTCTGTGAGCCTTCCTGACACATCTACAGTACACAGTATGATGAGAGACTGGGTCAAAAGACTGACGACACTTACACCTGAACCATATTTCTAAAGGTTATTATTATTTTTTTCTCTATTTTTTTTATATAATAATAATAATATATGCCATTTAGCAGACGCTTTTATCCAAAGCGACTTACAGTCATGTGTGCATACATTCTACGTATGGGTGGTCCCGGGAATGGAACCCACTACTAACTGAGCTCCTGAGTGGCACAGAGGTGTAAGGCACTGCATCCCAGTACTGGAGGTGTCTATACAGACCCTGGTTCAATTCCAGGCTGTATCTTGGGTGGCTGTGATCCCTTTAGGTGGTGCACAATTGGCCTGGTGTTGTTATGGTTTGGCTGAGGTGGGCTGTCTTTGTAAATAAGAATTTGTTCTTAACTGACTTGCCTAGTTAAATAAATACAATAAAAATATAATATCCCTCTCTCCCTTCCTCTGTCTCTGTCCAAAAGTCTGGTGACACTTTGACCAGAACCCATATACCCCTCTCACTTTTTCTCTCCCTCTCCTTCTCTGTGTCTTTCCATCATGCCAGGCCCCTGCAGGACTAGCTTTGTTTTTTAATAGGGGCTAATACCCAAGCCTGGCTCCTTCCCGTAGGGACAGGCCCTATGAATACCCCCAGTGTGTGCCTGCTCCCTCTCTCTGTTCCTGCTCATTCTCTCAGGGAATGCCAATGCCATGAGGTAAGGAGCCTTTGTACCAGACCAAAGCAACACACACACACACACACACACACACACACACACACACACACACACACACACACACACACACACACACACACACACACACACACACACACACACACACACACACACACACACACACACACACACACACACACACACACACACACACACACACACACACACTGGTCAAGTGGTGCCAATGGCCCTCAGTAGGTACTATTGTAAACTCACTCACTCCCACTCACTCTTTCAAGCAGTACTGAATGTCCTGCAGAAAGTGTTTGGAATTTAGGAAGCGCATGAATATTTTTTTCCCCCAACGTGCCCATTGTCCGAATCAATAAAGATTTCGGAAGGTTGAATTCCCACACAGGTTGATGGGAAAAAAAGCAAGGACGATTCCATAAGAGCTGTAACACTTTATAAGACATCATACTATATCAGCTTTTGACGTCATTGCGCTTAAATGTAGATAAGATTTTGGCTTCCGCATACTGTGTTGAGCTCTCGTGGTTTCGAGGGCTCCTCAATCCCACAATACCTCCTCATGGGCTCTGATCAGCCAGCAACCGCACAGTGAGTGAGTTTATTAAAACGGCCCCCGATGCAGCTCTGGGGGGCAGAGAGACAGAGTGAAGAGGGCAGTGTGTACCCCCAAGAGGGCATCCAAGGGGGTCTTTGTGTTCACTGGCACTGGAGGAGCATGTTCTCAGGCTAAACGAGGCCAGGCCAGACCAGGCCAAGCTAAACAGGCTGCTAACAGAATGCTGAGCCAGCCATGTCTTTGTGCTTTGACCTCCTCTATCGCAGTGGGGCTTCATCTCTCTCTCTCTCACTCTCACTCTCACTCTCACTCTCACTCTCACTCTCTCTGACTCTCTCACTCTCTCTGACTCTCTCTGTCGTCTCTCGTCTTCTTTTGGAGGTGGAAACAGTGGTTTCAAAGGATGAAAGCGCGCTGGAAAGAGAGAAAGGAGAGGATTGTGTCCTCAATCGACATACAAAAGGACTAGAGACATCCTTGTGGACAGGCATTGGAAGGGTTTGGACTGGAAACTTGGGTTTTGCGTGTCAATGGACCTGACTAGAGGGATGAATGACTTTCAGCTCTTCAGTAATGTTTGGTCATGCTAAGCAGGTGGCCCACAGCTGATTATAATAAATACATTTACCTAGTCATTTCGATTGCTAACATTTGGTATTTCTGATAAAACCTCACGTAACTTTACAATTCATTGTATGTACAGTCGGAAATCATATTTTTGATCGAGTAGGGTAAGTTCGACGGAATAATGACTGAGTATGAATCAAAGTAGGGAAAACAAAGACACGGAGAGTTTCAGAGTAGGCCTAGATATCATGATCCTATCCATATTATCATATACCGGAACAAAATGATGAAATGAGCATCCTCACAAAGGGCACTCAAACAGTGGGAATAGAGAGAACATGCACTGACCTGCCTCCACTCGTCTCCCAGTCTCTACACAGTCCACAGCCTCTAGAGTACAGCATCTGCAAATGGAGACAAAGGTCTGGTCAGATCAGATGAAACAGGCCAAAGTACAGAATTAAATAGAGCATGTTCTCTATAGTATATGGGCCAAAGTATATAACGGAAAAGCTTCCAGAAAATAGATGAAATAATGTTGGGTACCATATCATCATTTGGCTAATGAAGGGGAGTACAGTATCGTGACAATAACATTTCCCACTGCTCATTTGCATTAATGCACATTAATAGCAGATCGAAAACCACAAGCAAAGAAGAATTCAAGTAACACTTCCTCCATGTAATATCGCACGACAGACGATATTTCAGGAATTTTCCTGAAATGACAGTGAAATGACAAACTACCACTTAGTCTTTGAAATGTACTTGATCACATGACACCAGGAGAGCCTTCGGTGGTCAATTGTATGCAGCACTAGTAGCGCAATCAAAAGCTCTTAACAGACTCGCTTAACAGACTTGCGTTGACTCTTTCTTTTGACGTAGGCTACTTCACATACTCAGCCTGTGACCTCCGCACATAATACAACCCAACTAATTATCCTCAATGCATGAAGTACCAAGAGAGCATTGTCTGTTCCAGATTGGCTAGGCTCTGGGCTCTACACATAGGCCTGTGAGGTCTGCTAGGCTCTGGGTTGTACACATAATCCTGTGGTCTGCTCGGCCCTGGGTTCTACACATAATCCTGTGGTCGGCTAGGCTCTGGGTTCTACACATAATCCTGTGGTCGGCTAGGCTCTGGGTTGTACACATAATCCTGTGGTCGGCTAGGCTCTGGGTTCTACACATATTCCCAAGGTCTGCTAGGCTCTGAGTTCTACTCATGGTGGGAAGCCATCAAAAGAACAACCAAAGTAGAGACAAGGAAAAAGACTGTACCCCAGGGAAATGTCAGCATGTATGGTATGGAAAATTGTAGTTCTCCGATGATCCAAATGCATGGTATAGGATTATGTTCACTAATGTTGGTGTTCATCTACAGCTTTGTCTCCAATCTTGGCTGGTAGTGTCACGCCCTGACCATAGAGAGCTGTTTATTCTCTATGTTGGTTGGGGCGTGACAGTGACTAGAGTGGGTTATCCCAGGTGATTAATGATCAATGTTGGCCTGGTATGGTTCCCAGATCAGAGGCAGCTGTTTATCGTTGTCTCTGATCGGGGATCATATTTCCACTTCATTGTGCTTTGTGGGATCTTGTCCATTTCCCCATTGTGCTTTGTGGGATCTTGTCTAGGTATAGTTGCCTCGAGCACTTCATTGTGCTTTGTGGGATCTTGTCTAGGTATAGTTGCCTGTCGAGCACTTCATTGATCTTGTCTGGTTGTTGAGATCTTGTCTGGGATCTTGTATAGTTGCCTGCGAGCAGCACTTCATTGTGCTTTGTGGGATCTTGTCTAGGTATAGTTGCCTGCGAGCACTTTATTTTGCTTTGTGGGATCTTGTCTTGGTATAGTTGCCTGCGAGCACTTCATTGTGCTTTGTGGGATCTTGTCTAGGTATAGTTGCCTGCGAGCACTTCATTGTGCTTTGTGGGATCTTGTCTAGGTATAGTTGCCTGCACTTCATTGTGCTTTGTGGGATCTTGTCACTTCATTGTGCTTTGTGGGATCTTGTCTTGGTATAGTTACCTGCGAGCACTTCATTGTGCTTTGTGGGATCTTGTCTTGGTATAGTTGCCTGCGAGCACTTCATTGTGCTTTGTGGGATCTTGTCTAGGTATAGTTGCCTGCGAGCACTTCATTGTGCTTTGTGGGATCTTGTCTTGGTATAGTTGCCTGCGAGCACTTCATTGTGCTTTGTGGGATCTTGTCTAGGTATAGTTGCCTGCGAGCACTTCATTGTGCTTTGTGGGATCTTGTCTAGGTATAGTTGCCTGCGAGCACTTCATTGTGCTTTGTGGGATCTTGTCTAGGTATAGTTGCCTGCGAGCACTTCATTGAGCTTCACGTTTCGTTTTTACGCTTTGTTTTTTCTTTGAGTTTCTTTTCCTAATAGAGAGGATGGAAACATACCACGCTGCATCTTGGTCCACTCCTTATAACGATCGTGAGAGGTCGCTCTCCTTGCTCCCTACCAGTTTGGTTGGTGGCATATGCTTTACTGCTTATGGATGTGTTATTAAGTCCTTATGTAAGGTACCCTCAAACAGAGTGTTACCTAATGTAGATTAGTAAGCCAAAAAATGGTATGAAACATCCCCATCGCTATCATTCCAACACAACCACGTATACAGTGCATTCGGAAAGTATTCAGACTCCTTCACTTTTTCCACATTTTGTTATGTTACAGCCTTATTCTAAAATTGATTCAATTCAATTTTCCTCATCACTCTACACACAATACCCCATAATGACAACGCAAAAACAGTTATTTTGTCATTTTTGCACAAAATAAATAAAACATAATAATACCTCGAAATTGAGCTCCTTTGATCATCCTTGAGATGTTTCTACAACTTGATTGGAGTCCACCTTTGGTCATTTCAATTGATTGGACATGATTTGGAAAGGCACAAATCTGTCTATATAAGGTCCCACAGTCAACAGTGCATGTCAGAGCAAAAACCAAGCCATGAGGTCAAAGGAATTGTCTATTGAGCGCCGAGACAGGATTGTGTTGGGGCACAGATCTGGGGAAGGGTACCAAAAAATGTCTGCAACATTGAAGGTCCCCAAGAACACAGTGGCCTCCATCATTCTTAAATGGAAGAAGTTTGGAACCACCAAGACTCTTCCTAGAGCTGGCCACCGGCCAAACCAATCAATCGGGGGAGAAGGGCCTTGGTCAGGGAAGTGACCAAGACCCCGATGGTCACTCTGACAGAGCTCCAGAGTTCCTCTGTGGAGATGGGAGAACCTTCCAGAAGGACAACCATCTCTGCAGTACTCAACCAATCAGGCCTTTATGTTAGAGCTTCTCTGCAGAGAAGAATGAGAGAAACTCCCCAAATAAAGGTGTGCCAAGCTTGTACCCATACCCATGAAGACTCGAGGCTGTAATCTCTGCCAAAGGTGCTTCAACAAAGTACTGAGTAAAGGTCTGAATACTTATGAAAATGTGATTTAAGTTTTCATTTTTAATACATTTGCAAAAATGTTTTAAAAAACTGTTTTTGCTTTGTCATAATGGGGTATTGTGTGTAGATGGATGACAGAAAAAAACAATTAAATCCATTTTAGCATAAGGCTGTAACGTAACAAAATGTGGAAAAAGTGAAGGGGTCTTAATAGTTTCCGAATGCACAGTACACACTATAGCACTACAGAAGGCTTTTAATGGCCACCTAAAATGTTTAAGAAGTGACACATAGAGGGGGTTAGGACATGGTCTATCTAAGTACATGTTCAGTCCCAACCCGGATGGAAAGCGGGGTCAGTCATGTCTATGAGAAAGGGACTGTGACCGCTTAATGTACAAAGAGTTCTGAAGAGAAAACAACACAAAAATACACTGAAATACATTATTCCCATTTGATACTGTTTTAACCTCCAATAATGTGTTTGATCTCTTTTGGAAAAAGCTTTAAAAGCAACATTTGCTGACTTCAACTAAAGTTGAGTGGAGGAGGCCATCACAGCCCCCTGTCTCATTAAAGACAATGACCTTGATCAGCGTGATGGGACAGCTTGGCTCCAGATGAGAGGACAGCTATTTCCATACACTCCATTTATTTGTGTATCTGTTTTAAGAGACTTCCAGCAGGCTGTAGGCAGCGCCATGCTGATAAAGCATAAAAAGCCACTGAGTGTTTTCCCCTAGGGCGACAGCGATGGGACAAGTGGATCTGTGCCAGTGACTGACTGTTCAACTGGCGCCCCAGCTCGCTGGGTGCCCGACTAACTGACTGGCTGGCTGTTTAGTGCTTGGCTAGATGACTGACTGACTGGTTGGATGATTGACTTACTGGCTGGCTACCCGACTATTCCACTGATTGACTGACTGACCGACTGGCTGAATGGCGGGTTGGATGACTGAATTACTGGCTGACCACAGAGAGCTTCGCTCAGCACCACCTCCCTGCCAGCTGGGACAGACTGCTTGAGCAAGTCTAAGAGAATGACCGTCTGATAGCCCCTCTGAAAAACTCACTGAGATTTTACTATGGATGGACAATGTTAGAGATAAGGTATGGTATAACAGGGTCATTGTCATGGACTGTTCCATAGAAGAGGGAAGAGAAGCTAGCATGTAATGCTGCATTCAATTGTTACTCTGAATCTCATGTTCTAGTTGGTGAAATCATAAATTGCTTGGTCGGTCTAATGAGATAGCTAGCCATTACAGTATGAGCAGAAGCTGAGCAGGCTAATGTTGCCCATCATAAATTAGCTTGCTTGCTAGCATTGACAATATAGTTAAACTAGCTAAGTAGCTACATTATTAAGGTTAGAAAATGTGAAAATGTGGAGGGTTGTTCAGGTTGGAGGGCCGTTCATATCGTTTTTCCAAGTAGAAAAATTACACCTTTCTGATTATTCCTTATTATTATTATTTAAATGCATCATAAACACTTGCAATAAACTCACCAACAATATGTTCCGTGACATTTGCTAAAATGGTTGTAATTCATGACGATGCCAACAACTACGATATGGAAAACTGTGGAACAGCAGCACACATGAAACAACTCATCTTTGTGCCCTCTATTTGATGGCCAATGAAAAACATAGTGGGCAATAACAAACACACAACCATGAAAAGAATCCAGTAGCACATTCCAAACAGTAACCGACCGATCTCATAAAACTCTGCACAGGCCAACCCAATATCCCTTTGGAGCTACACTCCAACAAGAATGAAAAGATATGGAAAATGGGTTGCCAAATTTCTTGGTAGGGATTTTATGTAAAGAAAATCCCATATTTGGTTCAGCATAATAATCCTGTCACTCTAGTGCAGACACCCACTGTATATTCAAAACAATTGTCCAACAGAGACAAATACTTTCCGCTCTGCTGCTTCTCTTAATTACTGGTTACACTTCTCAATCCGAATTTCGGGTGGTCAGCGTCAAACTGAGCATGATAGCGAAGCAATAATTGGTTAATCATTTTGAATCCCGATGGCCAAGGCTGAGTGGGTGCAAGCACGATCGCAATGAACATTTATTTTCATAGAAAACATGTAGCTTCACAAAGAAATGCTGCATAAATTCAACAATGCCACAAAGGCTGGCACTGTGATGCGCAGTCTCCATATTTTTATCCAAAGGACACAAGTCCTCAAGGACAGCTAGAGCCCACTAGTAATAATAATCATGAAAATGGCTAGTTCCTGAATCTCAGAAAAGAGCAGTGCTTAGTCATTGAGTTTCCATAATGTTTCCATAATCTGCATTTAATCACATTTAGATCCTTTTCAGAGGAGTTACGTATTAATGGCAGATTTACTTGTGCACGAGATTAACCAAGAGGAGCTGTACTACCTTTTGTCCTTATTTTTAAGTTTCAAGTCTTCCAGCTGGAGAAGGCAAGAGCAACCGCTTCAATAATTCAATTACTCCTTTATTTGGATATGACTTGCTTAAATCCCTAAAATACGAGTGGATATAATTCAATACATGTAACAGATACTGAGCAACATGTGCTACGACCTTAAGAGTAATCACTAAAGATATGTCTAGCGAGAAGTCCTGGCAAAATCTCTCAAGAGCTGACAAACTGTCGTGTTTGCTAGCAGCGTTGTTTAAAACTGACAAGACATCTTTAATTGCTGTTGGCTGTACAACAAACATACGGGCTGTAGTACATGGTATTATGCTTCTATGATAAACATATCCATCCCAGCCTAGTCATTTGCTGTTTATCTTTACTAGAGGAAGCCTCATTGTCAGACTAACCTTACTTCAAATATTCTCTCTATATTACATGGCACCCTTGCACTGTAGAAGTCTGAAAAACACTTGTCCACGTGAGGCAGTCGGACAGAGTCTGACAGTGCCGTTGACCAGACAGACCAAAAGGTTAGCTGTGTTGCTAGATGATCCTCAGTTTTTCTTGACACTGAGCTGTGAGAGGGCGTTGGTGTTGAGGAGCCACCGGGTTCGCACCACCACATTACTACTGTAGCTGCAGAGAGTGTGAGGGAGTGGTGGCGGAAGGACCAGATGGCTAGCTCTCTGGACTCAATACACCATCCCTCTGAGAAACCCAGACAGAACCGTTACACTTTCCAAAAGAGAGCTGAAAGGAAATACAGGGAGGGAAAAAAGCAAAGGCTCGGCTTTCGCAAACCTTTAATTACCCAACTGTCGACCCCGCCCCCCCCCCAGGCTTGCTCTGCTCAAGGCAGGGAATCAAAACTGTTAAAAAAGGAGGAAAAACACATAAAAGATATGCAAATACAACTGTATGGGAGCGACGACGAGCATTAACCGGCATTGGGGTTCTGTCTGGCTATTTTTAGCTGGCGTCTCTTTGCAGACTCTGAAAGGTGTGTGATGACTTCCTTAAGCCCAGGATTGTACGTGCTACAGAGACAGCTTGGCTGTGCAGATATGTCGGGGGAAACATTCCCCTTTACTTGAGACACTTCACAAATGAAGCTGTCAAGCCTAGTACAAACAGAATACAGTCCGAGTTCGTGGAAAGAGTTACGTTGGAGTCTTCACTCTTCACACGTAAAAAAGTACAGCGTATAAAGTGCTTAGCGAGGTTCGGAGCTGATCTTACAGAGCCGTTAGGCCGTAGCGCACAGATTTTCTCTCCCTACCTTGAATATAACCACTGGCAAGTGTACATGGCCCATAAGCAAAGCAAAAGAATAGGGTGTTATTTATGCTTCTTCAAAGAAAAATAACATACCTGTAGAAGTGGTATGAAATGGGGCTGAGGAATATCTCTGTCTATAATAAAGCCCTTTTGTGGTGAAAAACTCATTCTGATTGGCTGGCCATGGCTCCACGGCGGGAGGGCCTTTCTGCCAAGTGGACAGACCTATGTCCTCCCAGGCCCACCCATGGCTGCACCCCTGCCCAGTCATGTGAAATCCATAGATTAGGGCCTGATGAATTTATTAAAACGTCCTTATTTCCTTATATGAACTGTAACTCAGTAAAAATATAGAAAATGTTGCATGCCGTGTTTTTTAAAACATTTTTGTTCAGTATATCAGAGTCGAGGTGGAACTTGTCTGATTGAAACAGGTGTAAAAGGTGCAAAACCAGCACATTTCTACCAAAGTAGCAACCTGTTCTCTATTGTCATTGTTTACATGAAGTCAAGCCTTGAAAACAGCAAACTAGCTCAAAGTGTGATTCTCCTTTCTACATGCAATACAAAGAGGGTCTAAAATGGGAACTATGATTACATTCAGTACAATACGTCCCAAAACGTGGCGTGTGCGTGTCCTACAGAAGGCACCTTAAACTGGAGCGCCAGCGTGAATAGTTCTAGAGGGAGATACTGAGCATCAGATGGGAGGATTGACGGACCAACGTCAGCGTCCTGACCCAGGCAAACATCCCCAGCAAAGAATCCCAAATCATTGGTCACTCCAATGGACAGGAGCTGTGTCTGCATGCTGACTCAAGGCTGCCCAAACATCTTCAGGTCCATGTCCACGCCAGTGTGGGAATCTAATTAGCATAATTCCCATCAAAAACCGTCTGTTTAACCCTCAAACTACCGAATGGGATCATTTTGATCATAGCCCAAAGGTGGTTTATTCAATTCTTCCAATTCTTCATGACTTGGTCAATACAATTGTTCTTAATAAATCAAAAATAATTGTTTCGTGTTTCTGTATTAGTATGGACTTTTGGGGGAATTCCTATATACCCTTCAATATTCTATATTTGAAATGTGTTATGGTATTTGGGTTGCTATAACATTTGGTTTGAAGTGACTGAGGATTTGGGCAGGCTTTTTGAAGGACCCAGGCTCTACCACTCCCATTGTTTCACTAGCAGTGAAATCATTTGTTATTTGGGTCAAACTTACCCCAGTTATTAATCCATATATGCTAAATATGTTGGTATTAAGATGGTCAAAGCCTTAAACTCTTAGGGGTTATGAGGACACCTGCACCACACTGGCCATTGAAGAAATGACAAAATCGCACAGACCAACCCGCCAAGAAACCCATTCCCCTCCAAAACTCACTTGCAGCATCTGTGGACAGGTCTGAGACTCCAGAGTCGGCCTGGTCAGCCATAGCTGGACCCACAACAATCAAGCCACCTACGAAACCTGTAAGGAAGAGATTATCCTTGAGGGATTGCCGATGATGCGCACGTGTATGTGTGTGTGTTTGTGTACATGTGTGAGCATGTACAGTATATGTTTTCATGCATGCATTTGTGTGTGTGTGTGTATGTGCATGCATTTGTGTGTGTGTGTGTGTGTGAACGCATGTGGACTGGAATGTTTAAGTGTGTGTGTGTGTGTGTGTGTGTGTGTGTGTGTGTGTGTGTGTGTGTGTGTGTGTGTGTGTGTGTGTGTGTGTGTGTGTGTGTGTGTGTGTGTGTGTGTGTGTGTGTGTGTGTGTGTGTGTGTGTGTGTGTGTGTGTGTGTGTGTGTGTGTGTGTGTGTGTGTGGTATATACAGTAGAACATAAGTGGTGCAGGGCAGCAGCAGACGAGGGGAAGGCCAGTGGGTCTGACAGAAACCAGACCAGCCAGGAAGAGGCAGTGCTGTGGCCTGGGGGGTATGAGTGGTGTGCAGGGGGACAGACGGAGAAAACTGAGCAGCTCTCACTGGGAAACAATATGCAGTTTCATCTGGGAGAGACATTTTGCAGCTCTCTCTCAGAGCCAGAGAGCCAACAGCACAAAGAGCTCCATTGTTTCTTCTGCAGCAACCTCACCGCTCCCAACTAGAGCAGCAGGGTCGAGGCCACACAGGACCTGCCAGGGGCTGTTAGAACCTGCTCCCACTGTGTGTGTGTGTGTGTGTGTGTGTGTGTGTGTGTGTGTGTGTGTGTGTGTGTGTGTGTGTGTGTGTGTGTGTGTGTGTGTGTGTGTGTGTGTGTGTGTGTGTGTGTGTGTGTGTGTGTGTGTGTGTGTGTGTGTGAATATTGTTTCTCTTCAATATAATGCTTCATTCTAGTTCTTGGTCAGGATTATCATACCGTTACAGTGCATTCAGAAAGAATTCAGACCCCTTAACTTTTTACACATTTTTTATACGTTACATACTTATTCTAAAATCCATTAAATAGTATTTTTTTCCTCGTCAATCTACACACAATAACCCATAATGACAAAGCAAAAAAAGGTTTCTAGAATTTTTGGGAAAAATACAAATAAAAAACTTAAATATCACATTTACATAAGTATTCAGACCCTTTACTCAGTGCTTTGTTGAAGCACCTTTGGCAACGATTACAGCCTCGAGTCTTCTTGGGTATGACATTACAAGCTCTCCCATTCTTCTCTGCAGATCCTCTCAAGCTCTCCGTCAGGTTGGATGGGGAGCGTCTCTGCACAGCTAATTTCAGGTCTCTCAAGAAATGTTAGCTCTGGCTGGGCCATTCAAGGACATTCAGAAACTTGTCCTGAAAACACTTGTGCGTTGTCTTGGCTGTGTGGTTAGGGTCGTTGTCCTGTTGGAAGGTGAACCTTCGCGCCAGTCTGAGATCCTGAGCGCTCTGGAGCAGGTTTTCATCAAGGATCTCTTGCATTTTGCTCCGTTCTTCTTTCCCCCGATCCTGCCTAGTCTCCCAGTCCCTGCTCCTGAAAAACATCCCCACAGAATAATGCTGCCACCACCATGCTTCACCGTAGGGATGGTGCCAAGTTTCCTCCTGAAGTGATAGTGACGCTTGGCATTCAGGCCAAAGAGTTCAATCTTGGTTTCATCAGAGCAGAGAATCTTGTTTCTCATGGTCAGAGTCCTTTAGGTGCCTTTTGGCAAACTCCAAGTGGGCTGTCATGTGCCTTTTACCGAGGAGTGGCTTCCATCTGGCCACGCTATAAAGGCCTGATTGGTTGAGTGCTGCAGAGACGGTTGTCCTTCTGAAGGTTCTCCCATCTCCACAGAGGAATTCTGGAGCTCTGTCAGTGACCATCAGGTACTTGGTCACCTCCCTGACCAAGGCCCTTCTCCCTCGATTGCTCAGTTTGGCCGGACAGCCAGCTCTAGGAAGATTCTTGGTGGTTCCAAATGGCCACTATGTTCTTGGGTAACTTCAATGCTGCATAAATGTTTTGGAACCCTTCCCCAGATCTGTGCATCGACACAATCCTGTCTCTGAGCTCTACAGACAATTTCTTCAAATTCATGGCTTGGTTTTTGCTCTGACATGCACTGTCAACTGTGGGACAGAGTTCAATTTCGAGTCTGAGCTCAATTTCGAGTCTCATTGCAAAGGGTCTGAATACTTATGTAAATAAGGTATTTCTGTTTTTATTAATCCATTTTAGAATAAGGCTGTAATGTAACAACATTTGGAAAATGTTAAGGGGTCTGAATACTTTTTGAAGGTACTGTATCCTGTGTTTTTTCTCTACTGTATAAATGGAAGCGAGTTCTAACACTGTATGTGGTTCTAATGTTTCAAACAGGGATGTGTTTCAGTGGGTTGTGTCAGTATCAGATCATGAACAGTTCGGACAGATATGCCTCCCTCTGTCCGTCTATCGCTCTCTACCCTGGTTCACCCTCTATCACCGTCTCTCTCTAACACACACTTACAGTATGCGAGCACACATGCACTCACACATATACACGGACATATACACGCACTCACACATATACACGGACATATACACGCACGCACGCACGCACGCACGCACACACAAATATACACGGACATATACATGCACACACACACACACACACACACACACACACACACACACACACACACACACACACACACACACACACACACACACACACACACACACACACACACACACACACACACACACACACACACACACACACACACACACACACACACACACACACACACACACACACTACAGGACATAATGGAAAATCCTTTCATAAAGAAGTGCAGGTCACATCCTGAGAGGATCCAGCAGAATTCTAGTTTATAATGCTCTGGCAGGCAGGCTCGGTATGTGGAGAGTGGAGGGGAGGAGAGGTAGAGGGAGGGAAAGGGAGAAGAAGGGAGGGGTGGTGAGGTCAGGAGAGGGAGAGAGGGAGGGAATAGATAAGATCAAAGGCTCAATGAGAGAATTCTTCAAACTCAAGGGGCGATGAGAAAATTAAGAGACATGGAGGGCCGCGACTAATCAGCAGTCGGAAAATCCTAATGTTCCACGACCGGGTACGACCGTACTCCCCGTAAAATGTAGAGAGACAAAGGCTTGCATCATTCAGTGAAGTCGAATTCCAATTTCAGAGAGGTGAAAACTAGTATGAGTGTAATAATGAAGGTGATTCGGTGAGCCACTGTAGTGTGTTGAGTAACCTTGTCTGAGACTTGTTGTTCGTTCCCCGAACTAATGCCTAGGCATGAGCTCAGCGAGCTAACAGAGTCGAATAATGAATACAAGCTTTTCTTCAGTACAAATCAAGGTTACAGAGGAAATCAAGGTTACTGCTATCAATCATGGGTTGATAATTCTGTTTGATCAACTAGTTTAGCAGATGGGAAGTAGTTAGCAGTGTGTGTTAGGAACGGTGCGGTAGTGTTTAGCATGTTAGCTAACACCCAGTATTTTGTCCTCACCAACCAAGACCATGGTTTTGGTAGGGTAACGGTTAGAATGCTAGCTTCATCAGCACAAAGTCTCATTGTTGTTGGTGATTGAATCCCGGGTCGGCCTTAAGCATTTATCAGATTCCAAGAACGTGTACGCATCTGTACAGCACTGTTCTAGAATATCGGACCATTGGCTTTCATACTTTCCGAAGCAATTTCTCCAACCTTCACCACATTCAAATGAATAGAAGACGCGTATGCAGAACCCCACTGGTTGGGAATTTTGGGGGTGTACGGGGTCAGGCTGTGCGGGGTCTCAGAGCAGTGTACCGTCGCTAGAGTACAGTGCATTCGGAAAGTATTCCGACCACTTAACTTTTCCCACATTTTGTTACGTTACAGCCTTATACTAAAATGGATTTCAAAAAGTGTAATCCTCATTAATCTACATACGATACCTCATATTGACAAAGCGAAAACAGGTTTTTATACATTCTAGGAAGAAAATGTAAATGCATATGGAAAGGGTCAAGGGGTCTGAATACTTTCCGAATGCACTGTATGTCACAATGGGCAACAGACTATGGGGTGTCCGCATCTTTGGACTCAACTGAATTAGAGTTTACAGGCATGGTTTACTTCAGGGGTTCTCAAAGAAGGGTCCGCGGACACCTTGGGGAGGTACTGCAGGGGGTCCGTGGTCAGTAAATATATATATATATATATCAAATATGAATTACATAAATGTTTTATGAATATTACTAACAACAACAGATTCAACTAATTTTGGTAAAGGTATCGTGGAACAAGTTTTGAGGTTGTAATGTAATACAACGTAATAATATTAAAGGAGCTATATATTTGTTTTGATTCATTTAACTAGGCAAGTCAGTTAAGAACAAATTCGTATTTACAATGACAGCCTACCCTGACCAAACACAGACCAATTATGCACCTCTGTACCCCACCCAATTACAGCCAGATGTGATACACTCTGGATTTGAACCAGAGACTGTAGTGCCACCTTTTGCACTGATGCAGTGCCTTAGATGGCTGCACCACACAGGAACCTGCATTGCTGTGGGAGGTTCACAGGGATATTGGCTTCCACAGTACTCCACCAATAATAAATTGTTCAACTCAATCATTTTCGTAGTCCAGTTAAAAATAATAATAACATCAATGCAATGTAATTTAAGCTTTAAAACTGTATTTCTTTTTCTCTGCCTCATGGCAAAACAATAAATCATTGCAGGATATTTGCTTTAAAGCCGTAACAACAAAAAGTATCTCTGCCCCATGATAAAATTGGTAGAATAAAATTAAAAAAATAGCTTGAAAACGGCAACATTTCTCTCCGATGCCAAGAGGCGGGCCTTTAACATGTTCCTTCCCAGGGTCCAAGACTTGTTTCGTCCGGCCATGCACTGCCAAAGTAATAGTAGAACTCCTTGTATGCTATTATTTATCTCACTCGAGTTGTGTTCTGATTATGAGGGGTGCCCTGATGAATTTGCTATCACAAAATGGTTCCCTTGGACCCCAAAAGTTTCAGAACCTCTGGTCTACCTAACGTTACACTACCAGTGTCAACAATGTTTCAGGTCATTGCCTTAATATTTCTTTCCTTAAATGCTGATTCACTCATGACAAACATCAAACCTTTGGTAAGTGACGTAGACGCTAGACATGCCACACTCTTTGCCATTATTATCTGAATTAATAGTGTTTCCCTGACCACAGCGTACCAAGTAGTTTGCAACATAAACCAATAAAACAATGACTGTATTGGGTATTAGGATTCTGAGTAGAAATGACAACCACATCCTCTGTCAAAAAGAAAAATGCAGACATTCTTGTTTTAAGAGGCAATGGAAGTCCCCCAGCTCTTATTGGATAATGACAGATTATCAGATTCTCTGACTGCCCTCACACAGGCAAGCACTTGAACACACACACACACGCGCACACACTCACACACAGGGAACTGCGCTGGTGGTCTTGCTATGGAGGCCTGGTAATGCACAGCACCATGCCAAGCCAGAAGAGAGAGTGCAGAGCTAGACGGATGCTATGAGGGGGAACAGATACAGTAGACTATATTACATTGAGCCCTTTTTAAACTGACAAGTCAACAGCTGTTCCCATCGTAAAATCCTTCATCTGAAACATGCTCAGAACTGCTGTCTCAGCAGAGTTGTATGTTAATGCCAATAAAACGATGAGCACTAATCATAGTGCTCTGCAGAGGTTCGACGCCATATCAGCGGTAACTATTCACAAAAGTTATGCATTACATGTTTGGTGCTTAACTTCTCTCATTAGGTTTCAATAACACATTTTCACTTTGCCAGGTTCATTAAAGCCTCTCGAAAATATTCTAAATGTGCCATCGTACATTTAATCTCCAAACAACGCTGCTGCTACTCTCTGTTATTATCATCTATGCATAGTCACTTTAATAACTCTGCCTACATGTACATATTACCTCAATTACCTCAACTCTGTACCGGTACCCCCTGTATATAGCCTCGCTATTGTTATTTTACTGCAGCTCATTAATTATTTGTTACTTTTATTTCATTTTTTTTAAGGTATTTTTCTTAAAACTGCATTGTTGGTTAAGGGCTTGTAAGAAAGCATTTCACTGTTGTATTCTGTGCATGTGACAAATAAACTTTGATTTGATTTGAGATCCATGTCTCCCTGTAACCAGCTCCTCTCTGTTACCATTTCAAAGGCTCTCTCTAATTCCCATTCTCTCTTCCTCTCTTTTCATTCTCTCTCCTCCTCTCTCTCATTCCCTCACTCCCCCCTCTCTCTTCCACCCTCTTTCTCTCTCTGCCACAAAACACAGTCAGCTCTTATTGGTTGATAGTCTGTCTCGAACCACGCCAATATTCCCTGACTCATGCGTGGATATTGGCTGGCGCTGGCTCAGCTAATGGCAGGTGAGGCAGTAGCGCTGTGCTGTGCTGTTGTGTGCCACTTAATCAATGCCCTGCAGAAGTGCCAGACAGCTCAGCACTGGCAGCTCCCTCTGCGTTGGGCATGGCTAACCTTCTGGAGCCAGCAGCGCTGGGCATGGCATTTCTACACACAAACAAACACACGGGCATACACGTGGACACACACATACACATTAGTGGTGGACGCACACACGCACAGGGACACGCACACACCCAACCCTTTCCTCTTCAAAACACCCCGCCCCCGCCCCCACCCCCAAACCCCACATCAGCTCTAGTGGTGGGTTGTCAGGTACAGGCAACGTATGCCAGGCTGGTCTGACGTACCCTACACCCCACGTCACCCATCCTGCCTTGGATCAGGGACAACATCCAAGATGCCATCTCTCTCTCTGTTTCTCTCTCTCTCTCTAGCAGCTGCAGTAGCCATGAGCTGCAGTAAACAGTGGCTCCAGGCCCCAGACTGAAAACCCCTCAGCTTAAAACTTTCAGCATTATCTCTGTAACCCCAAAGCAATTTGCTAGAGGCACTTGGCCTTTCCCGCCGTCATCAAAATGTATTCCTGGCACCAGGTCTTTATCCCACTTCTCTCTCTTTCGACGACGTGCTGCCGGGCTTTAACCTTGCAATGACTCCTCCTCCTCCGCACCAGGTTAATGCCTGGGATCGTTTGCCACGCTCATTCAGTCAATGACTCCTCCTCCGCACCAGGTTAATGCCTGGGATCGTTTGCCACACTCATTCAGTCAATGACTCCTCCTCCTCCGCACCAGGTTAATGCCTGGGATCGTTTGCCACGCTCATTCAGTCAATGACTCCTCCTCCGCACCAGGTTAATGCCTGGGATCGTTTGCCACACTCATTCAGTCAATGACTCCTCCTCCTCCGCACCAGGTTAATGCCTGGGATCGTTTGCCACACTCATTCAGTCAATGACTCGTCCTCCTCCGCACCAGGTTAATGCCTGGGATCGTTTGCCACACTCATTCAGTCAATGACTCCTCCTCCTCAGCACCAGGTTAATGCCTGGGATTGTTTGCCACGCTCATTCAGTCAAAGCCTTTCAAGCGTTCATCTGCTCAATTCATTGTTCATTTACAAAGAATTGTAATGGATGTCTGTGGTTGCAAGTGTTGTAGACAACATGTACTTGAGGCTGGTTAGTGGGAGATGCCAAAAACAATAAACAGACTGCATTTTAAATTATGAATACTAAAGGTAAAGGACTCGTCCAGCTGCTGCTGTCAGAGGCAGCAGGCAAACTCTGCTGGTGTTAGCATTGTGTGTTGGTACAGGAATTGTGTTATCGCTCACAAATAACATCATCGTAATGAGGACTATCCTTATACAGTACTTGTGATTTGGTATGGTAATGGGCATACACAACATGACCAAAAGTATGTGGACACTTGTTCGTCGAACATCTCCTTCCAAAATCATGGGCATTAAAATGGAGTTGGTCCCCCTTTGCTGCAATAACAGCCTCCACTCTTCTGGGAAGGCTTTCCACTAGATGTTGGTACATTGCTGCAGGGACTTGCTTCCATTCAGCATTAGTGAGGTCGGGCACTGATGTTGGGCGATTAGGCCTGGCTCGCAGTTGGTGTTCCAATTCATCCCAAAGGTGTTCAATGGGGTTGAGGTCAGGACTCTGTGCAGGCCAGTCAAGTTCTTCCACAACGATCTCAAAAAGCCATTTCTGTATGGACCTCGATTTGTGCATGGGGGCATTGTCATACTGAAACAGGAAAGGGCCTTCCCCAAACTGTTGCCACAAAGTTGGAAGCACAGAATCATCAAGAATGTCATTGTATGCTGTAGCGTTAAGATTTCCCTTTACTGGAACTGAAGAGCCTGAAACATGAAAAAAAGGCCAATATCATTAGTCCTCCTCCACCAAACTTTACAGTTGGCACTATGCATTGGGGTAGGTAGCATTTTCCTGGCATCCATCGAACCCAGATTTGTCTGTCGGACAGCCAGATAGTGAAGCATGATTCATCACTCCAGAGAACACATTTCCACTGCTCCAGAGTCCAATGGCGGTGAGCTTTACACCACTCCAACCCAGCGATGCTTGGCATTGAGCATGGTGATCTTAGGCTTGTGTGCGCCATGGAAACCCATTTCTTGAAGCTCCCGACGAACAGTTATTGTGCTGTCGTTGCTTCCAGAGGCAGTTTGGAAGTGAGTGTTGCAACCGATGACAGATGATTTTGACGTGCTTCAGTACTCGGGGGTCCAGTTGTATGAGTTTGAGTGGCCTACTGTACCACTTCACAGCTGAGCCATTGTTGCTCCTAGACCAGGGATCATCAACTAGATTTAGCTGCGGATGGTCGGGGGGCCGGAACATAATTACTAATAATTTGTAGACTGCAAATTGACAGCAAGAAGCCCAAGCAGATATAATGATTGACTAAAACATCATCATTTCAAACCTTGCTTACAACCCCTATGTGAGAATGCTGTTCATTGACTACAGCTCAGCGTTCAACACCATAGTGCCCACAAAGCTCATCACTAAGCTAAGGACCCTAGGACTAAACACCTCCCTCTGCAACTGGATCCTGGACTTCCTGACGGGCCACCCCCAGGTGGTAAGGGTAGACAACAACACATATGCCACGCTAATCTTCAACATGAGGATTACACGACTAAGCACGCATCCTCATGGGTGCGTGCTTAGTCCCCTTCTGAGCTCCCTGTTCACCCACGACTGAGTGGCCAAGCACGACTCCAACACCATCATTAAATTAGCCAAAGACAATAGGTGGTAGGTAGCCTAGTGGTTAGGGCATTGGGCTAGTAACGGAAAGGTTACTAGATCAAATCCCAGAGCTGACAAGGTAAAAAATCTGGCTTGCCTACTTAAACAAAGGTTATATTTTAAATAAAATGTCAAAACTATGGTGCTATAGGCCTGATCACTGACAACAATGAGACAGCCTATAGGAAGGAGGTCAGAGACCTGGCAGTGTGGTGCCAGGACCACAACCTCTCCCTCAACATGAGCAAGACAAAGGAGATGATCGTGGACTACAGGAAAAGGAGGGTCAAATACTTCCCTATTCACAGTGAAGGGGCTGTAGTGGAGCGAGTTTGAAGTCCCTTGGTGTCCACATCACCAACAAACTATAATGGTCCATACACACCAAGACAGTCTTGAAGAGGGCACAACATCTTTTCCCCCTCAAGAGACTGAAAAGATCTGGCATGGGTCCCCAGATCCTAATAAAAGTTCTACAGCTGCACCATTGAGAGCATTCTGACCGATTGCATCACCGCCTGGTATGGAAACTGCTCTGCACCCGACCGTAAGGCTCTACAGAGGGTGGTGCCTACAGACCAGTAAATCACATGGGCCAAGCTTCCTGCCATCCAGGACCTATATTCTAGGCGGTGTCAGAGGAAGGCCCAAAAAATTGTGAAAGACTCGAGTCACCCAAGTTATAGACTGTTCTCTCTGCTAACGCACGGCAAGCGGTACCGGGGTGCCATGTCTAGGTCCAAAAGGCTCCTTATCAGCTTTTAAGCCAAGTTTTTACACTGCTGTTACTGTTGTGTTTACACTGTGTTTATTATCTATGCATAGTCAGTCACTTTACCCCTACTTACATGAACAAATGACCTCGACCAACCTGTACCCCCGCACATCGACTCGGTACCAGTACCCCCTGTATGTAGCCTAGTTATTGTTATTTTATTGTGTTA
Source organism: Oncorhynchus gorbuscha (assembly GCF_021184085.1). Classification (NCBI taxonomy): domain Eukaryota; kingdom Metazoa; phylum Chordata; class Actinopteri; order Salmoniformes; family Salmonidae; genus Oncorhynchus; species Oncorhynchus gorbuscha. The sequence goes on along the minus strand of NC_060191.1, from coordinate 43,757,211 downwards.
CTTTTATTAAATTTTTTACTTTAGTTTATTTAGTAAATATTTTCTTAACTCTATTTCTTGAACTGCGTTGTTGGTTATTAAGGGCTTGTCAGTAACCATTTCATGGTAAGGTCTACACTTGTTATATTCGGTGCATGTGACAAATACAGTTGCATTTTATTTGATCATGTGTCTCTCTATTATGCGTGGGAATACTTGGGAACAGATTTCTTAAATTAAAATCACTTGGAGCTGATTTCCAGGTGTTTTTATGGTCTTTTATGTCCAACTTTTTTTTATTGTATTTTTTGCTCAGAAAACTTGGGGGGCCAAATAAAACCACACGCAAATAAAGACAAAACCTGTCCTAGACATTTCCACTTCACAATAACAGCACTTACAGTTGACCGGGGCAGCTCTAGCAGGGCAGATATTTGACAAACTGATTGTTGGAAAATGTGTGCTCGATTATATACACCTGTCAGCCGAATCCACTCATTTTAGGGGGTGTCCACATACTTTTGTATATATAGCGTATGTGTGTGTCTGTGTGCATCTCTGTGGGTGTGCAAGTGTGTGCGTGTGCATGCGTGTGTGTGCACGCATGCGTGCATGCAAGTTCTTCTGTGCGTGCATGCATGCCTAAGTCTATGCATGTGCATGCGTGCTTGAGAGTGAATGTGCATACGCAAGTGTGTATTTTCTGTGCATGCATGTGTGCGAGAGGGCATGCATGTGCTTGTGTGTGTGTGTGTGTGTCTATACATGTGCCATGGGAAGGCTGTCGGTGGCAGCTGTTGTATTCATAGGCTGGTGACCACAGAGAGTGTATAGCTGCAGCAGCTGAACAGAGCTGAGAGGAAGACAGGAGACACTGAGGGAGGAGGCCCAGACCCTTGACTGTGTTTGTTTACCATCTCAGTAGACCGTTCAAGGTACATTCCAGCAGGGTGGCGAGCTCCAAGGACTGCTCCAATACAGATTCTACAGGCACACTTGAAATGCGGTCTGGTAAAAGTATCCTTTTGAGAAGTGTATGTTGGTCCAAAGAAACGTTTGATTTCACCAAATTTAAAACATTCTGTCATAAAGAGCACATGTTCAACTTAATACAAACACGTTTCCCATCTCGAAAAGTCAAATAAAACAATACTATAGTAATTGTCTATTAAGTGCCAAATAAAGTAACAGGGTTGACGATTTCATATTAAATCAAGTCATAAATCCCCTTGTGACGGGGGGAACGGAAGCTTGTTGTGTGCAGCAGTCGCAATTGAATGCAAGCTTCACAAAACAAATTCAATTGTTAAAACATTTCTAGCCTGTCTATCTATGGGGAACAGGGTGGACGGTTTCTGCCACAAAACACCAGATAATGGCCAAAAAAAGTAGAACCAGCTCACCTGCTTTTACACTATGATTTGACTATTAGATGTTCAATGTTTCGTCGTTTATTTTTATTTTTAAGGAATTGTTTTACCGTTTTAAAAAGAGAGATCAGTTACAGTGACTGTAAATTAATCACATGAAATAAATAATACTCTTCAGAAAGGACTTTGTCAGAGCAACAAAACAAAGAGGGCTTTACAAGGTTAACTTAAGTGGGTTAAAAGACTGAAGTCACAGAGGAAAATGTAAAAATGCTGAATTTTGTCGCTTTATTTTTTTTTACTCACATTTCAAAAGTAGTGAATTCTCCAGGGCACTTAATTTAATATAGCAGTTTTTTAAATTAAATATTGGTGCACAATTTCTACTTAAAATATCAAAGGGACGCAAAAGGCACTCTTTTCGTGGAACGACCCAGCTACGAATACTCACAGTCCAGAAGTGGTGCGAATGATCTTGTGAGGCTGCTCTCTTCCGCTCATGGCTTCTGTGGGATACTGTCTCTGGTTCCTGAAAGACACACAACACGAAACAAGCATATATCTTATCATCATGCCACTACGTTGATATATACTGAGTGTACAAAACATTAAGAATACCTGCTCTTTCCATGACAGACTGCTCAGGTTAATCCAAGTGAAGCTATGATTCCTTATTGTTGTCACATGTTAAATCCACTTCAATCAGTGTAGATGACGGGGAGGAGACGGGTTAAAGAAGGATTTTTAAGCCATGCAACAATTGAGACATGGATTGTGTGTGTGTGCCATTCAGAGTGAATGGGCAAGACAATATATTTAAGTGTCGTTGAAAGGGGTATGGTAGTAGGAGCCAGGCACACCGGTTTGTGTCGAGAACTGCAATGCTGCTGGGTTTTTCACGCTCAACAGTTTCCCGTTTGTATCAAGAATGGTCCACCACCAAAAGGACATCCAGCCAACTTGACAAAACTGTGAGACACATTGGAATCAATCCCTTGTGCCCCGATGAATCGAGGCTGTTCTGAGGGCAAAAAGGGGGTGCAACTCAATATTAGGAAGGTGTTCCTAATGTTTGGTATTCTCAGTGTAAATGGCATAAAGGGACTAAGACAGAAGAGCAGTATCTGTTTTCATACACTTCCCCCTTGATGCTTCACTAGGTTCAGTCTAGGCACAGAACTGCTGAATCACATGCAGAGAGAAGGTGGTTTTACACACTCATTTCCATAGAAGAACAACAGACACGTTCAAATATGATCTTCACATTGACAGAGTGAACCTTTCATAAAACAGTTCTGATGCTAATAATCATTGTTGTAAAAGATTGTTGCAGGACACACTACATTCTCGACTACATTAGGCAGCCACGATGTAGAATACAGTGGAAACAAGTAGTGGTTTATGGCTATCCTCTTGATTGTAACAATTACAAACCCAAAGAAAAATGCAATTCCGTTCATTCCTGGAAAAATCTGTGAATCCTTCAAAAGGGGAAATTCTAATTTTGAAGGTTTTTCACTGTACATTTCTCAAGACGAGTGGTCTATTCTGGGCACCGCTTCAAAAACACAGAGAGAAAAAACCTCTCTCTCTCTCTGAATTAGCCGGCGGTTCCTTTAATTGGAGTGGATTCTGTTCTAATTTTAAAGCCTTTTGTAATAAAAGGTCTTAATTATGACCTTGAATTCCGGTGTAACCAGAGAGCTATTACAGTGAGGCTCCTACTGGGCGTCCATTAGCCAATAGCCAGGCACTACACCGCTAGTCTCCGACTAGACAGCCTCTCTGCTTTACTGGCAGCCTCTGCGTGTTCCCTCCCAGCCTACCTGGTAACACAGGTAATCAAAGTAGCAGTTAATGCCATGTACTTTGAGTTAACGTCTATAGCGGTGTTGTGTAATTATGTGTGACCTGGTCATGACTCAGACACGGCTCGACTGTCAACAGTAGAGCGCTCCTCTGTCTGGACTAGAAGACACAGCCACCGGTGTAAGATGTAATGGCAATGTACAGCAGAGCAGGTAATGATGTCATACTGAGTGTAGGGTAAACAGGGAAAGGGGGAAAAGAGTGAGTGAGTATTTCAGGAACATTTGAACTGTGAATGTGTGTGTTCTGTAGGTCCCCACTGGTATAACAGCTTGTCAACCTGATTGGATCCTAAATGGTACCCTATTCGCTAATAGTGCAGTACTTTTGACCAGAGCCCTGAACAAAGTACACTACAGTATATAGGCTAGGGAATAGGGTTCCATTTCAGACAAAACCCCTGTCCCAATTTGTGGGTGGTGACGACTGAGGGACTGAGGGTGAGGATGGCTCCATTCTGAAGCCGGGGTGTAATGAAGTCATCATGGGGGCTGTGAGAGATGTCAGTATGAGATAAGTTTTTTTGTGTGTCCTCAAATGACCCAGTGTTCCTACTCTCCACTCTGCCTCTCTTTCTCCACTCCACCCTCCCTCCCGTCCTATCTTCGTCGCTTTCCCTCGTTCCAGACTCCTAGTTCGCTCCACTTAATTATCCATCCTTTCTGCCAACCTTCCACCCCTGTTTCCCCTCAGCATCTCTTCTATAAGAGGTTTCCACACCTCTCCCCCCGTCTATCACTCTATCCAATGAGTGTCAAACATAGGGGCTCCAATCCAGCCTGAGGGTGGTTAGATTTTAAAATATATATATATATACTGTACTGTATATATTTTTTTGGGGGAACAAACTCAATATACTTTAAAATGAACCACTGAAATTAAAGCTAGTTAGGGAGTATTGAAAATTCCAACAACTATGTATAGAATACAATTTTTTTGCTAATGTTGATGGCAAGGAAATATAAACTATTTTCAGTGGGGCCCTCCAGACCTCGTTGAAGACCGAAAGCGGTCCGCGGGGCAAAATGAGTTCGACACCCCTATCTTTTATAGGACACCCACCCAGAGCACAGCGCTATAGCTAGCTTGTAGCTACCTTCAGGCTGGTGCCTTCCTTTCCTCTCCCTCTGCTACAGTATTCAGATTCATCACATAAAATATCCCAATAGATTTATTTACATTCTCAAATATATTTTTATCTATAAAAATACATAGGCTAATACAGACATACCTGTACCCCCCACCCCACCTTCTATCGCTCTCTCACACTCTCTCACTTTCTGCCTGATGGAGGGAGGGTGGGGTAATCCACACTAGTTGCCATGACACCAGACAGCCCTTGCTCAGTGAAGGCTCTCTGCTCTATTTCCCCTGAGCCTTCCACAGAGGAGTGTGTGTGTGTGTGTGTGTGTGTGTGTGTGTGTGTGTGTGTGTGTGTGTGTGTGTGTGTGTGTGTGTGTGTGTGTGTGTGTGTGTGTGTGTGTGTGTGTGTGTGTGTGTGTGTGTGTGTGTGTGTGTGTGTGTGTGTGTTTATGTGAGGGTGTGTTTGAGCTCTCCCTGTATATAGCTCCATTCTTGTGTATTAAATTACTATTTTTATTTTCTTCAAAAAAAAAAAAACTATGCATCGTTTTGAAGGGCTCATAATCAAGCATTTCACAGTAAAGTCTACACCTGTTGTATTCGGCGCATGAGGCAAATATAATTTGATTTGTGTGTGTGTGTCTGACTGAGAGTGACAGAGTGAGAGCGAATCAGAGTGAGAATGCATGTCACCCATTTAAAGGGACAGAAGGACAGAATTATGTCACTTGTATGTACAATGCTTTCCGAAAGTAGTCATACCCCTTGACTTAATTACACATTGTTTCTCACTCATCTACACACAACACCCCATAACGATAAAGTGAAAACATGTTTTTAGAAATGATTTCAAATGTATTGAAAATGAAATATTCACACCCCTGAGCCAATAATTGTAGAAGCACCATTGACGGCAACTACAGCTGTGAGTCTTTCTGGGTAAGTCTCTAAGAGCTTTGCACACCTGGATTGTACAATATTTGATCATTATTCTTTTAAAACTTCTCAATCAAGCTCAGTCAAGTTGATTGTTGAGCATTGCTGGACAGCCATTTTCATGTTTTGCCATAGATTTTCAAACCAATTTAAGTTAAAACTGTAACCAGGTCACTCAGGAACACTCTATGTCGCCTTGGTAAGCAATTCGACCAGTGTCTGTTGCAAAACAGACTAAAGCAGGTTTTCCTCTAGGATTTTGCCTGTGCTTATAGCTGTATTCCGTTTATTTTTATCCTGAAAAACTCCCTAGTCCTTCCCAATGACGAGCATACCCATTACATGATGCAGCCACCACCATGCTTGAAAATATGAAGAGTGGTACTCAGTGATGTGTTGAATTTGCCCCAAACATAACACTTTGTATTCAGGACAAAAAATGTATTTCCCACATTATTGCAGTATTTAAGTGCTTTATTGCAAACAGAATGCATGTTTTGGAACATTCTATTCTGTACAGGCTTCCTTTGTTTCACTCTGTTATTTAGCTTAGTGTTGTGGAGTCACTCCAATGTTTTCTCATATCACAAACATTCAACTGTTTTAAAATCATCATTGGTCTCATGGTGAAATCCCAGAGCAGTTTCCTTCCTCTCCAGCAACTGAGTGACTGGGTATATTGATACACCATCTAAAGCCTAATTAATAATAACTTCCCCATGCTCAAACGGATATTCAGCATCTGTTGTTTATTTTTATATATATTTTTTTTTACACGAGCCATTGAAAAACCTTCCTGTTCTTTATGGTTGAATCTGTGCTTGAAATTCAATACTCGATTGAGGGACCTTACAGATAATTGTATGTGTGGGGTACAGAGATGGGGTAGTTCTAAAAAAATATATGTTAACCACTATTATAGAACATGGAATGAGTCCTTGCAACTTATTAAGCGGTTAAGGGGTGCTTTTATGCGGTTAAGGGGTGTTTTTATGCGGTTAAGGGGTGTTTTTATGCTGTTAAGGGGTGTTTTTATGCAGTTAAGGGGTGTTTTTATGCGGTTAAGGGGTGTTTTTATGCGGTTAAGGGGTGTTTTTATGCGGTTAAGGGGTGTTTTTATGCTGTTAAGGGGTGTTTTTATGCTGTTAAGGGGTGTTTTTATGCTGTTAAGGGGTGTTTTTATGCGGTTAAGGGGTGTTTTTATGCTGTTAAGGGGTGTTGTTATGCTGTTAAGGGGTGTTTTTATGCTGTTAAGGGGTGTTTTTATGCGGTTAAGGGGTGTTTTTATGCAGTTAAGGGGTGTTTTTATGCGGTTACGGGGTGTTTTTATGCTGTTAAGGGGTGTTTTTATGCAGTTAAGGGGTGTTTTTATGCGGTTAAGGGGTGTTTTTATGCGGTTAAGGGGTGTTTTTATGCTGTTAAGGGGTGTTTTTATGCGGTTAAGGGGTGTTTTTATGCGGTTAAGGGGTGTTTTTATGCTGTTAAGGGGTGTTTTTATGTGGTTAAGGGGTGTTTTTATGTGGTTAAGGGGTGTTTTTATGCTGTTAAGGGGTGTTTTTATGCGGTTAAGGGGTGTTTTTATGCGGTTAAGGGGTGTTTTTATGCGGTTAAGGGGTGTTTTTATGCTGTTAAGGGGTGTTTTTATGCTGTTAAGGGGTGTTTTTATGCTGTTAAGGGGTGTTTTTATGCGGTTACGGGGTGTTTTTATGCGGTTAAGGGGTGTTTTTATGCTGTTAAGGGGTGTTTTTATGCTGTTAAGGGGTGTTTTTATGCGGTTAAGGGGTGTTTTTATGCGGTTAAGGGGTGTTTTTATGCGGTTAAGGGGTGTTTTTATGCGGTTAAGGGGTGTTTTTATGCGGTTACGGGGTGTTTTTATGCGGTTACGGGGTGTTTTTATGCGGTTAAGGGTTGTTTTTATGCGGTTAAGGGTTGTTTTTATGCGGTTAAGGGGTGTTTTTATGCGGTTAAGTGTTTTTATGCTGTTGTGTTTTTATGCTGTTAAGGGGTGTTTTTATGCTGTTAAGGGGTGTTTTTATGCTGTTAAGGGGTGTTTTTATGCGGTTAAGGGGTGTTTTTATGCTGTTAAGGGGTGTTTTTATGCGGTTAAGGGGTGTTTTTATGCGGTTAAGGGGTGTTTTTATGCTGTTAAGGGGTGTTTTTATGCTGTTAAGGGGTGTTTTTATGCTGTTAAGGGGTGTTTTTATGCGGTTACGGGGTGTTTTTATGCGGTTACGGGGTGTTTTTATGCGGTTAAGGGGTGTTTTTATGCTGTTAAGGGGTGTTTTTATGCTGTTAAGGGGTGTTTTTATGCTGTTAAGGGGTGTTTTTATGCTGTTAAGGGGTGTTTTTATGCGGTTAAGGGGTGTTTTTATGCGGTTAAGGGGTGTTTTTATGCGGTTAAGGGGTGTTTTTTTTATGCGGTTAAGGGGTGTTTTTATGCTGTTAAGGGGTGTTTTTATGCGGTTAAGGGGTGTTTTTATGCGGTTAAGGGGTGTTTTTATGCTGTTAAGGGGTGTTTTTATGCTGTTAAGGGGTGTTTTTATGCTGTTAAGGGGTGTTTTTATGCGGTTAAGGGGTGTTTTTATGCGGTTACGGGGTGTTTTTATGCGGTTAAGGGGTGTTTTTATGCTGTTAAGGGGTGTTTTTATGCTGTTAAGGGGTGTTTTTATGCTGTTAAGGGGTGTTTTTATGCGGTTAAGGGGTGTTTTTATGCTGTTAAGGGGTGTTTTTATGCGGTTAAGGGGTGTTTTTATGCTGTTAAGGGGTGTTTTTATGCGGTTAAGGGGTGTTTTTATGCGGTTAAGGGGTGTTTTTATGCGGTTAAGGGGTGTTTTTATGCGGTTAAGGGGTGTTTTTATGCGGTTAAGGGGTGTTTTTATGCGGTTAAGGGGTGTTTTTATGCCGTTAAGGGGTGTTTTTATGCCGTTAAGGGGTGTTTTTATGCGATTAAGGGGTGTTTTTATGCGATTAAGGGGTGTTTTTATGCGGTTAAGGGGTGTTTTTATGCGGTTAAGGGGTGTTTTTATGCTGTTAAGGGGTGTTTTTATGCTGTTAAGGGGTGTTTTTATGCGGTTAAGGGGTGTTTTTATGCTGTTAAGGGGTGTTTTTATGCGGTTAAGGGGTGTTTTTATGCTGTTAAGGGGTGTTTTTATGCGGTTAAGGGGCGTTTTTATGCGGTTAAGGGGCGTTTTTATGCGGTTAAGGGGTGTTTTTATGCGGTTACGGGGTGTTTTTATGCGGTTAAGGGGTGTTTTTATGCGGTTTCGGGGTGTTTTTGACGTCACTGTATGTCTGTCACAAGGGAGGTAATTCCGACCCGAGTTAAATGCACGTAAATGGAACGGAATTCCCTTTTAATGCACTTTTCTCTCTCAGTGTATTCTGACCTTGATCTTAAGCTCCACGAGAAAATCTGTTGGCCAACAAGTAGGAGGGTTTTCAGGGGTTGAATTAAATGTATTCAGCGCTCGCAAGCGAACCATGTCTGCAAAGCCCGTTATGCACCTGCATAAGATAACAACTATCTGGAAGTGTGTAGGAAAAGCGTCTGAATCGGGCCCAAGGTAAATAAGAATACACTTAACGTGTCGTGCATCGGATGCAGCAAGGAGGGAAAATGTATCATGAATAAAGAACAATGCCATATTACTGAAACACCATGTAACAAGCCTCGCTTGAAACATTTACAGTAATGCAGACAACATGCTTAAGAGTAAGGGGCCGATTCTGACTTCAGAAATGTTCTCCTTTCCTAGTCTTTTCTCAGATGAATACCTTATGCAGGTGAGTAACGGGCTTTGCAGGTGTGGTTCCCCTGACGCACGCTGAATAGATTTCATTAAACTGCTGAAAACCCTCCCACTTAGTGGCCATGAGATTTTCCCGTGGAGTTTTCAGTACATTTATCTTAACCCATCCCTTTAAATACAATGTACATGAATTATAATTTTGTCGACAGACTAGAATAGATTGAGAGAAGAGTTCAGAAAGTAGGGGATCAATGAAAGAATGCCATTAATGCATCTTCGTCTCCGTTTCAGCACCAACTGGTAGATTAATAAATACTCTGATCTTGTAGATTATTTTAGGCACATTTTCAAAGTTAAAAGTTGTGTCTATGTCCTCTTTCGTTGGCCTAGTCTTGTTAAACGTTTTTAGAATGTATAGTTTTTCATGAAATATTGGAAGGTGGGAAAAAAGTGCACAATAGAGGTTGAACAATAGTCCTATAAATCTACCCTCATTCTGACTAATCATGGAAGTGTACGAACCATACGCCAGGCTCCAGGTTTAACCTGCTACGTGTGGTCTGTTCCATAATGATTCTAATAGGCTGCATGTCCTAAATTACTGTACAGCGTTAGCCTCATATGATCCAGTAATGCTAGTGGCCCTCAGGAACAACTGCACAGACATGACAGAGGAAAGAAAGGTCAACTAACGACAGAATGGAATGATTTGAAATGTAAGCTACAAATTGAAGAAACTAACACTAAAGTTACAGTTCTAAATGTCTGTGGGTATTACTGACGGTGGCTCCCGATAGTGGCTAATATTTAACACGCTAAACATTGTACAGTAAAATGGAAGAAAACTAACACTAAAGTTACAGTTCTAAATGTCTGTGGGTATTACTGACGGTGGCTCCCGATAGTGGCTAATATTTAACACGCTAAACATTGTACAGTAAAATGGAGAAAAAAAACCGCGTATATAATTGAAACGTTCTAAAGCACAATGCATCAACTCGGCAGGTTCAGCACAATAGAAGCCTATATCTTGTCCATATTTCATCCACGCAAATTACGAGGGCACACAATTACAATTCTGAATAATGGCACATCTATTTATAGTCTACTTAACTGTGGAAAAGGGGCCCAATACATGTCATGTTGATATGATTTTCAGTTTATGTCCATGTGGCTGGTTTCACATGAATCTCCCAGGGATCATAAGGAAAAATGATCTAAAACAATTGCCGTGTGTATTATCACTAGCTCTTATCTTATCAACTTATAAATGATAGTGCATGGAGAACGCTGTTATTTATTTTCGAAAAAATTAAGTCGATGCTTTTCCCAATTGGAAGCGGCAGATTTGCTCGACCTTGCGAGTGAGGTCAGAATACGCCGTATCTGTAGACAACTTCGCCACACCTCCACTTCTTACATCTCCAAGCCGAATGAATAGTGTGAATAGCAAGTTATTTTCAGCTTAGGTTCAAGGTCAGAATACACACAGAGAGAAAAGTGCATAAAATGGAAATGATGTTCAATTTAGTCACACTTAACTATGAGTGCAGAACAGCTTGTATCTAGACCGTCGACAGTATCTCTCCCTCCCCACTCTCTCACTCCCTCTCCCCCTCTTTGCCCCCCACCCCTCTCTGTGTCCTCCACCGACTCCTAGCTAATAAAACCGTCCACTCTAGCTAGCTTCCCATCCATCCCAAGGCTCCAAACCTGATGAATAATTTAGCAGTCTATATTTCCAGCCATCTGGTTCTCTTTGCTTGGCCATCAGTCCTCCTCCTAGTCTACGGTCACTGGCTGCTTGCATTGCCTTCAAACGTGCACATACATATTCACACCCATAGGCATATACAGTACATAGGTACATTCATATACATTGACATACATATTCATACTCAGCGTTAATATGCATCATTTACTTTAAATGCTGTGCTTCTCATTCGCATAGGAATACAAGGAATCCCGGTGTAAAAGGTTTGAAGGTAGCCAAAGATAATTATAATGATAAAGCCATGACAGCCATGTCATGAATATTTATGAAGGTATATTTGTATGGATTAACTATCCTTCTGTGAAGTAGCTGACTTTTACTCAACATGCTACAAAAGTTCAAGGGAAATGGACAACAAGTGCAAGAATCCTCATTTTCCTCTGTGATGAAAATCACAAGGAATCGCTGTCATATGATCACCTTAAAGGTATATTGACTTGAACCAAATTATACCGAAAAGGAACACATTCACCACTCCTAATGCCACTTTCTGGTCATGAACCTGTTGCACTGGCCAACATCCACCAGCAGAGGACAGAGTAACCCCTCTGTCCCCTTTAACAAATAATTCTCCAGAGAGGACCATACCAGGTTCAACGCTATACAAAAAAACTGGGTTAGGCTTCTGATCAGTCAGGTTCACGATGGCAACAACAATCATAATCTAAAAACATAATTACATACAATTTGACAATGACACAGCATATGGTCTTGAGCAAATACAATTGGCGGACATTTTGAAATTACTATTTAGATAGGGTTGCTGTGCTGAGGTTTTGCTTACTGAAAAATATCATGTGAGAAAAATCATATGATGGGAAAATCTGGGATCTTTCCATCTTTCCATCCCTCTCTACATCCCTCCCTCCCTCCATTTCTCCATACATCCCTCCCTCCACTCCTCTCTACATCCCTCCCTCCCTCCATTTCTCTCTACATCCCTCCCTCCCTCCATTTCTCTCTACATCCCTCCCTCCACTCCTCTCTACATCCCTCTCTACATCCATCCCTCTCTACATCCTCCCTCCATGCCTCTCTACATCCATCCCTCTCTATATCCATCCCTCCATCCCTCCCTCCATCCCTCTACATCCATCCCTCTTTACATTTCTCTCTACATCCCTCCCTCCATCCATCCCTCTTTTACATTCCTCCCTCCATCCCTCTCTACATCCATCCCTCTTTACATTCCTCCCTCCGTCCCTCTCTACATCCATCCATCCATCCCTCGCTACATCCATCCCTCCATCTCGCTCTACATCCATCCTTCCCTCTCTACATCCATCCCTACATCCCTCTCTCCATCCATCCCTCTCTACATCCATCCCTCCATCCATCCCTCTTTACATTTCTCTCTACATCCATCCCTCTCTACATCCCTCCCTCCATCCCTCCCTCAATCTCTCCCTCCCTCCATCCCTCTCTTTATCCATCCCTCCCTCTACTGAACAGTGTCCTTTTCTCTGTTAAATGACAGCTCACAGAGATCAAGCCCCTGGTGGAGCGTCAACACAACCAGCCTCTTTGTTCAGGTGAAATTCTTCCCTGGTATCTCCGGCTCCCAAACTCCCGAGCTGCGTTTACTCAGCTTAAAGAAATGAGACGAGTCTTGTAGCTAGCTGCTTGGCGCCCACCCTCTTCCCCAGCCATCTCCATAGACAGAGGATGCGTCCCAAGTGGCACCCTATGTCCTATATTATGAACTAAAAATCAAACAGGGTGCCGTTTGGCAAGCAACCATAGACAGAGAGGATGTAACAGCCAAGATAATCCAGTCATTCTTAGGGTGTAGGCCTACACTGTAAACATTATTTAAATGGTGATGGCATAACGTAGACATACTAGTGGAAAATGATATTAGGGATCATAAAATGCGTCGTAGAATTGTAACATATGTCTCTGTAGGTTCATAAAATGAAATCCCAGGGTAAATAATATTCATAAAATGAAATCCCAGGGTAATCTAGGTTCATAAAATGAAATCCCAGGATAAACTAGGTTCATAAAATGAAATCTCAGGGTAAACTAGGTTCATAAAATGAAATCCCAGGGTAAACTAGGTTCATAAAATGAAATCCCAGGGTAATCTAGGTTCATAAAATGAAATCTCAGGGTAAACTAGGTTCATAAAATGAAATCTCAGGGTAAACTAGGTTCATAAAATGAAATCCCAGGGTAATCTAGGCTCATAAAATGAAATCCCAGGATAAACTAGGTTCATAAAATGAAATCCCAGGGTAAACTAGGTTCATAAAATGAAATCCCAGGGTAATCTAGGTTCATAAAATGAAATCCCAGGGTAATCTAGGTTCATAAAATTAAATCCCAGGGTAAATAGTATTCATAAAATTAAATCCCAAGGTAAACTAGGTTCATAAAATGAAATCCCAGGATAAACTAGGTTCATAAAATGAAATCTCCCGGGTAATCTAGGTTCATAAAATGAAATCCCAGGGTAAATAATATTCATAAAATGAAATCCCAGGGTAATCTAGGTTCATAAAACGAAATCCCAGGGAAAACTAGGTTCATAAAATGAAATCCCAGGATACACTAGGTTCATAAAATGAAATCTCCGGGTAATCTAGGTTCATAAAATGAAATCCCAGGGTAAATAATATTCATAAAACGAAATTCCAGGGAAAACTAGGTTCATAAAATGAAATCCCAAGGTAATCTAGGTTCATAAAATGAAATCCCAGGGTAAATAATGTTCATAAAACGAAATCCCAGGGTAAATAATATTCATAAAATGAAATCCCAGGGTAATCTAGGTTCATAAAATGAAATCCCAGGGTAAATAATATTCATAAAACGAAATTCCAGGGAAAACTAGGTTCATAAAATGAAATCCCAGGGTAATCTAGGTTCATAAAATGAAATCCCAGGGTAAATAATGTTCATAAAACAAAATCCCAGGGTAAATAATATTCATAAAATGAAATCCCAGGGTAAATAATATTCAAAAAATGAAATCCCAGGGTAATCTAGGTTCATAAAATGAAATCCCAGGGTAATCTAGGTTCATAAATTGAAATCCCAGGGTAATCTAGGCTCATAAAATGAAATCCCAGGGTAATCTAGGTTCATAAAATGAAATCCCAGGGAAAATAATATTCATAAAATGAAATCCCAGGGTAAATAATATTCATAAAATGAAATCCCAGGGTAAATAATATTCATAAAATGAAATCTCCGGGTAATCTAGGTTCATAAAATGAAATCCCAGGGTAAATAATATTCATAAAATGAAATCCCAGGGTAAATAATATTCATAAAATGAAATCTCCGGGTAATCTAGGTTCATAAAATGAAATCCCAGGGTAAATAATATTCATAAAACGAAATCCCAGGGAAAACTAGGTTCATAAAATGAAATCCCAGGATAAACTAGGTTCATAAAATGAAATCCCAGCCTAAATAATGTTCATAAAATGAAATCCCAGCCTAAATAATGTTCATAAAATGAAATCCCAGGGTAATCTAGGTTCATAAAATGAAATCCCAGGGCAAACTAGGTTCATAAAATGAAATCTCAGCCTAAATAATGTTCATAAAATCAAATCCCAGGGTAATCTAGGTTCATAAAATGAAATCTCCGGGTAAATTGTGATGTGTATGAAATGACAGGACCTAAGGAAACCACAGTGAAAACACTTTTAGCGACGTGAGAAAAAAAAAACACATTTATCATACCTGTTTATTGTATGAGAGGTAGCCCAGTGGGATGAATGTGTGGCTCACTGTGCTCCCTGCCCTGACAGCTTCCCCACCCATCCCAGACACATTAACTATTAGCCCTCCAGCCTCGGCAGCTGTGTGTGTGGTGTATGTGTACAAGCATAAATCTGTGTCTACACACGTGTGCGAGCGTGCATGCATGAATATTAGTCTGTGTGCATGTACAGTATGTATGTAGGGATGGCTTGCTGTGTCTGCGAAAAAATGGCCGAGCCCAGTCTGGCTGGCTTAGACAGAGGGAGAGAAAGAGAGGTCAAACATTCATTTTACACTACCTTTACACACACTGACAGGTGAGGTCTGCTTTGATCTAACTTCAGCTGATCCACTCCTGTCTGTCAGTTCGCTGGTGGTGACTGCATGGTCAGGAAGCAGCTTAAAGGTTCTGCTTGTCCTGCGCCACAGAAAGATAAGCTACGCAATCTAACACTATGGGGAGAGGTCCAAATCACAGGCAAATACAAACACCAGTAAGGCAGTAAGTAACCCTTTGCTTTTCAATGCTTTACAGCTGCCTATCAGTGCACAACCAACCGCCCAGGCAGGGACACTACCTGCGTCTCCGTACCATATAGCATATTTCCAGGAACCGCAAGCCACTGTGGTGGGGCTCTGTGTGGACGTAATGGGGAGTTGTAGGGAGTGACAGTTAAAGGGGAGAGGGAGAAGGGGGACTTTGGGGAAGGGGGTTTGCAGTGTGCAGAAGTGTGTTGGGGGGGGCTGTTCATGTGTGCCAGGCACTGCACACAATGGGGTCCGCCCGCTACGGAGAGAGAGCAAGAGCAGGAAGGAATCTGGCCGCTCTGTTTCTCTCTACCTCCCTCATTCCTTCTCTCTCTCTGTCTCTCACTGAGTCAAATAGGAGAGGAGTGGCGAGGGGCGAGGCGAGGGGAGAGGGGCTGGCTGCACTCGGAGCACAGCACGGCCAGGCTGAACCGAGTGAACTGCACCAGAGTGTTTGCTGTGAGGTCAGAGAGTCCAACATTCCTCTGGAGCTGTGTGTTTACACTGCTTGGGAGAGAGAGAGAGCGAGAGAGAGCGAGAGAGAGCGAGAGAGAGAGAGAGAGAGAGAGAGAGAGAGAGAGAGAGAGAGAGAGAGAGAGAGAGAGAGAGAGAGGGGTGGGGCGCCAGGGGGGAACGAGGGGGCTTACAGAACGTGGAACAAATCAACGTCCCGTCCTGCTCTACTATACTCTATCGCTGAGCAAATGCTACACTACACTACCACTTCAACCAGGCTTTTGAATCATCACAAACTTTGTATTATCTGTGAAGAAAAGCAACAGGCTGATAGAGTGTTTATTATCTACAGCCTGGGATCTAGTACAGATTTTTGTTCGGTTGCTAGATGTGTGGTTTATTTAACGTTAATAATTTATGTGTTGAAAAGTTGGGGGAAAACTCTAAGGAGCAGAGTTAGATCTGGTAATCAAACACATATTTCTCTGTGCCTCTGGAGACACACATGGAAAAGGACGGTCAGCACTCCAATCATGTCAAAAACAATTGTACATTCTGCAGAGTGAATTTCATAATTCTCACAAAGCGAGATTCTACATAAAAACTAGCTTGGCTTAACAATTCTGAAAACCCGGAGCCTATGGTAAAACTAGAAACTATTGATATTGGTATTTATATTTATATTGATTCTGTTTATTTTACATTTACTGTAGTATTTAAAAAAAAAAAAAAAAAAATATATATATATATATATATATATATATATATATATATATATATATATATATATATATTTTTTTTTTTCCATCGAACAGTCTTCAGTATCATTTTATTCCAATCACTACAAATGTAATGCTATTTGTTAGTATGTCATTGTACAATTCAAACCAATTATCTGGTAAAATAAACAACATCGGAAACATTCCCTCCCCTTCATAAAGTTGGTTTTCATTTCTAATGAAGAGACCGAGTACAGTAAGTAGTTCCTATGGAATAATCTCAACTTTAAAACTAAACTCTTTACAAAATCCTTGTATCATTATTATAGAAATATGTGTTAAGTAGAAATTCTATATTATGTTCTTGACTAAACATGACTATGGCTTAATAGTAGGCAGAAATATGCCATTCACCATTCATGTATATTGCTCACAATTATTGAAGAAAGGTCATTTAAAAAAATGATATTTAAGAAAAGGTTATTTAAGAAATGTTATTTAAGAAAGCATTAAAAAAGCTGCTTGGCCAAAGATACAATTGTTTCATGATAGAGCCCCTCTACCAATAAATAAACCAAGCTTCTCTCAGATCTGGGCCTGTATTCCTAAAGCACTTAATAAATAAAAGGACATGGGCAGGGAGGAGCTGATCCTAGACCAGCACTCTTAAACTGAGAAGTTTTGTGAAAATGAGTACTGGTATGCTGTACTGGGACTAAGAGCTGGGACGATCAGAAGTGCAGTTCGTCGGGGAGATTTCTATTCACTGAATAAAGATTTCCTTTCCCCCTCTCCTGGACAGTCAGACATACTACACTCTAATCACAGCACACTTCTGCACTGCAGATTCCACAACGCTGAGCACTAACACTTTAGGTAAGAACATTTGGAAACTAAATGAATCTGTCCACTTTTGTAAATAACGTGCAATATTATCTCTCAGTTGAAAGTATTCTTGCAATATCAGACGCTATGAAGAAAGTGTATAGTTTACTGACTATACACTATAGAATTCTAAAGGGGTTGTTCTCACGTAATCCTACAAAATTCAGTGAGTTAAATGAATACGTCAATGTAAAGATATTTTCTTTATGCTATATTTAATCCTTTAAAATATGTATATTTAAATGTACTTCCAATTTGTAAAGTACAAATGTTTCTCTCCCCCTCTCTGTCTATCTCTCTCTATTCTCCCTTAGTTTTCCATCAAACACTTTTTTTGTGGCTAAACTATCACACCGTTTCTCAACAAAAGAAAAGGAATATGTATTTGCCAGTGTTTTAGTAGTATATATAACAGGGGTCACCTCAGAACTAAAGAGTTCAGATTGCTCTCTTTCGGAAGCCTTAGCAATTGTGATAATAAATCACATTAAATCCACATAAAAGAATCAAATGTTTTTATTCCAAATTATTTATTCCAGAAATAGTCTCTGTTTCATCTGCCATGCCATTATGTGCAATAATGTTCAGGTTATAAGGATCAGGCTATAAGGATTTTGATGCAAAAATGACCATTTGAAAATCATCCCATCTGGCATCAGCTAGAATGTAATTCCAGCCAATCAAACCTGAGTGTGAGACTATCGGTTGTCTGGCATTCCAGACTGTTTAATCAATTTAGCTTCAGACTGCTGCATTGCAACACCAGTTGGTAGGAGCTCAACTGCGCACCCCCTGACAAAAAATAAATAAAAAATCTAATACTGAACTGCAGGGGAGGAATATGGCAAAATCCTGAAAAATATTTAATCAATTTGAAATCTGCTGAGGAATATCATGAGGTACTAAGACGATAGGGTGAGTTACAATGTTGCTTAGATGATCTATTTTACATTTCAGAAGCTGAAATATAGGAGATTGAAAAGGCATTTTACTAGCTTCAGATATACAGCTACAATGCCACAGTATATTTTCATTCAAAACTGGGTTTAAAAGAACAGTAAACATTTAGAAACAAAAACAACAGCAGCTTATGGGGAACAAACAGGCACCAGACTATACAAATGTACTGAACCATCAAATTCTCTCCCTTTTTTTAATACCAACTTTCAATTTCATCAACATGTTTCAATATCACTGTAAAACAAACGTTTATTCTTTGGTGTAACACGTAATTCAATTCAGAACAATTTGAGTTGGTACCAAAACATTTGGCTCTGTAAATCTATCAGTTAAGTACTTGAGCTCTGTCGTTCAAATTATGAACGACTCTACAGCAATAGAAACCCAGTCCCAGTCAGAGACAGGAAATGAGAGGAGGAAGTGTGCTTTGCATCCAAAGGTTGAGCTATCCTTCATAGTTGTCTATTCTTTGGTAAACAGTAACAATACAAAAGATTCAAACTTTTTTATTTTTCTAGGCAAGTCAGTTAAGAACAAATTCTTATTTTCAATTACGGCCTAGGAACAGTGGGTTAACTGCCTGTTCAGGGGCAGAACGACAGATTTTGTACCTTGTCAGCTCGGGGATTTGAACTTGCAACCTTTCGGTTTCTAGTACAATGCTCTATCCACTAGGCTACCCTGCCGCCCCACATTGTGCGTGTGTGTGTGACTGGTGGTTGTGTGGATACGTTTACCAACGGCCCCAAAATGCTCACTGATTTACTAAACAGAAGCATGCACTCTTTAGTCCCGCGGCCCCTATAGGTGAACAGCTCTAACACTACATTTTAACACTCAATTGAAGGGAAACATGCACTTAAAAAGCACTTAGTAACTACTGACAGGTAAGAGATCATTAAAACGTATCCTAACCCAGCGAAGAGCTGGAAAAGGGGGGTGAGAGAGAGAGACGGTGGTGGTTTTGGCAGTTCAGCTACCGGCTAAGGGGATTGGGGACAACGGGAGACCAAGAGGGAGAACTCACTCAGGCTCCGAGCAGTAGACCCGGGGGCCAGTGCCTCAGAGCTCTGGCCAGACCACCATTCCTCAGCCCCCTAGGGGGTATAGCCACATTTACAGCCCCAGCAGCCAGCCCTGCCGCAGGGGAGCGTAGCCAGACACCCACTCAGGACACCCGTCGACCAAACAAACCACTCCGGGAGGGAACTACCGCAAAAGAAGAGGCGGCAGGAGGTTTCCAATGCAGCTGGGCACCGGGCAGCTGCCAAATTGACGCCACGCTTCTCTTCTTCCTTTCTCTCACTCTCTCTATCAATCCCTCGCTCCAGAGCTGAGAGGCCCAGGATTGGGAGAGCGGAGGGAGAGAGAGAGAGAAGGAAGAGAGGGAGGGTCAGGCACACAGACACAATAGATAGCCGTGGCTTTGACAATGCCTTCCCCAAACACCAGAACCTTTGCTCCCTCTCCATGACACCCGCATTCAGCCAGACAGACTACGCTGGACACAGACAATGGCAAGAAAAACGTAAGAACAGAAAGAATAGAGAGAGAGCAAGCAGGGGATAGTGGAGGGGGAAAAGGGGGTTAGGATGAATGGTAGGGTAAGATCGGCGAACTGCGCTCACCTTTTGTCCGTCTCTTTGTTGTTTGTGTGTTTCGTTCATTTTCCGAATTTTTGCATAGTAATCCGTCACAAAGTTTGGGACAGAGTACCGCGACCGTAATGCGATGAGTACTGTTACGTATTTTCATATTCAGCCCTGCGCCCTTTTTGGAATATGGGAAGTGTTTTTCCCCCTGCTTGCGGTCATTGTCCAGTCCTAGTTGGCGATGACATAGAAAAGGAGTGTGAGATGTTCAGCTCAGCTGTTGATGTTTTGCTGTTGTTTCCCCTGAATCCCTCCTGCTTCTCTACACAGTTGCGGCATAAGGACTTTCTTGTCCCCCTCCCTCCCTTTCCACTCACAAGTATAACAGCAAGTATAAGTAGTGCCAATGAGTGAGTGTGTGTGTGTGTGCCTGAGTGTCTGAGTGTGTTTGTCTGTGTGTGTGTGTGTGTTTGTGTGTGTTTGTCTGAGTGTGTGTGTGTGTTTGTGTGTGTTTGTCTAAGTGTGTGTGTGTGTTTGTGTGTGTTTGTCTAAGTGTGTGTGTGTGTGTGTGTGTGTGTGTGTGTGTGTGTGTGTGTGTGTGTGTGTGTGTGTGTGTGTGTGTGTGTGTGTTTGTCTGAGTGTCTGTGTCTGAGTGTGTGTGTGTGTGTTTGTCTGAGTGTGTGTGTGGGGGGGGGGCGTGATTGCGTGTCTGAGTGTGTGTGTCTGAGTGTGTGTGTGGGGGGGGCGTGATTGCGTGTCTGAGTGTGTGCATCTGCTCATGCGTACATCCAGTGTGTTTTAATAAGGCACCGGGTCAGGTGTGAAGACCTGTCCTCAGCAGCTCATTACATTTCTCACACATATCATTCAACAGGAGCCTATAGAACATGGGAAACTGGGAAACACAGGAGAACAAAGGTATGATGCAGACAATAGCATCTCCGCTACGCTACCCTGACAGAACAGACACACTTCCCTTTCTCTCAAACAATCGCAGCTTGGCTGTGCACTATGGGCAGTAACAATTCCCTTGGTAAAAGTGTAACAGACAGGTATGCCCGCTCCACAATATATTGTAGCTACAGGGGCTTTGCATACAGGTGTAGGAACTTATTTTGAACACCCTATTGCAGGAGAACTTTCCTGAAATGCAGGAAATGTAAAAATGTAGATTTAAAAAGGCTTGTGAAATTTGTAATTTCCACTTTGACATTTCAGGCTTGATTTTCTCTCAAAATGCATCAACCCCTACAAAAATATCCAATAAATATAATTCACATAATTATTCACATTTCATGTTGTTGCAGGATTATTTTCCTGCTGTAGCAAACTGGCTCAAATTAAGATCCTGCATCTGTAGTTCCATACAGACAGACCAAGCCGAGACAAAAGCTTGGTTTTAACGGTTCAGCAGAGAGAGGAAGCCAGGAGGAAATGTGTTACATTGAGGGAGGAACTTTTCTAGTGAACTTGGAACTTAGAACTTACTGTACATGGCAATGGAGGAGAGACTATGTAGTCTGAGCATTTACCGTCTCTCAAAGACTAGGATGTAGGATTTGATTAGAAAATGATACAAATACATAGAAATACACAGTAGCCAAGTCAAAACGATTCTTACCTGCTCTTCATGTTCAACCTGTGGTCCAAAACACACCAATACAATATCTATGGGATTTGTTTATCAGGTCTGTGTTAAATCTACAATTTCTGAAGAAATGACTGTCAGTTGTAACTATCTGTGATCCATACAGTATAATTGAATTAAACATACGTATCTTATAGATCGTATATCTAATTGATATCTTATATATATCTTATGTATATATATATTTATAATTAAAATGCATGTGATCTAATTATTCCCTATGAATAATGTTACTGCTCTCGAGTGGTACAGCGGTCTAAGTCACTGCATCTCAGTGCTTGAGGTGTCACTACAGACCCTGGGTCGATTCCAGGCTTTATCACAACTGGCCGTGATTGGGAGTCCCATAAGGCGGTGCACAATTGGCCAATGTTGTCCGGGTTAGGGTCTGGCTGGGGTAGGCCGCCATTGTAAATAAGAATTTGTTCTTAACTGACTGAAAAAGTAAAATAAAATAAAAATATGAAAAAAATACAAGGCATAGTCTGACAGCGTGGCCATATCATATGCACGCAGGTTGTGTACAAATATGATGTGTGTGATGATGGGTTCAGTCGGTCTCCAAAGACAGGGAGAAAGAGGAAGAGAGAGATGAAGAGAGAGAAGAGACAGGAAGACAGAGATGAAGAGAGGGAAAGAAAGAGAGATGAAGAGAGACAGAGGTAAGGAGACAGCGAGAGAGAAAAAAATGAGAGCGAGAGAGAAAGGGAGGGAGAGTCAAGGCGAGGCCAGGAATAAATGAGGTGTCTGGTGCACATGCCCAGAGGAATAAGGCTGCTCGATACTTCTAAAGTCTTCACTTGTACTCCATGTATTATTTATATTCCCCACTGCAGCTGTCTCAGAGGAAAATTGAGATGTGTCTGTCTGATTCACAGCAGCTATGGGCCCCGACACAGTGCACTGAAGAGCCATCGCCAGCCGTTTGACCAAAAAAACAGGGAAAGAGTTTGTTGAGGGGGACATAGACTCATATTAATAAGTTCTACTCTTCGGGGTGTTAGCCAACTTGCCTACTTTAATGCTGGTATAATGTATTATGATTCAAATGCTTTGTAAGACTTGTCATAAGCAGTATGACCTCCTCATGAGATGTTATTGTCATATTATCATCTCACAATGATTCGGGATAAATAGAAGACATTTTGAGTCAAGTGACATAGAGGGGGATAACATATTATAAGATGTATCATAAGACATTAAAAAAGGCTCATGCATGTTTATAACAAGTCTAATGAAGCATTATACATATCGGCATTATGTAAATAAAGTGTTACCAGTGACAAACTTTCTGTGGTTCTTTTCTCAGACAATCTTTCATCAACCGGGATGGTGATGGAACTTTCTGCCCCCCTTCTAAAATATGTTGATCCTACTTGAATTAGTTATTAGATCGTGATCATTCATGAGGATGACGACATCACAGCAACATTCCACGAAAACGTAACTTTTTTACATTTATTACCAGAGCTTTCACTTGAAGACCACTGAACACATCACAAGACCTGCTATTATTACAATATCGTAGCATGATCATATATGTCATGATGTTCTGTCACCTTCTCATCTACAAACCCAAATCACCAAATTACTCACTACAATTTTGCCCATATGCGACATAAAAATAAAAAAAACTTTCCAGATGGACATAAATTCCCCCCTGCCTGCTTCCTCTGCCCCAAGGGAACTGCTGGCACACTTGTCCATAGCCTGGAAGTAGTAGTAGTTCTCCTTCATCATTATCAGGCATTTTGTGTTCACCGAATTTAACATACAAGCAGAGAAGGATTTGTCTAGCTAAACAGCAGCCAAGAGAATGGTTGCCTTACAATGGCAAGCCCCACACACTCTGCACCATCAGAAATGTCTTTACATACTGTTGCTCAAGTTGAACTGCATATTTCTTGACTGCATGGTACAACATCTGAGAATATTAACATATGGTCTATTTTTTTGTATTGTGTTTCTTGTGAAGTGAAAAATGTGAAAAACGTTGATGTATGATGTCCCAGCGAACCCACAGCTCAGCGGTTGAGGCAAGCCTCATAAAACAACTGCTCTAAACGTGATTAGTCCAGACCCGACAAAAGCTGAGAGAGATTTCAATGGATATTTGGGTAAAAACGGCAGGGAAAAAAGCTACCCCAAAAAAAGAGAGAGAACGAATCTCCTTTATGCCTGTTCAAATCCCTCAAAAAGGAGAGTTCATTCAGAGTTCGCACACAAGTCGACAAAAGACAACATTCTTCGTAAAACATAGCATGGGTGGAAAATTGACTTGGGGCATCTTTCACAAATAAGATTCTCGCTTTGTGGGATCATTTTGGGGCAGCAACTAAAAGCCAAGCTATGTTCGAAAACATCAAATCAGGTGGAGGCACTTTGTAACTAAGTGTAATTAAAGTGATACATCAGAGCAAAACAGGCCCCATTTCATTACAACAGGCCTTGTACATCGCACAGGCAGACTATTGTCTTTGCACCAAGGTGACAAAAGC
This sequence comes from Oncorhynchus gorbuscha, assembly GCF_021184085.1. Lineage (NCBI taxonomy): Eukaryota > Metazoa > Chordata > Actinopteri > Salmoniformes > Salmonidae > Oncorhynchus > Oncorhynchus gorbuscha. The sequence continues at coordinate 43,733,448 of NC_060191.1, read as the reverse complement.
ACTGCAATAATTAGCATGAAGACAAGATGGCCGCCCGTATTGGTGGTGGTGGTAAACGAGCAGTGAGCTCATGCAGTGTTGACCACCTTCCAGATGTGTTGATCGATACAGTGTCTTTTGACTGGTATCGATACACAGCACCATGTGTGAAACTGCACAGCCGTGCGGGCATTCTGCATTCGGAGCCTGCCGTTCCCCCAGCGCTGGGGAGAATAAGTAATAACAATGGTGGGTCCCGAGTGCAGGCTGCAGAGGAGAGCAGCACATCTGCACCCGGCCAACGCGGAGTGTGTTTGCCGGTGTGTGTGTGTGTGTGTGTGTGTGTGTGTGTGTGTGTGTGTGTGTGTGTGTGTGTGTGTGTGTGTGTGTGTGTGTGTGTGTGTGTGTGTGTGTGTGTGTGTGTGTGTGTGTGTGTGTGTGTGTGTGTGTGTGTGTGTGTGTGTGTGTGCAGGGCCATCAATCACACCCACCACAGCCCCTACACACACACTTACATGCACACGCACACCTCTCACACACACACGCTCTCACACACACACGCTCTCTCCCTCTCATAGGACTAACACACACAAACACAAATGCAATCTCTTATCTCCCAACACACACACACACAATCCTGCACTTAGTGTCACTGTAGTCAGATCGATTAAAGTGAGAGAGGGATCAGGCTTTCCTTCGTATTTCTGCACCTATTAATTTGCTGACTAACTCAGGCTGACGTGTTTGGGGGGAGAATCCAGTTAAGTGTGTGGGAACCATTAAAGCTACACCCAGAGATATACAGTAGACCACTGTTCTACAGAATGCCTCTACGTTGATGAAAGAATGAGGTACTTTGATCAAAGAACAGCAGTAGCTTTTCACATGTGAATCCTGAAAGCCTGTGTTCCATACAGAATGTGTCTAGCAGGTTCTGAAGTAGGCATACAATCTCAGTGAGCTTCTTTGAGATCCAGTAGAAAATCAATTAACTTCAGTTTTCATTATATATCTTGACGCTGGTCCTCACAAGTGTACTTGAAAACATTCTCCTTAGATGCACTTCATCTTACAGCTATGGCATACACTACCTTTCCAGAGGTACCTTAGACTGCTCTGTGTGATTTCCATGCTACATAATATATAATATAATATATAATATATAATAATATATATGCCATTTAGCAGACGCTTTTATCCAAAGCGACTTACAGTCATGTGTGCATACATTCTACGTATGGGTGGTCCCGGGGATCGAACCCACTACCCTGGCGTTGCAAGCGCCATGCTCTACCAACTGAGCTACAGAAGGACCATGTGAAGTGACTGAGATATGCAACATAAGGAACCCACAGTACATTTTCAGTTGGAATCCAGATCTTAGAAATAATGACTGCAATTCACAGATATATATATATATATATAGATATATTGTCTAGGCCTGACAATCTACAGTAGACGTCATCATTCATTGAGAGCAATACCCGGAAAGAGAATATTTTGATGGACATAATTCTTTTGAAGACAGGCAGAGGCATGTCGAGTGAAGTATACAGACGGACACAGACAGACAGACGGACACAGACAGACAGACGGACACAGACAGACAGACGGACACAGACAGACAGACGGACTCAGACAGACAGACGGACTCAGACAGACAGACGGACTCAGACAGACAGACGGACTCAGACAGACAGATAGACTCAGACAGACAGATAGACTCAGACAGACAGATAGACTCAGACAGACAGATAGACTCAGACAGACAGATAGACTCAGACAGACAGATAGACTCAGACAGACAGATAGACTCAGACAGACAGATGGACTCAGACAGACAGACGGACTCAGACAGACAGACGGACTCAGACAGACAGACGGACTCAGACAGACAGACGGACTCAGACAGACAGACGGACTCAGACAGACAGACGGACTCCGACAGACAGACGGACTCAGACAGACAGACGGACTCAGACAGACAGCTTTTCCCTGTGCGATGCACCCGTCCTTGCCATCGCTCCTTGCCATGAGTCGGAGGCACAACCTGACAAACAGCTGGAGCCAGGAGGAGTTGCAATGTCACCAGCAGTCTACCAGCAATGAACCGACTGACCGGCCCTCTGCTCCTCTATCTGTGTCCCGTGTCCCTAATGTCCAAGAACCCATCGGCAACAAACAAATCACATCTGTCCCCTGTTTAAGTATCATTAGTCGATTTGGGATTGGGGAGAAACCTGATATGAGCCCCTGAGGCGCTGTACAAAGAGACACTTAACCTGGGGGAGCCGACTGTTCTCTAGTCTAGACTGCATCTCAAATGGCACCCTATTCCCTATATAGTGCACTACATTTGATCAGAGCCCTGGGAATAGGGAGCAATTTGGGATTCATCCCTAGATCTGTTTACACCAAATATAAAAATAACACACGAACAACAACTTACAGACGAACACAAACAACGACTACATCTCCTCTGCCCAGACCCGCATGTTCACACCCCCCTCCCTAGTGCCTGCATGTTCACACCCCCCTCCCTAGTGCCTGCATTATGGTTTGCCACACGGCCTTAAATGTTGATGTTGCTTTAGAAGGCACATATTCATACAGCCTCTACTCAGACTCTGGGAAATGCTTTGGACTCCATATAATGAGAGGAGGGTGACTGTCACTGATTAGCAGCATTTTCGTCCCAGTCTCTCGCTCCTCCCTTCCATCTCTCACTTCCCACTAAACATATGATAAAATATGAGCAGGAACTGGCCCAGGTCCACAGGCCCCCAGGCTCCCCTATCCCGGTGACAGGCAAGGAGAGGAGACCAGGACTCACACACCAAAAGCAGCACCCACCGCTGCCCCACATTCCTCTCACTTATCTGGGGCAGCTGGGGCTGAGCTGAAACTCATTTGCCAGCCAGGGCCCTGAGAGAGATGGCTGGGGAGGAAGCAGAGGAGGAGGAGGGAGGTGTACGGCTGGAGCTCCAGACGTAAATAATTACCTGTCACGAAAGCGATTGTCTGAGTAGCAGTCATTTTTGCATGGGGAAATTTAACAAATGGTCCTGGAGATGAATGGCTCTCTCGTTCCTCTCCTTCACTCGTACTGATGCTGTCAGAATGGCCGCTGCACATTGAGACAGCTGAACAAGTTGAATATGGAGCACACAAGATGGACGCTAAACGATCTGATATGATAGGGCTTATGAGTGGCAAGGACCTATTATCTGAACGAATTACACAAGAAAAAAAAAACACACACACAAACACACACACACGCACACACGCACGCGCACGCGCACGCGCACGCACACGCACACGCACACGCACACGCACAGTAAAGGCTGCATATAAAATCATATTGATCTACTTTGATATATTGTTCAACCTAGGCCTGTAGTGTTATTGTCTCATGAAATGTTGGTCCTGAAGGGTATATTGTATATGGTGAGCTAAGAGAAGTATTTTATGAACAGTGGTGTGTCTTCATCCTCTGAAGTGCTGTATGTGAGCGCCGGTGTGTGTTTGTGCGTTTGTGTGTGTGTGCAGTTGAAAATGAGCCTGCTGGCTAAAACCGGCACTTTTAGAGAAATGTCGATTAATGTGCATGGTCCCTGTAAGAATACATGTAATAAGGTCAAGTAAGTAAAGTGTATGCGTGGGTATGTGTGATGTTGGTCTATAGGCGGCAGCTGTGTTGGGGCGGGAGAGAACATCAGTCATTCCACAACGCCCTCTGAGACAGATTCGGTGCCCATTGCCGCTTACGCCCTATGAGAAAACAAACATCATTTGTGATGTTTGGTCCGCAGCCAGGATTTCAGAACAAAAAGGAATAAATATTTCCCAATCAGTCTCGTGCCACCCTGCCTAACCGCCATCAGAGAGTTGTCGCGGGGTCGAGATCAGCCCCCCCCCCCCCCAACAAACTCCATCAGGACGGGGGAGGTTTGTTATTTATGTTTAAGAATGCAGCTAGTTCACTTTTCTTTCCACCAAACCAAAATGGGCTGCCTTATAAAGGCTCCTATATTCTTACTGCACTTAGTGTGGCTCGGGCATAAATATTCCAGCATGGTAGGTAACACACTGCTTACACACAGTGGTGTAAAGTACTTACAGTCAGTAAAAATACGTTAAAGTAAGACATAAGATGTTTTTTAGGGTATTTTAGAGAATTGTCTCTACGTGAAGGCTGAGAAGTGCTCTTTTCATGTCTCCTCCGTTACTTTTCTCGGTTCCGTTATTTCCGCTGAAGGCATTCAGATGGATTCCGCTAAGGTCAAAGCTGTCAGTGATTGGCCCGTTCCAAGGTCACGTGTCGAGTGCTGTCAGTGAGTTCCAAGTCACGTGTCGAGTTGCAGCGCTTTTTAGGTTTCGCTAATTTCTATCGGCGTTTCATTCGTAATTTCGGTCAAGTTGCTGCCCCTCTCACAGCTCTTACTTCTGTCAAGACGTGTTTTAAGTGGTCCGGTTCCGCCCAGGGAGCTTTTGATCTTCTAAAAGAACGTTTTACGTCCGCTCCTATCCTCGTTACTCCTGACGTCACTAGACAATTCATTGTCGAGGTTGACGCTTCAGAGGTAGGCGTGGGAGCCATTCTATCCCAGCGCTTCCAGTCTGACGATAAGGTTCATCCTTGCGCTTATTTTTCTCATCGCCTGTCGCCATCTGAACGCAACTATGATGTGGGTAACCGCGAACTGCTCGCCATCCGCTTAGCCCTAGGCGAATGGCGACAGTGGTTGGAGGGGGCGACCGTTCCTTTGTCGTTTGGACAGACCATAAGAACCTTGAGTACATCCGTTCTGCCAAACGACTTAATGCCCGTCAAGCTCGTTGGGCGTTGTTTTTTGCTCGTTTCGAGTTTGTGATTTCTTACCGTCCGGGTAGCAAAAACACCAAGCCTGATGCCTTATCCCGTCTGTTTAGTTCTTCTGTGGCTTCTACTGATCCCGAGGGGATTCTTCCTTATGGGCGTGTTGTCGGGTTGACAGTCTGGGGAATTGAAAGACAGGTTAAGCAAGCACTCACGCACACTGCGTCGCCGCGCGCTTGTCCTAGTAACCTCCTTTTCGTTCCTGTTTCCACTCGTCTGGCTGTTCTTCAGTGGGCTCACTCTGCCAAGTTAGCTGGTCATCCCGGTGTTCGAGGCACTCTTGCGTCTATTCGCCAGCGCTTTTGGTGGCCGACTCAGGAGCGTGACACGCGCCGTTTCGTGGCTGCTTGTTCGGACTGCGCGCAGACTAAGTCGGGTAACTCTCCTCCTGCCGGTCGTCTCAGACCGCTCCCCATTCCTTCTCGACCATGGTCTCACATCGCCCTAGACTTCATTACCGGTCTGCCTTTGTCTGCGGGGAAGACTGTGATTCTTACGGTTGTCGATAGGTTCTCTAAGGCGGCACATTTCATTCCCCTCGCTAAACTTCCTTCCGCTAAGGAGACGGCACAAATCATCATCGAGAATGTGTTCAGAATTCATGGCCTCCCGTTAGACGCCGTTTCAGACAGAGGCCCGCAATTCACGTCACAGTTTTGGAGGGAGTTCTGTCGTTTGATTGGTGCGTCCGTCAGTCTCTCTTCCGGGTTTCATCCCCAGTCTAACGGTCAAGCAGAGAGGGCCAATCAGACGATTGGTCGCATACTACGCAGCCTTTCTTTCAGAAACCCTGCGTCTTGGGCAGAACAGCTCCCCTGGGCAGAATACGCTCACAACTCGCTTCCTTCGTCTGCTACCGGGTTATCTCCGTTTCAGAGTAGTCTGGGTTACCAGCCTCCTCTGTTCTCATCCCAGCTTGCCGAGTCCAGCGTTCCCTCCGCTCAAGCGTTTGTCCAACGTTGTGAGCGCACCTGGAGGAGGGTGAGGTCTGCACTTTGCCGTTACAGGGCACAGACTGTGAGAGCCGCCAATAAACGTAGGATTAAGAGTCCAAGGTATTGTTGCGGCCAGAGAGTGTGGCTTTCCACTCGCAACCTTCCTCTTACGACAGCTTCTCGTAAGTTGACTCCGCGGTTCATTGGTCCGTTCCATGTCTCCCAGGTCGTCAATCCTGTCGCTGTGCGACTGCTTCTTCCGCGACATCTTCGTCGCGTCCATCCTGTCTTCCATGTCTCCTGTGTCAAGCCCTTTCTTCGCACCCCGTTCGTCTTCCCTCCCCCTCCCGTCCTTGTCGAGAGCGCACCTATTTACAAGGTACGTAGGATCATGGACATGCGTTCTCGGGGACGGGGTCACCAATACTTAGTGGATTGGGAGGGTTACGGTCCTGAGGAGAGGAGTTGGGTTCCGTCTCGGGACGTGCTGGACCGTTCACTTATTGATGATTTCCTCCGTTGCCGCCAGGATTCCTCCTCGAGAGCGCCAGGAGGCGCTCGGTGAGTGGGGGGGTACTGTCATGTTTTGTCTTATTTTGTCTTGTCATTTTGCTTTTCCCTCTGTTCGTTTTCCCCCTGCTGGTCTTTTTAGGTTCGTTCCCCTCTTTCTCTCTTCCTCTCTCTCTCTCTCTCTTCTCTCTATCGCTCCGTTCCTGCTCCCAGCTGTTCCTATTCCCCTAATCAATCATTTAGTCTTCCCACACCTGTTCCCTATCTTTCCCCCTGATTAGAGTCCCTATTTCTCCCCTTGTTTTCCGTTTCTGCCCTGTCGGATCCTTGTCTATTGTTCACCGTGCTGTGTCTGTGTATCGCCCTGTCGTGTCGTGTTTCCCTCAGATGCTGCGTGGTGAGCAGGTGTCTGAGTCTGCTACGTTCAAGTGCCTTCCCGAGGCAACCTGCAGTTCATGATCGAGTCTCCAGTCTGTTCTTGTCATTACGAGTGGAATTATGCTTTATGATTGTAGATTTACTTTACTGGATTAAAGACTCTGTTTTCGCCAAGTCGCTTTTGGGTCCTCATTCACCTGCATAACAACTTTACTATTTAAAGTATAATTTTGACGATATTTACTTCTTTCTCCACTACATTCCTAAAGAAAATAATGTACTTTTTACTCCATACATTATCCCTGACACCCAAAAGTACTTGTTATATTTCACATGCTTAGCAGGACAGGAAAATGGTCCAATTCACGTACTTACCAAGAGAACATCCCTGGCCATCTCTACTGCCTCTGATCTGGCAGACTCACTAAACACAAAATATTCATTTGTAAATTGTCTGTGCTGGAGAGTGCCCCTGGCTATTTCGTGAAATAAAATAACAAGAAAAAGTCTGTTTTGCGTAATATAAGGAATATGACATTATTTATACATTTACTTTTGATACTTAAGTATATTGAAAACCAAATACTTTTCGATTTTTATTCAAGTAGTATTTCACTGGGTGACTTTCTCTTTTACTTCAGTCATTTTCTACGAAGGTAGTTTTATGTTGTCAATTTCAGACTAGCGTCCAACCCTTTTCCGTTAAGATGATGCCTATTGTTTTGTGGAGCTGCCTAGATTTCTTAGCGAAGGAGGTGATGATGAACAAGATAATAAACTAGAGGTCAACCGGGCCTCTAGTTAGGCCGCCTGGCTCGTTGCGAACTGTTGAAAGTTCGCAACAAAGACCGTAACAAAAAAGTTAGTTCCTAACAAAGTTAGTTCCTAACAAAGGCCTTAATTAATTTGCCAGAATATTACATAATTATGACATAACATTGAAGGTTGTGCCATGTAACAAAAACATTTAGACTTACGATTGCCACCCGTTAGATAAAATACAGAACATTTCCGTATTTCACTGAAAGAATAAATGTTTTGTTTTCAAAATGATAGTTTCCGGATTTGACCATATTAATGAACAAAGGCTCGTATTTCTGTGTGTTTATTATATTATAATTAAGTCTATGAGTTGATATTTGATAGAGCAGTCTGAGCGGTGGTAGGCAGCAGAAGGCTCGTAAGCATTCATTCAAACAGCAGCTCTTAGCAATGCCTGAAGCACAGAGCTGTTTATGACTTCAAGCCTATCAACTCCCGAGATTAGGCTGGCAATACTAAAGTGCCTATAAGAACATCCAATAGTCAAAGGTATATGAAATACAAATGGTATAGAGAGAAATAGTCCTATTATTCCTACAATAACTACAATTTAAAACTTCTTAACTGGAAATATTGAAGACTCATGTTAAAAGGAACCACCAGCTTTCATATGTTCTCGTGTTCTGAGCAAGGAACTTAAATGCTAGCTTTTCTACATGGCACATACTGGTCTTTTACTTTCTTCTCCAACACTGTGTTTTTGCATTATTTAACCAAATTGAACATGTTTCATTATTTATTTAATCAATTTATTTTTATTTATGTATTATGTTAAGTTAAGTGTTGAGTGTTCATTCAGTATTGTTGTAATTTGCATTTAATACAAATATATATAGAAAAATCGGCCAATTAATCAGTGTCGGCTTATTTGGTCCTCCAATAATCGGTATCGGTGTTGAAAAATCATAATCGGTCATCCTCTATAATAAACATTCAACCACTTGTGGCTGGGCAGCCTTGTTTTCCTTCTAACTAAGCTTTAATGATACCATTCAGTTATTTAACTTCTCAACTCCTGGCGTACGCAAACACGGGTTCTATATCACTATATTATTGATAGATACCACTAGTGTAGCCTCAGGGCAAATGCAGCAATCATTGCCTGTTTCAGCACACCCAAGGGCATGGGCAGTAACTCATGTAATTCATGTTTCCCTACTGAGGAATTCTCTGATTCCTCAAGGTAACACAGAGAATGGACTCTCATAAAACTATTTTTGTTCTCCTAAAATGTAAGTATAACCTAAACAAGTACTTTTACAAAACCACCACATATCAGCCACCAACCTTCAGCTGACTGCCTTTACTACCAACTCAGCTGCAATGTTACGTGTCATTTGTCTCTTACATACAGTATAGGCCATGCAATTCTGACGCAGTTTCTAAAAATGACCCATGATTGCGAGGCTTGGCAAAGTGGTTAATCATGCTTACAAAGTGAACTGAAGGACAACCCGTCAGAACTGAAATGGATGCAATCTCCTAACTCCAGAAGCTGTTTAGAGGCCTATGTACAAGAAAAATGTAGGAGCTCAAAATATGTATTTTGTTACTGTATTTCGGGCTCCAGAGTGGCGCAGGGGTCACTACAAACCCTGCTCCGATTCCAGGCTGTATCACAACCGGCCGTGGGGAGTCCCATCGGGCGGCACATAATTTCCCCAGCGTCGTCCGGGTTTGACCAGATGGGCCGTCATTGTCAATAAGAGTTTGTTCTTAACTGACTTGCCTAGTTAAATAAAGGTTAAATAAGAGTCCTCTTAAATTCTGTGGATCTGCAAGCATCCACAGAAACACCAATCATCACCAATCTGCTGTTTAGCTACTGATCTTCCTTTTCCTCCCCAAATTCAATCTTGTCTCATCGCTGTAACTCCCCAACGGGCAAGTCATGCATCCTCCGAAACATGACCCACCAAACCACGCTTCCTAACACCCACCGCTTAACCCGGAAATCAGCCGCACACGCAGCCGAGGTCAGTCTACAGGCACCCGGCCCGTCACTAGGAGTCGCTAGAGTGCGATGAGCCCCTCCCGGCCAAACTCTCTCCTAACCCAAACGACGCTGGGACAATTGTGCACCACCCTATGGGACTCCCGATCAAGGCCAGCTGTGATACAACCTGGGATCGAACCCGGGTGTGTAGTGACGATCTCTGCGCCACTCAGGAGGCCCCGTTCTTCCTTTTACTGAATAATAATTACAAAGTCAATGGACCTTTGTCCAAAGTTCCAACATATCCGTAATAGGTTCATCCTTGGCAGCTCTAGAGCCTAAAGCCCAGCTCCAGCCCCCTACAACAACCCCAGCCCAAACCCCAGACCCCTGCCTCTGCAAAGTTCCAGCCCAAGCTCAAACCCTAGCTCAACCCAAACTCTGACCAAATCAGCAACCCAAGCCCAAACTTAGGCAAGTCTAGAAAAGGCCAACCCCGACCAGAACTTCCCCAGGTGGTCAGCCCCAGCCTGTAAAGCCAGCCTATGCCACAGCCCAAGGCCAATTCCATTGGGGAATTTCAACAGACATTCATTTCAACTCTGGCTTCTGTCCCAGCAGCTTGAGCCACAGCCACACAAAGGACCCAAGTTTCAAGTTGAACGTGAGAACCACCTCATCTCCTGACCTCTATTAGCATTTGAATGGTCCAGAAAGGAACTAAAAGCAAAGAGAGATGAGGGAAAGGGAGAGTGACCGAACACAGCTCACAGTGTGCCCTTGGCCGACTCTCCTCCTCAGTTTCAGTTACGGTGAAAACAAACTATGCCCTTTCATACGGATCTCTTTACAGGGTGACACGCTCTGACAAAGAGCTACGCCCAATAACATGTTGCTCCAACGTTGCACACACATTTAGGAAAATATGATTGGATACACAAAAACATTGCAAAGGCTTTTTTCCCTCACTGTTAATATGTCTGAAATTTATCTAATTAAATGTATCCTGTGGAAAAACATCAGCGCAAAGAGCATATATTTCCTGAAGAAAGTGCCTATTGGCAGTAATATTCAACGCATCTAAATCAAAGTCATGACAGTTCAGTTGCTCTTATTTTCAGTTGTGTTACTGGTGGTAAAGCGAAGGTGAAAAAGGCCAAACAATTCCTGGTGTAGTAATTTACTGTGAGAGACTCGTTGGTTAATCTGCCTACCCAGCAGTCCCCAGGACGATACTATTCATTGAGTTTATCTGGGAGAGGGCGGGGGAGTCAACCACACAGACCTTACTCTCAGCCCACTAACAAAAGGTCACGCTCTCTCCGCCCTCAGCTCCAGCTGGTTAGAGGAAGAAATGGAAAGGGAGATGAAGCAGGAGAGGAGGACAGGGAAAGAGAGAGGAAGGAAGATAAGGACACAGAGAGATCACTAACTCATCAAAGAAATTCTATCAGTGCAAGCGGGGTCCAATGTCATAAGCAAAACAGTTCATTCGGAAACCAACGACAACCACAATGCCCATGTGTGGTAGCAACACATCCAACAGTGTCACGAAAAAAATGCAATGACCCAACCTTAAGTGAGAGACTGGGGCAGGAGTAGGGAGAGGAGGAAATTACAGCAGAGGTGTGGACTTGAGTCTCATGACATGGACTCTAGTTTGATTCGTCAGAAATTTGATGGCTTGAGTTTCAACTAGAAAGAAAAGAAAATAACTTGAGACTTGAAGCCTCAAGACACGAGACTTTGACTTGAGACCGATGACTTTAAATTACCTGTGGATTACTCTCCACGCAGCTGGAGACTGCAGCCACAGCAACGCACTTGCCAATTGTTCTTACAACAGATTGGCTAGTGAAACGCACACTTGGGCATTTGATTGGACCAGCAAACTGTCAATCAACACAGGTTGGTTAGCTATTGAACATATTGCTGATTGGATCGGAAGCAGCGCAAATGCCAAATTGTAGGGAGAGAGGATTGCCATAAATACATATGCAGTTCCAAACATTTTGAGGGGGTCAAGAATATAAACTGTTTAATTGGGAAGCTCACCAGCAATGAGGCATCAAGTGTCAATTACTGGTCTTTTGGCATGTCAAAATTAGCGTAAATTGATCATTTACTTTTGAAGCTTGCATTTGGAATTGTTAAAATGTATTATTGAATAATCAAAATGTGTTGTAAACAAAATAATGAAAAGGGCTGTCTGGTAGCTTTCATAAATAGACAAATATTTGTAGTCATTGCATGTATACATTTTCTTTAACTTCACTTGATTCGATTTGCTCTTAGAATGCACCACTTGGATTGAACTCAAAACTCGACTCGTTCTAATTGAGACTTGGACCTTGTGAATAGTGACTTGGTCCCACCTCTGAAATATAGCGGCAGGCAGGAAGAGGTATATGAACGTCAAAGACATTGGCTGCTATGGACATACAGTATGTTTTATGTTTGGTCTTCCAGTCCTCAACAGGAAACAAAGCTCTGTAAATATGTTCCCTTCGTGTCCATTATCCACCTCTCTCTCATTCCCCCCTATCCTCACCTTGTCTGCCAGTTACACACCACTCCTGCATTACAAAAAATGATTCATATTATTGTCAGAGAAGTGAGAGCAAGAGAGTAAGCTGAGAGCAAGAGAGTGAGCTGCAGGGAGAGGCAACATTTCAGAGGCACAATACATATCAGTCTTTGTTACATATTACCTAGTTGCTATCTTCTTACATTTTTTTGAAAATCACCAGTATCGTTTCACCCAGACAAGCACCTGATGCCCACAAACGCCTTTAGTGGCACAGAAAAGTATGTCTGTCTGTCTGTGGTAGATTATGTCCTGTGAGAAGTGAGTGGACAGGGCTTGGAGGAGCATCCGTCTGTGCTGTACCATTATAGCTCTCCTCCATTGCTTTTATCATCTCTATAAATCTCCACTGTCTGAGCCCCAGCCTCCCCATAAAGAGCCAACCTGTGAGTATCACCCCAAGCAGAAGAGAGAGAGAGAGAGAGAGAGAGAGAGAGAGAGAGAGAGAGAGAGAGAGAGAGAGAGAGAGAGAGAGAGAGAGAGAGAGAGAGATAGAGAGAGAGGGCAAAGTAGCCCAAACCCAGACACATTCCATCTCACACACCTCTGTCTGGAACAGGCAGACAGACGGACACGCCAGGTACAACTGAGATATGAACTTTATAACATTTATCACATACATCCAATAGTATACAATTTTAGACCCAAAATAATCTAATCAAAATTACCAACAATGCAGTTCAAGAAATAGAGTTAAGGAGATATTCACGAAATAAAACGTAAAATAAAATGTAACACAATAAAATAACAATAACAAGGCTATATACAGGGGCACCGGTATTGAGTCAATGTGAGGGGATACAGGTTAGTCGAGGTAATTTGTACATGTATGTAGGGGTAAAGTAACTATGCATAAATAATAAACAGTGAGTAGCAGCGGTGAGTAGCAGCAGTGAGTGAGTAGCAGCAGTAACAGTGAGTAGCAGCAGTGAGTGAGTAGCAGCAGTAACAGTGAGTAGCAGCAGTGAGTGAGTAGCAGCAGTAACAGTGAGTAGCAGCAGTGAGTGAGTAGCAGCAGTAACAGTGAGTAGCAGCAGTGAGTGAGTAGCAGCAGTAACAGTGAGTAGCAGCAGTGAGTGAGTAGCAGCAGTAACAGTGAGTAGCAGAAGTGAGTGAGTAGCAGCAGTAACAGTGAGTAGCAGCAGTGAGTGAGTAGCAGCAGTAACAGTGAGTAGCAGCAGTGAGTGAGTAGCAGCAATAACAGTGAGTAGCAGCAGTAACAGTGAGAAGCAGCAGTAACAGTGAGTAGCAGCAGTGAGTGAGTAGCAGCAGTAACAGTGAGTAGCAGCAGTAACAGTGAGTAGCAGCAGTGAGTGAGTAGCAGCAGTAACAGTGAGTAGCAGCAGTGAGTGAGTGGCAGCAGTAACAGTGAGTAGCAGCAGTGAGTGAGTAGTAGCAGTAACAGGGATTAGCAGCAGTAACAGTGAGTAGCAGCAGTGAGTGAGTAGCAGCAGTAACAGTGAGTAGCAGCAGTGAGTGAGTAGCAGCAGTAACAGTGAGTAGCAGCAGTGAGTGAGTAGTAGCAGTAACAGTGAGTAGCAGCAGTGAGTGAGTAGCAGCAGTGACAGTGAGTAGCAGCAGTGAGTGAGTAGCAGCAGTGAGTGAGTAGCAGCAGTAACAGTGAGTAGCAGCAGTGAGTGAGTAGCAGCAGTAACAGTGAGTAGCAGCAGTGAGTGAGTAGCAGCAGTGAGTGAGTAGCAGCAGTAACAGTGAGTAGCAGCAGTGAGTGTGTAGCAGCAGTAACAGTGAGTAGCAGCAGTGAGAAAGTAGCAGCAGTAACAGTGAGAAGCAGCAGTGAGTGAGTAGCAGCAGTAACAGTGAGTAGCAGCAGTGAGTAAGTAGCAGCAGTAACAGTGAGAAGCAGCAGTGAGTGAGTAGCAGCAGTAACAGTGAGTAGCAGCAGTAACAGTGAGTAGCAGCAGTAACAGTGAGTAGCAGCAGTGAGTGAGTAGCAGCAGTAACAGTGAGTAGCAGCAGTAACAGTGAGTAGCAGCAGTGAGTGAGTAGCAGCAGTGACAGTGAGTAGCAGCAGTGAGTGAGTAGCAGCAGCAACAGTGAGTAGCAGCGGTAACAGTGAGTAGCAGCAGTAACAGTGAGTAGCAGCAGTGAGTGAGTAGCAGCAGTGAGTGAGTAGCAGCAGTGACAGTGAGTAGCAGCAGTAACAGTGAGTAGCAGCAGTGAGTGAGTAGCAGCAGTAACAGTGAGTAGCAGCAGTAACAGTGAGTACCAGCAGTAACAGTGAGTAGCAGCAGTAACAGTGAGTAGCAGCAGTAACAGTGAGTAGCAGCAGTGAGTGAGTAGCAGCAGTGAGTGAGTAGCAGCAGTGAGTGAGTAGCAGCAGTAACAGTGAGTAGCAGCGGTAACAGTGAGTAGCAGCAGTAACAGTGAGTAGCAGCAGTGAGTGAGTAGCAGCAGTGAGTGAGTAGCAGCAGTAACAGTGAGTAGCAGCAGTGAGTGAGTAGCAGCAGTAACAGTGAGTAGCAGCAGTAACAGTGAGTACCAGCAGTAACAGTGAGTAGCAGCAGTAACAGTGAGTAGCAGCAGTAACAGTGAGTAGCAGCAGTGAGTGAGTAGCAGCAGTGAGTGAGTAGCAGCAGCCATTTGATTAATTCTTCAGCAGTCTTGTGTCTTGGGGGTAGAAGCTGTTAAGGAACCTTTTGGTCCTAGACTTGGCACTCTGGTACCGCTTGCCGTGCGGTAGCAGAGAGAACGGAGTCTTTGATTCCCTGTTCACACCGCTACCATCCAGAAAGAGAGGTCAGTACAGGGGAATCAAAGCTGGGACCGAGAGACTGAAAAACAGCTTATATCTCAAGGCCATCAGACTGCTAAACAGAAATCACTAACTCAGAGAGGCTGCTGCCTACAGTGAGACCCAATCAGGCCACAGGCCACTTTAAATGGATCACTAGTCACTTTATACAATGCACTCTAAATAATGCCACTTTAATAATGTTTACATTACTCATATCACATGTATATATTGTATTTTATACCATCTATTGCACCTTACCTATGTCGCTCGGCCATCGCTCATCCATACACTTAAATGTACATATTTTCATTCACCCCTTTAGATTTGTGTGTATTAGGTAGTTAGTGGGGAATTGTTAGGTTACTACCACAGGGTAGCCTAGTGGTTAGAGCGTTGGACGAGTAACCGAAAGGTTGCAAGTTTGAATCCCCGAGCTGACAAGGTACAAATCTGTCGTTCTGCCCCTGAACAGGCAGTTAACCCACTGTTCCTAGGCTGTCATTGAAAATAATAATTTGTTCTTAACTGACTTGCCTAGTAAAAAAAAGGTACAATTAAAAAACATTTTTTAAATATATTACTGCACTGTCGGAACTAGAAGCACAAGCATTTCACTAAACTCGCATTAACATCTGCTAACCATGTCTATGTGACAAATAAAATTGGATTCGATCATATTTGGGGCCTTCCTCTGACAATGCTTAGTATATAGGTCCTGGATGGCAGGAAACCTGGCCCCAGTGATGTACTGGTCCGTACGTACTAAAGGTAGACCGATTATGATTTTTCAACGCCGATACCGATACCGATTATTGGAGGGCTTTAAAAAAAACTCAATACCGATTAATCGCCCGATTTTTTGTGCTTTTTAATGACACAATACTGAATGAACACTTATTTTAACTTAATATAATACATCAATAAATTCAATTTAGCCTCAAATAAATAATGAAACGTTCAATTTGGTTTAAATAATGCAAAAACAAAGTGTTGGAGAAGAAAGCAAAAGTGCAATATGTGCCATGTAAGAAAGCTAACGTTTAAGTTCCTTGCTCAGAACATGAGAACATATGAAAGCTGGTGGTTCCTTTTAACATGAGTCTTCAATATTCCCAGGTAAGAGGTTTTAGGTTGTAGTTATTATAGGAATTATAGGAATATTTCCCTTTGTACCATTTGTATTTCATATACCTGTGACTATTGGATGTTCTTATAGGCACTTTAGTATTGCCAGTGTAACAGTATAGCTTCCATTCCTCTCCTCGCAGCTACCTGGGCTCGAACCAGGAACACATCGACAACAGCCACACTCGAAGCAGCGTTACCCATGCAGAGCAAGGGGAACAACCACTCCAAGTCTCAGAGTGAGTGACGTTTAACACGCTATTAGCGCACACCCCGCTAACTAGCTAGCCATTTCACTTCGGTTACACCAGCCTCATCGCGGGAGTTGATAGGCTTGAAGTCATAAACAGTGCAATGCTTGACACACAACAAAGAGCTGCTGGCAAAATGCACGAAAGTGCTGTTTGAATGAATGCTTATGAGCCTGCTGCTGCCTACCACTGCTCAGTCAGATACTTGTATGCTTGTATGCTCGTATGGTCAGTCAGATTATATGCAACGCAGGACACGCTAGTTAAACTAGTAATATCATCAACCATGTGTAGTTAACTAGTGATTATGATTGATTGATTGTTTTTTATAAGATAAGATTAATGCTAGCTAGCAACTTACCTTGGCTTACTGCATTCGCGTAAGAGGCAGTCTCCTCGTGGAGTGCAACGAGAGGCAGGTGGTTATAGCGTTGGACTAGTTAACTGTAAGGTTGAAAGATTTGATCCCCAGAGTTGACAAGGTGAAAATCTGATGTTCTGCCCCTGAACAAGGCAGTTAAAACTTGTTGTAACTCCCATCCCGTTCACGGGATCGTTGTCATCATCTGACACTAATTAGCATAACGCAACGGACATAAATATTACTCGAAAATATTCCTATTCATGAAAATCACAAGTGAAATATATTGAAACACAGCTTAGCCTTTTGTTAATCACCCTTTCATCTCAGATTTTCAAAATATGCTTTACAGCCAAAGCAAGACAAGCATTTGTGTAAGTTTATCGATAGCCTAGCATAGCATTATGTCCAGCTAGCAGCAGGTAACTTGGTCACGAAAATCAGAAAAGCAATCAAATTAAATCGTTTACCTTTGATGAGCTTCGGATGTTTTCACTCACGAGACTCCCAGTTAGATAAATGTTCCTTTTTTCCAAAAATATTATTTTTGTAGGCAAAATAGCTCAGTTTGTTCTTCACGTTTGGCTGAGAAATTGACAGGAAATTTCTGTCACGACAACGCCGAAGAATATTCCAAATTAGCTCCATAATATCGACAGAAACATGGCAAATGTTGTTTATAATCCATCCTCAAGGTGTTTTTCAAATATCTATTCGATAATATATCCACCGGGACAATTTGTTTTTCAGTAGGAGCGAGAGGAAAAATGGCTACCTCTGTATTTTACGCAAGAATCACTCTGAGAGCCATCAGATGACCACTTGCGCAATGTAGCCACTAATGCTTATTCTTCAAGATAAAGGCGTGAAACTACGTCAAAATGCTGTAGACACCTTGGGGAATACGTATAAAAAGTAATCTGGTTGATAGCCCAATCACTGCTCAATAGGGACGCATCGGAACGCAGAGCATTCAAAACATGAGTCAATTCCGGATTGGATTTTTCTCAGGCTTTCGCCTACAATATCAGTTATGTTATACTCACAGACAATATTTGTACAGTTTTGGAAACTTTAGAGTATGTTCTATCCTAAGCTGTCAATTATATGCATATTCTAGCATCTTTGTCGTGCCCTCTTCTTGGTACGTTTGGACCATGATAGTTCGTTGGTGATGTGGACACCAAGGAACTTGAAATTCTCGACCCGCTCCACTACAGCCCACATTGAAGGAGAGGTTGTTGTCCTGCTCTGACCTCCTCTCTATAGGCTGTTTCATTGTTGTCGGTGATCAGGCCTACCACCGTTGTGTTGTCAGCAAACTTAATGATGGTGTTAGAGTTGTGCTTGGCCACATAGTCATGGGTGAACAGGGAGTACAGGAGGGGACTAAGCACGCACCCCTGTGGGGCCCCCATGTTGAGGATCAGCATGGCAGAGTTGTTGCCTACTCGTACCACCTGGGGGAGGCCCGTCAGGAAGTCCAGGATCCAGATTCAGAAGGAGGTGTTCAGTCCCAGGGTCCTTAGGCTCATTGCCAAGCAGGGCCCTTAGACTAATTTTCAACCAGAAAAGCGCATTTTGAACACTTGGACTGATTATATCAGTGCAGAATTAATGGTATGATGATGTTTTATGACAAGCTACAGCAATACAGTGAAAGAGCAGATAATAACAGAAGAGAGATGGTGGATTGATACAGGGTTCAGAGGAAGTGCATTGTCACAGGATCTCTCCAGGGTCAGTCAATCAAAAAGGCTCAGCTCTCTGAAAATGAGAAGCCATACAGATAAGTGACCCAGGTGCTTCCGAAGATTGTTTCGCCTTTCACAAAGCCCAGATAACTCCTACACAGCGCAAACCGCAACCAAGACCAATTGACACAATCTATACCAAACGACTGTTGAAAACGACCTGTCGTTGTATTGTGTGCGTCAAATATGTCCACCTTCTGTTAGCAAGTAGAAAGTAGAAACTAACTAAGATGGACCAATGTTGACCTCCAATAAAGCACAATATTCTGTGTTTATGTTCCCATCTGCAGGCATGCCGTTCGCTTTATGTCAACAGACGACTGAATCCTTTTACCCCGCATTCATAACACAGCCCTGATGTCACTGAGATAACCTTGCTTAACCACTGTTGCGGATCTGCTAACTAGACACTGTTCGTTTTCAAGCCTTGCTCCCGCTCACCACTCTGCTTCTCATTAAATGGTCCTCCAGACAGCCACCGTGTCAGATGAAGACTTGCCGTGCAGCTCATACTGAAATAAAAAATAATCAACCCACTCCACCATCTTCCCACCTATGAGCCTCTTTCTACCCTTCAATCTCATTACCACACAACAATTCTCTGACAAGCAGGAGAAAACATGGTTTAAAACATTGAACAAACCCCCTTGAGGTTGCAATTTGAATATCAGCCACATGTACCGAGACTCAGGACTCCCCAGATGGGGTACTTCAGTATCTGCCCATCTAAGCTCTGGCTTCATTGTTAGGATCACCATGGTGATGAGAGGCTGCCCTGCTCCCATCATGCATCTGTCTACCCATCATGCCCTAGCCTTTGTCCTCTCCCCAGGAGAGATGTGGCAACGCCCAGAGAAGTGGCATTAGATTGATGCATCTATTTCCAACCATCAAACAAGCCCTAGTCCCAATGAATGGAGGCCAATAGTCATTGGTGCATTTCAATATCCCTCTCCCCGGGACTGAAAAGTAACAAACAGCGAAATGTGACAGGGAGCCGAAGGGAGTTGACAAGTTCACAGCACTTTCAGAGAATATGGCTTCATACTGTTTGAATAATCCTGGACCTACAGAGGGCAAAGATTGGGTTGGCATTCACTGTGCACTTCAGAACAGGGTGGCATCCCTAATGGCACCCTTTTCCCGACATAGTGCACTACTTTTGACCAGAGTCCAATGGGCCAAGGTCTGGCCTCATGCCTCCCCAGGCCTCTGGCCTCCATTCTCCTTCCTCTGGCTCGCTCTCTGGGGTGATGTTTAATGAGGATCCTTTATTGGAGTTCTCTGGGAAGAGTTGGGCCACGTGAGGTTTCTACTCATCCCAAGTTTAATTGTGAGCTGCTTGCCTGGCTCATGGCCTAAGTGAGGCTACCCAAGTATATTACTATGTCAAAAACAATGCCAACGATGACTTTTACAACTGTAGTTAAGCTTATGAAATAGACAATAATGTATGATTTGATCATGTCCACTGTCATATCCGAAAGAAATCCGTTTGAATCTTTTACTCATAATCCCTGCTGTCATTTGGTCAAAACCAGCCTAACATGTCTCTGCTTCAAGATTAACTTTTTTTTTTATGTATGAAATGATTCAAAGATATATCATATCCTCTTGGGGATTCATCAGGCAATAACAAGCCTGCTATCTGTCAAACCTATGCCTAGTGGTTAAGAGCATTGGGGCAGCAAGGTGGTGGAGGTGGTGGAAACATTTGCTGTTCTTGTCACGCCCTGATCTGTTTCACCTGTCCTTGTGATTGTCTCCACCCCCTCCAGGTGTCGTTTATTTTCCCCAGTGTATTTATCCCTGTGTTTCCTGTCTCTCTGTGCCAGTTCGTCTTGTATGTTTCCAGGTCAACCAGCGGTTTTCCCGTTCTCCTGCTTTTTGCATTCTCCTTTTTCTAGTCCTCCCGGTTTTGACTCTTGCCTGTTTCTGGACTTTGTACCTGCCTGCCTGACCATTCTGCCTGCCTTGACCAAGAGCCTGTCTGCCACTCTGTACCTCCTGGACTCTGATCTGGTTTTGACCTTGTTGCCTGTCCACGACCATTCTTTTGCCTTCCACTTTGGATGAATAAACATTGTAAGACTCTAACCATCTGCCTCCTGTGTCTGCATTTGGGTCTCACCTTGATAGTTCTGCCCTTGAGTAAGGCAGTTAACCCCCAACAAAACATCTTGGTGCTGTGAATGTCAATTAAAGGCAGCACACTGCACCTCTCTGATTCAAGAGGGTTTGGGCTAAATGGGCAAGACGCATTTCAGTTGAACGCATTCAGTTGACCAACTGACTAGGTATCCATAGTGTCGATGGTGGTTCATAGTCATGGGAGTCTGTTGAACTAACACGAATACTCAGTGTAAAGAGGACAACAGGGTGTTTCAAAGGAATGCCTGTTTCAGTCAGAGCATAACCTGACAGTGGGGTAGGTGGGAAGGATAAATATGTCTGGTATGCCACAGTTACCGAACAGCATGTTCAGTGTACTGAAACCACCGCTCATCTCTACCACACCTTAGTCAATAGGAGGAAATGAGAGACACAGCTGTCAGTACCCAGGTTTATTTTCCCCATGACCTTTTTCTGTCACGACCAAAGAAAGGAGTAGACTGACTCAGAGAATGGAAGTGCGATCATCAACAGGTTTCTCCGAAAATGTTAGTGAACAGGCGTCATAGCCGACTATGATATAGCTACATCTATGTAGTAAGAGAGGGCACATCTGTTAGATAACATTGCATCCTCTGTATGTTGCTGAATTTCTGTCACGGTGTGTATTGGAAAGCTACAACCAGAACCACTATGAGCTTGGATTGAACTAAACAGATACCACATGTCTCCTTTTGGAATGTCTTGAAATACTATCAACGTTGCACGTTGTCTTGAAATTCATAAACCCACAAAAGCATGACGATTTTGTGGTGTTTAATTCTATGCCTTATTTAGTGAGTAAATAACAAGGAGGTTATAGGGTAATGTACACAATGTTCAGCTCTATCAGCACTAGCACACTCTTCCCCCGGTGACATATTCTGCCCCAGTTCTAGAGGCATAAATTATACATCTGGCAACACAACATCCGTGGGGTGGTCACCACTGACACCAACCAGTAGCAAGACATGAAACATGCTGGGATATACATGGGTAGTGTTCATTAGGGCACACACTGGAAAACGATTGAAAAATGAAAAAACTCAAATGTGCATTTCTTATGGAGGTAGTCCCGCTCCTGTTTGTCCCTTTTCTTTCATTTGAACCGAACGAACAAGACCCAGGAAATATACCTTCAGTATTTGCACAGCCAGATAAACTGCCTCATGCCACGAATAGTAAAACGACAAGTTCATTATTGTATTCTCTCTCTCAGGCGATCATACCAAGATGCTGTTTATTACTGCAATACAATGACACGTTATTCAAACAAGTCTCACGATTTCAGGGCGATCTATTCCACTACTATGCTGAAGTTCTTGTAAAATGGGGAGAATAGAATAGAATAAAACAGAATGCAATAGGGATATAACATTGTGACATTGAGTGTATCAGGATAAATAATCTGAGTTGAAAATAGGCAATCGTTCAAGGCTGCAGCATGACTGTGTGAATGCCAACTATGATCATTTGTTTGAGGACATCTGAATGTGTGGTAGTGAATCAACAAAACAGTAAACGTGCTCTACACTCTTAGAAAAAAGGGTTCCAACTGGGTTCTTCAGCTGTCCCCATAGGAGAACCCTTTTTGGCTTCAGGTAGAACCCTTTTTGGTTCCAGGTAGAACTGTACAACCCTCTGTGTAAAGGGTTTTACCTGGAACCAAAAGGGTTCTCCCGGGAACCACAAAGTGTTCTTCAAAGGGTTCTCCTATGGGGACAGCCAAAGTGTTCTTCAAAGGGTTCTCCTATGGGGACAGCCAAAGTGTTCTTCAAAGGGTTCTCCTATGGGGACAGCCAAAGTGTTCTTCAAAGGGTTCTCCTATGGGGACAGCCAAAGTGTTCTTCAAAGGGTTCTCCTATGGGGACAGCCAAAGTGTTCTTCAAAGGGTTCTCCTATGGGGACAGCCAAAGTGTTCTTCAAAGGGTTCTCCTATGGGGACAGCCAAAGTGTTCTTCAAAGGGTTCTCCTATGGGGACAGCCAAAGTGTTCTTCAAAGGGTTCTCCTATGGGGACAGCCAAAGTGTTCTTCAAAGGGTTCTCCTATGGGGACAGCCAAAGTGTTCTTCAAAGGGTTCTCCTATGGGGACAGCCAAAGTGTTCTTCAAAGGGTTCTCCTATGGGGACAGCCAAAGTGTTCTTCAAAGGGTTCTCCTATGGGGACAGCCAAAGTGTTCTTCAAAGGGTTCTCCTATGGGGACAGCCAAAGTGTTCTTCAAAGGGTTCTCCTATGGGGACAGCCAAAGTGTTCTTCAAAGGGTTCTCCTATGGGGACAGCCAAAGTGTTCTTCAAAGGGTTCTCCTATGGGGACAGCCAAAGTGTTCTTCAAAGGGTTCTCCTATGGGGACAGCCAAAGTGTTCTTCAAAGGGTTCTCCTATGGGGACAGCCAAAGCCAAAGAACACTTTTAGGTTCTAGATGGCACATTTTTTTCCCCTGAGAGTGTTGTCAAGAAAAACAGTTTTCACTCATTGAATGACCACTGTCAAATGATATTGACCAGAGCCGTATACTATATCTCTACATATTGCTCTGCTAGTGCTATTGACCACGACAAGAAACAACCTCCCTGACCTCCATAGATCCAACCTGCACGCCCACGCCGTAGTCATTTCTCAAAGTGATGTTTCCTCTATCACAACCACGCGGTTTCTGTCAAGACGCCAAGACAAATCCCTCTACGGCTAAGGTTGTGGACTCCTATTCCAAGACATGCAAACGTCTGAAGTCTCCACACAAAATGGTCACATAATGTGCTGTGGTAGAATGCAGGCAGCTAAACCAGTAACAGACTACATTACAGTAGGTGCCACTCAGCAACACTGAAGGGCATAAAGAGAGTCCACGTGGTCGTCCGCCCACCCTGTAACACTGCACAATTCCTAGCCAATAAGGATTTGCACCACACAAGCACCCTATAACACCACATACAAGCAAACATGAGATAAACTAACTTATACTGTGCAATAACCAGGAAAGATGCATGAAAAGGGAACTCCTGTCCCTTGCGTGAGAACCTCATAGTACTGACCTTAACAGAAGATCCCATGTTTCTCATCTCTTCTTCCTGCTCATATTTCACACCAGCTCCCTCTTGCCTTTCTTTTGAAGTTAGTCTCTCCAGATCCACTGTTTCTGAGGCAAAGTCAATGGAGGAAATAGACAGATAAACTCTGTTCATTTTTCTTCTCTTCATTTTCTTTCTTCTTTCAGTTGTTTTGTCTAGTTGAAGCTGTCTTCCTCCCTCGGCCATCTCTGAACACCAAAAAAAGGGTCAAATAACACAAAACGAGAGAGCTGTGCAGCGAGAGAGCCTGACAGAGACAGAGAGTGTGTGGCACTAAAGTCTGCTCGGACACAGTCACCTCACCTCCCTCCTGTTCAAATTTAGAGGCTGGAGCTGGTAGAGCAGAGCCAAGCCCCACTGAGCATGCCCAGAACTGAGAAGCACACTTTTAAATTAACATTACTTCCTTTCCAGTCCCTGGCTTCTCCTCCCCTCTCTCCAATCCCTAGCTTCTCCTCCTCTCTATCTCTCTCTCTCTCTCTCTCTCTTTCTAACAATTCAATTCAAGGGCTTTATCGGCATGTGAAACATATGTTTACATTGCCAAAGCAAGTGAAATAGATAATAAACAAAAGTGAAATAAATAATAAAGTACTTACAACAAATATTACATTTAAAAAAGATCCAAAAGAATAAAGACATGTCAAATGTCATATTATGTCTATATACAGTGTTGTAATGCAAATAGATAAAGTACAAAAGGGAAAATAAATAAACATAACTATAAGTTGTATTTACAATGGTGTTTGTTCTTAACTGGTTGCCCTTTTCTTGTGGCAACAGGTCACAAATCTTGCTGCTGTGTTGCACACTGTGGTATTTCACCCAATAGATATGGGAGTTTATCAAAATTGGATTTGTTTTTGAATTCTTTGTGGGTCTGTGTAATCTGATGGAAACTGTCTCGCTCTCTCGCTATCTCCCTCCCCCCCTCCTCATGCCTGTCTCTCAGTTGAACAGGAATCAGGAATGCTATTCTCATACCAAAGTCAAGCGATTTGCCTTACCCACCAAGGAACATGCCAACCTCTCTGGATCAACGAGCATATCCCTCCCCTGACAGACAAACATACAGACAGACAGTGGAAACAGTATTTTAGTAATATTGGAGCAAGACGTGCTCTACTTACTGGAACTCATAGCCTCAAGCTAATTTTCAATCCAGATCACTTGCAACAGTCTTTTCATCTCTCTGTGAAGTCTAAACAGGAATGATAGTTGATGTGAGGGTCTCTAAGACTAGAACCAGCCCAGTGTTCCATAGGTCATAAATAAGGTCAGAATGATGTCAAATGTGACCTTTCTCATTTTCCCAACATATCTCCTCACACAGCTCCTTCCTTGTTAGTCATCACAAAAACACAATTGCTTGCAAATGCTTTATAAAAACAGAACATTTTAAACAATCATATATCTATGCATCTCTCTCTCGTTCTCTCTCGCTGGTCCCTTATACCTGGGCTTGACTGATAACAACATAATCTCTTCCTATGTGTGAGCCACCTATTTGGCATCAGACTGGTGATCCAGCAGGACTTCAGATTTCTGTTCACTGTGTCCCACACCACTGCCTCACACAGATGGGTGACTTACTCCCACCACTTATCACTGTTCCCCTGAACACACATACAGACACACACACAAACACCCTGGAATCAGTACTGTGTACGTACCCACACTGGGCTGATAGCAGAGGCCGGGGAAATGGAGAGTCATTCTGAAGAGAGGGATTACATTGCACAGTGAGAGAAGAAGCGAGCTACAATCCTGAACAGGGAGCACTATTACTGACCAGTACACATGGCACATAATGCACTAACAAAAACCTAAGCATTTTTTAAATACCGAGCCACCTTAACACCATGACATAAAACAATATGTCTTCCAAAACTAAATGACTTAACTGCCTAATACAGCCGAAAGGTAGAATTATTGGTTATTCATTTAAGTTGTTTATCTTCTGAGACCATATTATGCAGTTAGGTGCCTGTGTAATCTCAAGACTCCTCCATGCTGACCCAAGTCCATTAATATGGGGGGGACAAGTTGGGGAAGAGGGTTGGGGAAAGGGGGTATCAGTCAAGCCTGAGCTCCAGACGGCTGTGGACTGGTCCTAGAGATCAAAAGTCAATGAAAGGTCGTGGGAAAGCACAGGTCAATATGGTGATGTCAGGCTGGTGCTCCAACTTGCCAGGGAGCAGACAGACAGACAGACAGACAGACTAGGGGGGAGAAGGGTCCTAGCTACTAATTCATTACCCTCCCCCCTTCATTTTTGACGGTGTGTGTTCGAGCTGCTCGTCCCCTGCGGTTTTCTCAGAGCCGCGTCACTACTGTATGTCACAATGGGATGCCGGACTAGCGCGTCTCGGCATCTATGGACTATGCTTTAACACTTTAAAGATCGATTAGGATAGCTGTTTGGAGTATTTTGGGGCATTGTGAGGTAGTTTTGGTCATTAACAGGACCTGGGGAGAGGAGTTGAATCGTCAACAAAGTGACTGAAGCTAAGACCCTGAGCCGAGAGGGCTTCAAAGGTGGGGCTTGCTATGCCTATTTGAGCTTCAGGAAAGCCCCAGTAGGAGAGTGGCCAGTTCCTCTTAGCTCCATGCTGCCTCATTAGCTTTCTTTTACAGAGGTCTGGGGGCAGGAGGCCGAACATGACCTCTGACATTGTGTGCCGACAAGCTGTGCATCGAGAACAAAGCACTGTCATTAAGAGCAGCCCAGAAGGGGCTGAGCCTTACAATGTGCAGCAGTGTCAGTCTGTAATGAAATGAAATGGCCGAACGCATTAGTTCACCCAAACGCACTGCTTGTCAACTCAAGTCTGGCACTGAAAAGGGAAGGCAGGCGGCAACAACATGTTGTTAATGGACCATACTTAACGTCCACCTGTTCCTGTGCAAATACATGTGTAAAGTCCATTGTTTGTTTGTTTTTGACCATCAAGTGCCTAAAACCCCATAATCATGGTAGTCCACAGTAGTATATGTCCCTCTCTTTAAATCAATAAATCAAGAACCAAGAAAAATAATACATGTCTAAGCGGTGTGCAGAGAATCTAAAGTCAAGAGCCATTTAAATTGGAGCTCAGAGCGATCTCATCTTAAGAGTTTGTGAGCAAGCCTAGTGCTGGTTGTCGAGAGCGGTAGTTGAATTGAAAACATCGAGGAGAAAAACATGTTTGGCATTTCAATGACCACTTCTACCATAAAGAGAGACAGGGTCAAGAAAGGTTCACTAAGGTCTGCTGTGTTTTCTTTGTGAAAAGTCCCCATAGCAATAGTAAAATGAGGGAGATGGAGAGGAAAAACAGTGCATTCTACTGATAAATGCTACTGTATGAGGACCTAACCTCAGAGTCCACTGTATGCATTGAAAGAGCAATGAATTGATATACAGCTATGTGATAATGTATTGCTAATGCACAAACATTCCCATTAGCCACAGACCTCAAGTCAACTTCCCCAACTTACTTTACATAATATTGCTGCAATATTTACTTCTGGATCAATTTTGTGTCTTAAGGAAATATTATTTATACCATTACCTTGATATAGGGCATTGTTTGCGAAAAACCAAGCTCACAGCTTAACACCTGTAGTTTTAATGCATTATATTTTGCTGAGTTCCAGTTTGGTCAATTCATTAGGCGCTAATCTATGGATTTCACATGACTGGGCAGGGGCACAGCCATGGGTGGGCCTGTGAGGGCATAGGCCCACCCACTTCAGCTCATGAAACATGGAACCAGCACTTTACATATTGCATTTATATTTTTGTTCAGTGTATAAGCCCATGATGTAAGGGATAATCGACAAAAGACTCTGCGTTCTATGGAAAATAATGAACGACGTGGAACCAACCTTCCACAGAGTTGCATTATTTTCCAGAGAGCGCAGAGAGCCACGACTTCATTATCCCTTCTATACCATGGCTATAATTGAACACTTTTTCCGCTATAAATTATTACTAGATAGACAGTAGTTACCCTGTAGAAACCAAACAAACAGACTTGCTAGTTTAGCTAACCAAACCATCAGTCTCAGCGTGCTATTATGAAAATTGAATTCTACAATGACAATAATGTTCTCAATTCACTATTGCTTTCAAAAGTAACTCATGTATTAATGAACTATAACCATCGAATTCTCACGAGCAAATATACTGTGCGTTATGGAAATAATGCACACTCTAGAATGTCCTTCCAACCAATCAGAAAAGAGTATTCAACAATACCATGGTATAAATGTAAATATAAACTGGGTAGTTTGAGCCCTGGATGCTGCTTGACTGAAAGCTGTGGTATATCAGACAGTATACCATTGGTATGACAAAACATACATTTTTACTCTTCTAATTACATTGGTAACCCGTTTCTAATAGCAATAAGGCACCTTGGGAGTTTGTGGTATATGATCAATACACCACGACTAAGGGCATGTATACTGTTCTAATTACGTTGGTAAACAGTTCATAATAGCAATAAGGAATCTCTGGGGTTTGTGGTATATGGTCAATATACCACGGCTAAGGGCTGTATCCAGGCACTCCCCGTTAATTATCTCATAGTGATCCAAGCCATTTTGAGTCATTTGAATTGTCATACAGAAATATTGTAGGCCTATTACAACAAAAACATTCCACCTTTATTTAACCAGGTAGGCCAGTTGGGAACAAGTTCTCATTTACAACTGCAACCTGGCCAAGATAAAGCAAAGCAGTGCGACAAAAACAACAACATATAAACAAACGCACAGTCAATAACACAGAATAAAAGACAAATAGAAAAATGTATGTACAGTGTGTGCAAATGTAGAAGAGTAGGGAGGTAGGCAATAAATAGGCCCTAGAGGTGAAAATAACTACAACTTAGCATTAACACTGGGGTGATAGATGTGCCGATGATGATGTTCAAGTAGAGATACTGGGGTGCAAAAGAGCAAGAGGGTAAGTAATAATACGGGAATGAGGTAGACGGGTGTGCTATTCACAGATTGGCTGTGTACAGGTACAGTGATCGGTAAGCTGCTCAGACAGCTGATGCTTAAAATTAGAGAGGGAGAAATAAGTCTCCAGCTTCAGAGATTTATGAAATTTGTTCCAGTCATTGGCAGCAGAGAACTGGAAGGAAAGGCAGCCAAAGGAAGTGTTGGCTTTGGGGATGACCAGCGCAATATACCTGCTGGAGCGCGTGTTACTGGTGGGTGTTGCTATGGTGACCAGTGAGCTGAGATAAGGCGGGGCTTTACCTAGCAAAGATTTAAAGATGACCTGGAGCCAGTGGGTTTGGCGACTAATATGTAGTGAGGGCCAGCCAACGAGAGCATACAGGTCGCAGTGGTGGGTAGTATATGGGGCTTTGGTGATAAAATGGATGCCACTGTGATAGACTACATCCAGTTTCCTGAGTAGAGTGTTGGGGGCTATTTTGTAAATGACATCGCAGAGGTCAAGGATCGGTAGGATAGTCCGTTTTACGATGGTATGTTTGGCGTCATGAGTGAAGGAGGCTTTGTTGTGAATTAGGAAACCGATTCTTTTGGATTGGAGATGTGAGTCTGGAAGGAGAGTTTACAGTCTAACCAGACACCTAGGTATTTATAGTTGTCCACATATTCTAGGTCAGAACCATCCAGAGTAGTGATGCTAGTCAGGCGGGAGGGCAGCAATCGGTTGAAGAGCATGCAATTAGTTTTACTAGCATTTAAAAGCAGTTGGAGGCCACAGAAGGACTGTTGTATGGCATTGAAGCTCGTTCGGAGGTTTGTTAGCACAGTGTCCAAAGAAGGGCCAGATGTATACTGAATGATGTCATCTGCGTAGAGGTGGATCAGAGAATCACCAGAAGCAAGAGTGACATTGATATATACAGAGAAAAGAGTTGGCCCGAGAATAGAAACCTGTGGCACCCCCATAGAGACTGCCAGAGGTCTAGACAACAGGCCCTCCGATTTGACACACTGAACTCTATCTGAGAAGTAGTTGGTGAACCAGGCGAGGCAGTCATTTGAGAAGCCAAGGCTATTGAGTCTGCCGATAAGAATGCGGTGATTGACAGAGTCAAAAGTCTTGGCCAGGTCGATGAAGATGGCTGCACAGTACTGTCTTTTAACCATGGTGGTTATGATATCGTTTAGGACCTTGAGCGTGGCTGAGGTGCACCCATGACCAGCTCTGAAACCAGATTGCATAGTGGAGAAGGTACGGTGGGATTTGTAATGGTCGGTGATCTGTTTATTAACTTGGCTTTCAAATATTTTAGAAAGGCAGGGCAGGATGAATATAGGTCTATAACAGTTTGGGTCTAGGGACACTTTCTAATCTTTGGGGATCTCAGAAGATACAAAAGCTTTCCAATCTTTGGGGATGTCAGACGATACGAAAGAGAGGTTGAATAGGCTAGTAATAGGGGTTGCAACATTTTCGGTGGATAACTTTAGAAAGAGAGGGTCCGATGGGGGACAAAATGGCGCAGTAGATAGAACACTGTGTTTCAGCGAGCTCCCGTGGCATTCGTAAATTTATATTTGTACATTAATCTCATAGCTTGAAAAAGTGGTATAATTGGCTAAATAAGTTATCCTTCAATGAGTCTTGACGGCTATTTCTCAAAAATCTCTGACAACATGCCCAACGGAACTACTAAGAACTCGACCAAAACCACAATCCCTGTAGATATGCAGGAGGAGCTAGCTAATGTTAGCGAAGCTAACACCATTGCGGATCCAGGCACAATGGACCTGGTGATACAAAAGATGACTGATAACATTACTAAAGTGATCGATGTTAAGATAAGAACGGTCTTAGCAGGCCATTCAGCTGAACTACAGAGGTTTGTGAAACGTGTTGATGAGGCGGAAGGAAGAATTGCTGCAGTGGAAACTTCAACTACATCTATGGACACTAAGATAAAAGCACTTGAGCAACAGGTGAGCGAAATGGCGGAGCACATTGACGACTTGGATAATCGAGGACGCAGATGCAATATTCGTGTTGTGGGACTCACGGAAAATTCTGACGGGACACATTCAGTAAAATTCTTTGAGGAATGGATCCCTGGCTACCTACAAATGGACACTAAGGCTGGTCGTGTGAAGCTGGACAGAGCCCATTGCTCTCAAGCGCCGATACCCGGTCCCAACCAGCGCCCACGGCCGGTGGTTATAAAGTTCCACAACTTCACCGACAAGCAGCGCGTCATGGATGCGGCTAGAAACATTGGCTCTGATGATAGTCAACGTAAAGGTCCAAAGGTCTCATTCTTCAATGATTATTCTATAGCGCTTGTACGAAGACGCAAAGCGTTTGATGAGGCGAAGGCTCGACTCAAGAGAATGAAGATGGACTACGCACTGTTGTACCCGGCCACATTGAAGATTATGGTCAACGGATCACCTAAAAAAACTCTACACACCTGAAGAGGCTGCTGCGTTTATTGACTCTCTCGGGTAAATAACTTTAAGCTGCACCTCCACAGCATTGGATATTTTAGTTTTAGTTGAATCTGATCATGAAACAGTGGTGTGAGTTCTCACGTACTCCGGTTCACTAATATTCGTGTCTTTATTATTTTTCTTGCTAAAGTAATAGCCACTATAGCTCAGGCTGAGATATGTGTGAATCCATATTGGTGCCCAGGCTTGGTTTTAGGTGGAAGATCCTCAATCTTCTTCTATTGATTTTCATTTCCATATACTGTATATAAACGATGAGGCTATTGAGTGGCAATGCGGACATAAGAGTCTACATTGGAAAGTTGAAATCCCCTGCATGTTAGCTAGTGGGAAAACCCCCTTTTGGATCTTTACATGTTTAATTTTTGGGTTTAGTATAGCTCGAGTTCAGGGTTTATATCGTTTGTTTATGCTCGGTGAGATAGAGGAGAGTTCAACACGTGGAAAAAGGTACCACCCCACTTTTACAGTAGGATTCAGTCTGGATATTGAATGGTCAAGGCACAATGGCAGGTAACAGACTGCGTGTATGTGCATGGAACATTAGAGGGAGCCATAACCCCATTAAAAGGAAGAAGGTACTGTCTTTTTTGAAAAAAGAAAATATTGATATTGCCCTGTTGCAAGAAACTCATTTGGATGATAAGGAGCACCTGAAATTACAACAAGGGGGGTTTGGTCTCATCATTTACATCCAGAAGTAGAGGTGTAGCAATTCTGGTGAAAAAGAACTTACCACTTAAGGTCTTGAATTGTGTGAAAGATAAATGTGGTCACTTTGTTATAATTAATGGTACTTTACAAGGGCAGAACATTTCCATAATGAATATTTACTTCCCCCCTGTCACGCCTTGGTCATTGTATCTTGTGTTTTGTTATATGTTTGGGTAGGCCAGGGTGTGACATGGGTTTATATGTTGTATTTCGTATTGGGGTTTGTATTAATTGGGAGTGTGTATTATTAGGGGTGTGTCTAGTTAGGCTTGGCTGCCTGAGGCGATTCCTAATTGGAGTCAGCTGATTCTCGTTGTCTCGGATTGGGAACCGTATTTAGGTAGCCTGAGTGCGCGTTGTATTTCGTGGGTGATTGTACCTGTCACTGTGTTAGTCACCAGATAGGCTGTAATTAGTTTCACTCGTTTGTTGTTTTCTTCTTCAGTTATTTCATGTACCGCATTATCTTCATTAAAAGTCATGAGTAACCTACACGCTGCATTTCGGTCTGACTCTCTTCAAACAACAGACGAACATCGTTACAGAATCACCCACCACCATTCACAGACCGAGCAGCGTGTGAACTGGCAGGATCTAAAGGAGGACGTTATGGACGGCAGAAGCAGGGATTATACGACGTGGGAAGAAATCGACAGGTGGGCGGCCGACCCAGAGCGAGTGCAGGAGCCCGCCTGGGATTCCCTACAGCAATGCGAAGAGGGCTATACACGTATGGAATCGAGAAGGAAAGCATTGCTATACAGAGCGAAAACCGAATGTAACGGGGGAAAGCGCAGAGAGAGAGTGGCTGAGTCAGGAAACAGACCTGAGCCTACTCTCCCTGTTAATCGTGAGGAGCAGTTGCAATGGGAGAGACTGCATCATTTGGAGATGTGGACATGGGAGGAGGAATTAGACAGTAAAGGACCCTAGGCACAGCCGGGAGAATATCGCCGTCCCAAGGAGGAAATAGAAGCAGCTAAAGCGGAGAGGCGCATGTATGAGGAGGCAGCACGGTGACGCGGTTGGAAACCGGAAAGTCACCCCCCAAAAAATATTGGGGGGGGCTAAAAGGGAGAATAGTTATGCCAGGTAGGAAACCTGCGCATACTCCCTGTGCTCACCGTTGGGCTAGAGAGACCGGGCAGGCACCGTGTTATGCTATGGAGCGCACAGTGTTTCCAGTGCGGGTGCAGAGCAAGCTGCGACAAATACCAGCCCTTCCTATTGGCCGGGCTAGAGTGGGCATCGAGCCAGGTAAGCTTGGGCAGGCTCGGTGCTCAAGAGCTCCAGTGCGCCTGCACGGTCCGGTCTATCCAGAGCCACCTCTACACACCAGTCCTTCGGTAGCAGCTCCCCACACCAGGCTTCCTGTGCGTGTCCTCGCGCCAGTACCACCAGTTCCAGCACCACGCACCAGGCCTCCACTGCGCCTCGCCTGTTCAGCACAGCCAGTGCTTTTCTCCCCTCCTGCGCTATCGGAGTCTCCAGCCTGTTTAGCGCAGCCAGAGCCTTTCTCCTCTCCTGCACTGCCGGAGTCTCCTGTCTGTCCAGCGCCACCAGTGCTCCCAGTCGTCCCAGCGCGTCCAGTGCGCCTCGCCTGTTCAGCGCAGCCAGAGCTTTTCTCCTCTCCTGCGCTGTTGGAGTCTCCCGCCTGTTCAGCGCAGCCAGAGCCTTTCTCCTCTCCTGCGCTGCCGGAGTCTCCTGTCTGTCCAGCGCCACCAGTGCTCCCAGTCGGCCCAGCGCGTCCAGTGCGCCTCGCCTGTTTAGCGCAGCCAGAGCCTTTCTCCTCTCCTGCGCTGCCGGAGTCTCCTGTCTGTCCAGCGCCACCAGTGCTCCCAGTCGGCCCAGCGCGTCCAGTGCGCCTCGCCTGTTCAGCGCAGCCAGAGCTTTTCTCCTCTCCTGCGCTGTTGGAGTCTCCCGCCTGTTCAGCGCAGCCAGAGCCTTTCTCCTCTCCTGCACTGTTGGAGTCTCCCGCCTGTTCAGCGCAGCCAGAGCCTTTCTCCTCTCCTGCGCTGCCGGAGTCTCCTGTCTGCCCAGCGCCGCCAGTCGGCCCAGCGTCACCAGTCTGCCAGGATCCACCAGAAGTGCCAGTCTGCCAGGATCCGCCAGAAGTGCCAGTCTGCCAAGATCTTCTAGATCGGCCAGACAACCTGAATCATCCAGGTCCACCAGCCAGCCAGGATTTACCGGAGCCTACTACCTGCCTGAGTTTCCTCTCAGTACTGAGCTTCCTCTCAGTACTAGGCTTCCTCTTTGTACTGGGCTCCCTCTCAGTACCGGGCTTCCCCTCAGTACTGGGCTGCTTCGGTCCCGGGCTGCCCCTCTGTCCCGGGCTGCCCCTCTGTCCTGAGCTGCCCCTCTGTCCTGAGCTGCCCTGCTGTCCTGAGATGCCCCGCTGTCCCGAGCTGCCCCGCTGTCCCGAGCTGCCCCGCTGTCCTGAGCTGCCCTGCTGTCCTGAGCTGCCCCTCTGTCTCGAGCTGCCCCTCTGTCCCGAGCTGCCCCTCTGTCCCGAGCTGCCCCTCTGTCCTGAGCTGCCCCTCTGTCCCGAGCTGCCCCTCTGTCCCGAGCTGCCCCTCTGTCCCGAGCTGCCCCTCGGTCCCGAGCTGCCCCTCAGTTATGTGGGGATCAGGGTGAGGACTATTAGGCCATGGTCGGCGGAGAAGGTGTATTATCCTAGGACGCGAAGGGGAGGAACTAGGACATTTATGGAGTGGGGTCCACGTCCCGAGCCAGAACCGCCACCATGGACAGACGCCCACCCGGACCCTCCCTATGCTCTTGAGGTGCGTCCCGGAGTCCGCACCTTAGGGGGGTTCTGTCACGCCTTGGTCATTGTATCTTGTGTTTTGTTATATGTTTGGGTAGGCCAGGGTGTGACATGGGTTTATATGTTGTATTTCGTATTGGGGTTTGTATTAATTGGGAGTGTGTATTATTAGGGGTGTGTCTAGTTAGGCTTGGCTGCCTGAGGCGATTCCGAATTGGAGTCAGCTGATTCTCGTTGTCTCGGATTGGGAACCGTATTTAGGTAGCCTGAGTGCGCGTTGTATTTCGTGGGTGATTGTACCTGTCTCTGTGTTAGTCACCAGATAGGCTGTAATTAGTTTCACTCATTTGTTGTTTTCTTCTTCAGTTATTTCATGTACCGCATTATCTTCATTAAAAGTCATGAGTAACCTACACACTGCATTTCGGTCTGACTCTCTTCAAACAACAGACGAACATCGTTACACCCCCTGATTTCCTCACTAAGGTATTTCTAGACTTTTCAGAATTAAACTCGGACACTGCAGTTGTTGGAGGAGATTTTAATTGCTTGTTGAACCCCCTTATTGATAAGTTTCCCAGCGGTATAGCTTCACTCTCTCCTCAAGCTAAGTCACTTAAAGCTATTTGTGATGATCTGGGGTATACAGATGTCTAGAGAACTTTTCATCCCTCCAACAGAGTTCACTTTTTTCTCTGCACCTCATGGATGTCAGACTAGAATAGATTACTTTTTTATGCCCAGGATGTCTTTGAAGTCTATTTTATCCGCTAGGATAGGAAGCATAGTCACATCAGATCATGCTGAGGTGATTCTGGACATAAAACTCAACGGGGCATCCAATCTGTCAAGACATTGGAGGTTGAATACAACCATTCTTAAAGACCATACATTTACATCATATTTTATTACAGAGTTTAAAGCATTTTTCTCTAACTCCTTTGGGAAACCTGTAAAGCCTACGCCAGGGGTCTGATTATGTCATTCACAGCAACTAAGAGGCGGAAAAAGCGTGAAAAGCAAAAAACATAAGAGGGTGAATTAGGAACTAAAGAGAAGGACTACATTAAAACTCCCACTTCTGCCCTATTAAAGGAAATATCAGTCATTAGATCAACGTTGGACTCTCTTCTAACACAGGACGCTGAAAAGATAATGAGATTTGTCAGGCAAAAGCTATATGAACATGGCGATAAGCCAGGAAAGTACTTGGCATACCTGGCTAAAAAGAGAGCTGACTCTCAGTCAATTGCTACTATTACTGATTCTGATGGCAATCATTTATATGATTGATGATTGATAAATGACTCATTTAAGAAATTTTATACAAACCTTTATGCCTCAGAACTGCCAAAGGATGCACCCAAATTAATGGAGAACTTATTTTGTAAGATTGAGCTCCCTACTATCTATGAAGAACAGAGGTCTTTCCTTAATGCCCCTATTACCGATGAAGAGATAATGTTCGCAATTAAGAATCTGCAAAATGGTAAGGCCCCAGGACCAGACAGGTTTTGTAGTGAGTTCTATAAAGAGTTCCATGGCCTGATCCTTGAGCCATTGCGTGATATGTTTAACCACTGATTTTCAAATGACCAGCTCCCTCAAACGCTGAGAGAAGCCAACATATCACTTATTCTCAAAAAAGGAACATGTCCAGAGTCTTGTTCCTCGTACAGACCCATTTCCCTTCTGAATGTGGATAGAAAATTGCTTTCTAAACTTCTAGCCACAAGATTAGAGGACTCACTGCCACTAATTGTGAAAGGAGACCAAACTGGCTTCATTAAGGGCCGTAAGTCATGCAACAATGTCAGGCGGCTTCTTAATGTAATTCAAGCCTACCAACAAAAGCTATGGTTGGTCTTGTGCTCTCCCTAGATGCTGAGAAAGCATTTGATCGTGTGGAGTGGTCTTACCTATTATTTGCTCTAAATACATTTGGTCTAGGGGACAACTTTATAAAATGGGTGAAAGTTTTATATGATGATCCTCAGGCTGCTGTCCTTACTAATGGGCTAAGGTCAAATAGCTTCTCTATACACAAAGGTACCAGACAGGGCTGTCCTTTGTCCCCTCTCCTCTTTGCACTCGTTATGGAACCACTGGCCGAGGCCATCAGGGTAACGCCTGCTATACAGGGGCTGCTCATTGGTGATGTTCACCATGAAATAAGCTTGTATGCTGATGATGTCCTGATATTCATCTCTAGTCCCGAGACTTCAATTACATCTCTTATTAATATTATTGAATTATTCAGCGAATTCTCAGGATGCAAGATTAACCTTACTAAGTCAGAGGATATACCACTTGGTAGCCTGCATTCTGTACCTAATACTTCTCCCCCTTTCCCTTTTAAATGGTCTCCCTCAGGTTTCATGTATCTGGGTATATTTGTAACTCCTAAATTCCAGCAAATGTACAAAGTCATTTTTGTTCCCTTGTTTGATACAATAAGACAGGATCTGGTGCACTGGAACTCTCTCCCGATTTCTTGGTTGGGTAGAATATCCCTCTTGAAAATGAACATTTTACCTAGACTACATTACCCAATCCAAATTATCCCAGTATTACTCTCCAATAAGGTAAGAAATGATGTAAATGGATGGCTAAGTTCCTTTATATGGAGTAAACGCAAGCCAAGACTTAAGATGGCAATATTGCAGCTGCCAAGTTCTATGGGCGGCTTGGACCTGCCCAATATCAGGTTCTATCAATGGTGTGCCCACCTTTTGTTATATTTCTGACTGGATCACAAATGATGACTCCTCTATTTGGTTAGACATTGAGACTTCTCTTTCAAAATACCCCTTACAGGATATTTTATTTTTCAGACGTTTCAAGTCTGTAGAAGATCACTGCAATAATCCCATTACACTTAACACACTCAAAGTATGGAGGTCAGTTCAATGCTTCCTGGGAAGGTCCAAACTAACCTCTGCTCTTACGCCAATTCTTAACAACCCAGATTTTAGTCCAGGATTGCTGGATGCTGGCTTTAACTTTTGGCTTAATAAAGGCATACGCAGACTAAATGACTTATTTGCTGATAAGATTTTATTGTCATTTGAGCAGATGGTCGAGAAATATCGACTCCCAAAGCAGGACTTTTTCCGCTTCCTACAAGTAAGACTGTCATGTTTTGTCTTAGATTGTCTTGTCATTTTGCTTTTCCCTCTGTTCGTTTTCCCCCTGCTGGTCTTTTTAGGTTCGTTCCCCTTTTTCTCTCTCTCTTCTCTCTATCGTTCCGTTCCTGCTCCCAGCTGTTCCTATTCCCCTAATCAATCATTTAGTCTTCCCACACCTGTTCCCTATCTTTTTCCCTGATTAGAGTCCCTATTTCTCCCCTTGTTTTCCGTTTCTGCCCTGTCGGATCCTTGTCTATTGTTCACCGTGCTGTGTCTGTGTATCGCCCTGTCGTGTCGTGTTTCCCTCAGAT
The DNA here is from genome assembly GCF_021184085.1 of Oncorhynchus gorbuscha. Classification (NCBI taxonomy): domain Eukaryota; kingdom Metazoa; phylum Chordata; class Actinopteri; order Salmoniformes; family Salmonidae; genus Oncorhynchus; species Oncorhynchus gorbuscha. The sequence goes on along the minus strand of NC_060191.1, from coordinate 43,695,571 downwards.
GCTGCGTGGTGAGCAGGTGTCTGAGTCTGCTACGTTCAAGTGCCTTCCCGAGGCAACCTGCAGTTCTTGATCGAGTCTCCAGTCTGTTCTCGTCATTACGAGTGGAATTATGTCTTATGATTGTAGATTTACTTTACTGGATTAAAGACTCTGTTTTCGCCAAGTCGCTTTTGGGTCCTCATTCACCTGCATGACAAAGACATTATATTCTGAAGAGCACCACCTTAATTGGTAACCCTGATGTGTGTCATTGAAAGAATGCTTTTTTACCCACAAAGGAAAATGTCTGTAAGTCTGTTTTATGATGGTTTAAGGTCCTTTTCTGCTGTCAACAAACAGAGGGTGAAACAAGTGTGGGAGAAAGAATTGTCTGTTACTATTGACAAAGAGATGTGGGAGGACATTTGGAGATATGCAAAAACAATATCTATATGTAATCGTACTAGAGCAATCCAATTAAGAATAATACACAGATTGCATATATCCCCAAATCGCAGACATGCTTTTAGCCCCACTTCCTCTTCTCCTCAGTGTCATAAATGCAAAACTGATACAGGCACCCTAACACATTGTTTGTGGTCATGTACCAAAATACAAAGATACTGGTCTGGTGTTCTGAAAGAAATTGAAAAGATCCTAGGGGTTGATCTAGAATTGGACCCAGGTTCTTTACTGTTAGGTCTCCCTAGTAGGCATGTTACTTCTGTGGGTAAAAGGAGGCTTTACAACATCCTTACTTTCGCAGCGAGGAAAAACATCATTTTACAGTGGATTAGTGATAAGGTTCCTTCTATTAAAGATTGGCATAAGATACTATTTGAATGGGTGCCTCTGGAATATCTGACATGTACATTGCATTCTAAAACAGACCAGTTCTACAAAGTATGGGAACCTTATCTAAATTACCTAGAACCTGATGTATCAGCTATTATGCTGCAAGGATTCTCTTAGAATGGCGTGACTGTATTTCAGAACTACACTGTACGTTCCTGTTACGGATACCAGTATCCTGTGTGTGTGTGTGTGTGTGTGTGTGTGTGTGTGTGTGTGTGTGTGTGTGTGTGTGTGTGTGTGTGTGTGTGTGTGTGTGTGTGTGTGTGTTTGTGTGTGTATCCTGTGTTCTTTTCTCTCCTTCTCCCCTCACAGGTGAAAATCATCACTCCCCAATCAGTCACCAATCCAATCATCAATCAGAAGACACACCTCCTCCTGTTTCCTACCCTATCACAGTTCCTTTCCCTTGGTTTAAAAACCCTGTCAGTTGTTTGCTCTAGAGCTCAATCTCTCTGTAAATGTCATGTCTGTAGGTCTCTGTTTCACTCTCTCTTTTGTTTGAGCACCTCCATAGCACTTTGTCCTCACCTGTGAGGATTGTTTTTGGTTATGGTGTTTGTGTTTGTTTGCTGGTGGGAAAACGGGAAACCAAGACAAGTTGCCCATGGGCATACACTACCCGTAGGTAAACTTTGTTAAATACACTAGTTAGAACTGGGCGGACCACCCACTGTATTTTTGGTTAGTTAGCTGTTGTTAAAGTAGGCTAGTCTAGCTTAGGGGTGTTTTTGAATACTTATTGTTTCCCCCCTAGACTGTCGGGCCAAAAGGGATTCGTAACAGTTCCATGTGTGGAACCTAACTTCTTGGTTTAAATTGAGTTTTTTTGTTTAATTTCTGTTTGTAAGTTTGTTTAAAATGTATGTATTGAGAGACACAATGATGAGGATGGGGTGAGAGAAGCACCGAGCTGGAAGAGGAAAATGGTGTACATACTGTGTGTGTGTGTGTGTGTGTGTGTGTGTGTGTGTGTGTGTGTGTGTGTGTGTGTGTGTGTGTGTGTGTGTGTGTGTGTGTGTGTGTGTGTGTGTGTGTGTGTTGTTTTTTGTTGTTGCTTTGTCTCTGTTGTATCTCTTAATATTGGTGAAAATTGTGAAATTCCAATAAAAAAATACTGTTACAGAAAGAGAAGGTCCAGATTGTCTGGCCCAGATGATTTGCAGGGATCCAGATTTTGCAGTTCTTTCAGAATATCAGCTGTCTGGATTTGGGTGAAGGAGAAGGGGGTTGACCAGGGTAGGGATAGTCAGGTGGAGAGCAAAAATGCTTATTGAAATGATTGATTATCGTAGATTTATCGGTGGTGACAGTGTTTCCTATCCTCAGTGTAGTGGGCATCCTGGGAGGAGGTGCTCTTATTCTCCATGGCCTTTACAGTGTCCCAAAACTTTTTGTGCTACAGGAAGCAAATTTCTCTTTGAAAAAGCTAGCCTTAGCTAGCCTAACTGACTGAGTATTTTGGTTCCTGACTTCCCTGAAGAGTTGCATATCGAGGGGGCTATTCGATGCTAATGCAGAATGCTACAGGATGTTTTTGTGCTGGTCAAGGGCAGTCAAGTCTGGCATGAACCAAGGGCTATATCTGTTCTTAGTTCTACATTTTTGTAATGGGGCATTAAGATGGAGAGGAAAGCACTTTTGAAGAGCAACCAGGCATCCTCTGCTGACGGGATGAGGTCAATATCCTTCCATGATCCGCGTACCAGGTCGATTAGAAAGGCCTGCTTGCTGAAGTGTTTTAGGGAGCATTTGACAGTGATGCGGATTGGTCGTTTGACCGCGGACCCAGTACGCACGCTGGCAATGAGGCAGTGATCACTGAGAGATCCTGGTTGAAGACAGCAGAGGTGTATTTAGAGGATGACATCTAAGAAGGTGCCCATGGTTATGGATTTAGGGTTGTACCTGGTAGGTTCCTTGATGATTTGTGTGAGATTGAGGGTATCTAGCTTAGATTGTAGGACGGCATGTCCCAGTTTAGGTCACCTAACAGTACAAACTCTGAAGATAGATGGGGGGCAAACAATTCACAAATTGTGTCCAGGGCACAACTGGGGGCCGATGGGGGTCTATAACAAGCGGCAACGGTGAGAGACTTGTTTCTGGAAAGGTGGATTTTTAAAAGTAGAAGCTCGAATTGTTTGGGCACAGACCTGGATAGTATGATAGAACTCTTCAGGCTATCTCTGCAGTAGATTGCAACTCCGCCCCCTTTGGCAGTTCTATCTTGTCTGAAAATGTTATAGTTGGGGATGGAAATTTCAGGATTTTTGGTGGACTTTTTGGTGGGGGGGGCTCCGTGACGGCAGAAGAGGTATTGAAGCCCAGGAATTATCTGATGGAATTCTTCGGCTAGCCGGGAGAAGGGCCTAGCTCGAGGTTAGCTCCAGGCTAACTGGTGCTTGCTTGAGGGACAGAAACCCACTCGGACGGTTACGTCGGTAGACCAGTCATGATGGATTGGTGGGGCTCTGTGTCAGCAGCAAAGGGTCCAGGCCAATTGGCAAAAGCGGTAATTGAAGCCCAGGGATCGTTTGATGGAATCTCTTCGGGCTAGCCGGGAGATAGGCCTAGTTCGAGGCTAGCTCCAGGCTAACTGGTGCTTGCTTCGGGACAGAGACGGTAGACAGGAGTAGCCACTCGGATAGCAGCTAGCTAGCTGCGATGATCCGGAGTAAAGGTTCAGAGCTTGCGGTAGGAATCTGGAGATGTAGTAGAGAAAAGCAGTCCGATATGCTCTGGGTAGATATCGCGCTGTGCAGGCTGGCAAGAGTTGCCCGGGCTGAGGCTGGCAGTGCGAGTAACGGTGATGACCGCTAGCAGTGGCTAACTGACTACTAGCTAGTAGCTAGTTAGCTGGCTAGCTTCAGAAGGGGGTTCCAGTTCAAAAGTGTAAAAATAGCAGATCCACACCACATTGGGTGAGGCAGGTTGCAGGAGAGTATGTTCAGTCAGTAGATGGAAAATTACATTTAATAAAATTATACAAATATATACGAAATATATCTGAGGAAAAACTATGTATACAAGGGACGGGACAAGACAATCAAAACAGATATCCTCACTGCTACGCCATCTTGGAAGACAAATTATACATACGAACAGTATTATACATACGGTATTATCCTTGTTATAAGACATTATAACAAGTTATACAACATTAACATACCTGTATGCTAACATACAATTTTACAAACAAAAACATTTTGACCCCTGAAATTTTGGCCAATCAGTGTCATTTTGTAAAGGCCGGATCTCTATGGCAAGACAGAAACATCACTCACCCAAGTTTCGTCAAAATCGGGCCAGAGGTGTCTGAGATATTGCGTGTGACTAACATATGAACGGAAAAAAAAGACAGATCCATAGTACCCCTTCCGATTTCATTGTGATGGACAATAACAATGTTTTACCCCTCCACCATTAAAATAGAAATAAGAAAGAAACTATGTAAAGAAAAATGACACAGTTCTACACACGACCTCTTCGATCAGTCTCGCAAGAGAGAGAGCTTGGTGACAGCTTGGTGAGTACTTTCTGCCTCGTATGACTGCAGGATGTATCAATAACCATGATCAAAAAACGGCAACATGTAGTCCCCCCACTAATGATGCAGTGCCCCCTTGGGCCAATAAGCGTAATTTTGTAAATGAGTGATCTGGATGGCAAGGTGCATGATTCACCCAGGTTTTGTCAAAATTGGGTCAGTGCTGTCTGAGATATCACGTGTGACTAATGTACAAACAGAAGGACTGAGACCAATCCACAGTCCCCTCCCCGATTTCATTGTGGGAGAAAATACAAATATAGGCCTACTTACTGTACATTCTTTCCAAGAATACAGTGCATTTTGAAAGTATTCAGACCCCTTGACTTTTTCAACATTGTGTTATGTTACAGCCTTATTCTGAAATGGATTAAATTATTTTACTTCCTCATCAATCTACACACAGCACCCCATAATGACAAAACAAAAACAGTTTTTTTTAAATATCACATTTAGATAAGTATTCAGACCCTTTACTCAGTACCTTTTACTCAGTACCCGAGCTGACAAGGTAAAAATCGATCGTTCTTCCCCTGAACAAGGCAGATAACCCACTGTTCCTAGGCCGTCATTAAAAATATGAATTTGTTCTTGCCTACTGACTTGCCTAGTTAAATAAAGGCACAATACAATACTAAATCTTTACTGAAGCACCTCTGGCAGCAATTCAGCCTCAAGTCTTATTGGGTATGACAGTACAAATCTTTGCACACCTGTACTCTGAAAATCCTCCCAAGCTGTGTCAAGTTGGGTGGGGAGCGTCACTGCACAGCTATTCTCATGTCTCTCCAGAGATGTTCGATCGGGTTCAGATCCCGACTTTGGCTGGGCCACTCAAGGGCATTTAGAGACTTGTCCCAAAGCTACTCCTACAGTGTATTGACTGTGTGCTTAGGGTAGTTGTCCTGTTGGAAGGTGAACCTTCGCTCCAGTCTGAGGTTCTGAGTGATCTAGAGCAGATTTTCAACAAGGATCTTTGTACTTTGCTCCGTTCATCTTTCCCTTGATCCTGACTAGTCTCCCAGTCCCTGCCGCTGAAAAACATCCCCACAGCATGATGCTGCCACCACCATGCTTCACCATAAGGATGGTGGCAGGTTTCCTTCAGACATGATGCTTGGCATTCAGGCCAAAAAGTTCAATCTTGGTTTCATCAGAACAGAGAATCTTGTTTCTTATGGTCCTTTTGGCAAACTCCAAGCGGGCTGTCATGTGCCTTTTACTGAGGAGTGGCTTCCGTCTGGCTATTCTACCATAAAGGCCTGATTGATGGAGTGCTGCAGAGACGGTTGTCCTTCTGGAAGGTTCTCCCATCTCCACAGAGGACCTCTGGAGCTCTGTCAGAGTGACCATCAAGTTCATGGTCACCTCCCTGACCAAGGCCCTTCTCCCCCGATTGCTCAGTTTGGCCGGGCAACCAGCTCTAGGAAGTCTTGGTGATTCCAAACTTCTTCCATTTAAGAATGATGGAGGCCACTGTGTTCTTGGAGACCTTCAATGCTGCAGAAATGTTTTGGTACCCTTCCCCAGATTTGTGCCTCGACACAATGCTGTCTCGAAGCTCTATGGACAATTTACCACAGGTGGACTCTATCAATTGTAGAAACATCTCAAGGATGGTCAATGTAAACAGGATGCACCTGAGTTCAATTTCGAGTCTCATAGCAGGGTCTGAATATTTATGTAAATAAGGTATTTTTGTTTATTATTGTTTTTATACATTTGCAAAAACAAATCTAAAAACCTGTTTTCGCTTTGTCATTATGGGTTATTGTGTGTCGATTAATTAGGAAAACGTAACAAAAGTTTTTTTTTTACTGCAGTAATTTTGCAGTATAAATGAAGTTACAGTGTAGTTATTCTGCAATTACTGGTCCAAAAAAGTTGACTGCAGTAACTGCACTTTTTTTATATAAGGGTAACAACAACATGCACAGTTGTGCAAATGCAATGACATAAATTACCATGAAATAACAGTTCAACTATAATCAAAACATAAACCTTCATCAGAGCCAATTGAACAGCGTTCTCAACAGTAAGGTCCTAAAGTCCAAGACAGCCGACAACATAGTTCGGACCAGAGCAACCAACAACACTGACTGGATTGTTGAGGGCAGCCAGCTCGCCGAGAGGGGTTGAGCTGGGCATACCTACCTCACAAGATGGCTCTCCAGTGACACCCACTGGATTCAAATTGCACATAATTTCACAGGCATTTCGCTTTCAGATTTTCTATCACTCATTTGTCATTTGACAAACGTCCATGCCTGATCATTTATCGATGTCATCGACAGTGAAAGCCACAAAGTTCATTCTACGAAAAACTAGAAATGTAAATTATAACCTCACACCCCTCACTGCATTAGAATACCTGCATATACAACCAGTCTCTCCACTGATGCAGTCAGCACCCAAACATTTGCAGAAAGTCAATTCAATAAGAGGGGGCCTTATGTCAAATATATCAATGATGTACTGTATGTAAAGTGTCAAAAGACCCCTTTCATCTTGAAAACCATGTATTTTGCAAATATATTTTGCAAAAACAACTTTCCTGGAAACAATCAGAGCGTTGAGACACAAAAAGTCGAAATCATGCTGAAATGACCTCTTGATTATGTTTGCCATAGCCACCTGAATTCCAAAAATATAGGCAGACAATAAACATAGAACAAGATTTCGACCTACATTTTAGCGTTACTGAAACTTTAATTTATTAATAATTAGGCCATTATTATCATTATCAGCATTATTACCATTAGTATTATTGCAGCCAATAATAATCTAATTGGCCTATAAATCAAGAATGGTACAGCATTACCTACCTGGTAATATAGCCTATCGCTTAGCCTACGCGTCAAGTGCAGCGCATAGTTTGGTCCTCTTTTGGTCCCTAATTTTGTCAGAGAATGGTCAGGTTGGTCACTTGCTATGGTAGACTAGCCTACAACTGAATTTGCCAGCATCACTGATGCAGGCTAGCCTTTATACTGCTTGAAAAACGAAGTCTACTTTTATAGCCTATCCTAAGGCTCGAGGCAATGCAATTGGCGAATAGATTTCCAAGACAGACAAAAGCAGACCTAAATTGATCTAGCGCTGAAAACAAATTCATTGTCATTGACGACACCCATTCTTAATGCTTTACTTAGTGGGAGAATGGCGATTCACATCCAAATAGCCCACATCAATTGCGCTGGTCATTGAGAGCAACTCCTGTCACGTGCCGCCTGGAAAGGGGCAGGGGTTCTTGAGCCAACACTTTTGACTCACTGCAATCAATATTTAGCCAATTAGGAGTCGTTTCTTTTACCATTTCACTGTGATATTGGTACATGTTTAGCGATCTTCCAGGTCTAGGATATTTACCTCGGAAGCAACAGTAGCCTAGGCTATGGAACCATATTCAATTGTAATAACGATGCAATACTGATGTATTTCATTCTAAATGGTTAGGTTATTTAGCAGTGCTTGCCATTATTGCACCATCCAGCAGGTAATATTGGGTGCCTGATGCTTTATTGTTGTGAAACTACCTTCTTTATTGGGAAAGGGCACAATGATTATTCAAACGTCTTCAAGTCTATCGACTCAACCAAACAACGAGCAGAGTCGACCGTTTGAAAGTTATAGCTCTTTCAATCAGAGAAAAGGCGGGGATGTTTGAGGTGGGAAGTACGGCTGTCTCGAGAGGCTCCGTCACCGATAATTAGCGATCAATCACGAATTAGTTTAAAAGCTTGAGAAGAACACCGAGAGCACTATTAGATTGCAAAGATTCACTGCTCTCCGATAATGACTTGTTTTTTTTAGAGGAATGAAATCGCCTGTGCTTTTATCAGCCTCTTCTGTGTCCTATCACTCCATAAATCAAGAACGTTAAGGCAACAAACAATTCATGTGACGGTGGAGTAGGCCTATGGAAACAAGGTTGATTGCATATGGAGTAAGGGCTTAATAAAAACGTTCTAATCAACTGCAACTACTTCATTATTTCATGAGGATCTATTATTTCTTTTCTGATAATCAATACCTGCCTGAAAGACATCTGTACAAAACCACTAAGTCAATATCATAAATGTTCAATCTAAAGCCTAGTAGTTCTTCAGCTGTGGATGCTTCCGTTAATTGATAGTGTTGCAAGAGAAAAGCTACCTACTATATTTGCATTCACACATACAACATGATAGTACCATCATGTATACATAGTCCAGGCGATATGTGAAAAAAATAATATAAATTATTTCATAAAAGCATGAAACTTGGTACAGGCATGATTCCCGAGTGAATTTTATTTAACCAGGTAGGCCAGTTCTCATTTACAACTGTGACCTGGCAGTTGTAATAATACCGTTGCCATGATTCTATCTCAGTCACACCTTTTCAAAACCATTATTTGGGGTGTAGACAAAATGCGATACACAACTTCCAACATTTTCCCTTTTTAAATATTTGTCAATAAATGAGCATAGTGTATTCTTGTGGAAGTTCCCTAAAAATAACACTCTTGTCCAATACAAATGAGGTTTCAGGCAATACGAGAAGATAAACAGTGAGGCATTTATTTGGGTCCCTCAGACATCCGTGAGGAATTGGTGTGGTTTAGAGCTTGGCATTAAACAAAAGGCTAAACAAATGAATCAACATCAGACTAATGAGAGACTGGAATATAGCAATCACAGAGGATAAACACGATCAATGGAAGAGCTTCGGAAATGATACTGACACAGCCCGATCCAGTGGGGATAGGAGTCTTTTCAAAGTCAAATCAAATGTATTTATATAGCCCTTCGTACATCAGCTGATATCTCAAAGTGCTGTACAGAAACCCAGCCTAAAACCCCAAACAGCAAGCAAACTACCTTCCCTCCAGGACACCTACAGCACCCAATGTCACAGGAAGGCCAAAAAGACCATTAAGGACAACAACCACCACTGCCTGTTCACCCTGCTATCATCCAGAAGGCGAGGTCAGTACAGGTGCATCAAAGCTGGGACCGAGAGACTGAAAAACAGCTTGTATCTCAAGGCCATCAGACTGTTAAACAGCCATCAGTAGCACCCTCGAGGCTGCTGCGCTATATACATAGACCTGAAATCACTGGGCACTTTAATAATGGAACACTGGCCACTTTAATAATGTTTATATATTTTGTATTACTCATCTCATATGTATATACTGTATTCTATTCTATTCTACTGTATTTTAGTAGTCTATGTCGTTCAGACATTGCTCGTGCAAATATTTATATATTCTTAATTTCATTCCTTTACTTTGGATGTGTGTATATTTTGTGTATTGTTGTGTAATTGTTAGATATTACATGTTAGATATTACTGCACTGTTGGAGCTAGAAACACAAGCATTTCGCTACACCCACAATAACATCTGCTAAACATGTGTATGTGACCAATAAAATGTGAATTAATTTAATTTAAGGAAAACTCTAATCTGCAACAGAGGCTGGACACTGACAATGATGTGAGACAGACATACCACACACACAGGTGTAGGGGTCGACTGTCCCTTAACTGCATGCTAGACAGCATTGTCAACTCAGGTCTCCCTCTGGTTCCAGGTAGGCGGCAGCTGGGGGAAGGTGGTGGTGGTGTTTGTGTTGGTTGGTGGGGACCCTCCAGCAGCAGGCCTAGAGTGGACTAAAAGCGCAATTTTAAGTAGCTCAGGTAGCTTGTTGGTCAACAGGCACAGTTGTGGCAGACCTTGACCAACTCCCGTCTCCAAGGTGACCAGACAAGGGGCAGGAGTCTACAATAAATCAAGTAGAGGACAACAAAAATGGAAGCACAGCAAAGCAAGTTCAATCTTAATAAACTAAAAAGACACCATTTCTCATAAAAAGTAACTGCAAACCCAAAACAATTAATAGATACACATAAAAGTGCTGGTCTTCAATTTGAGGGGAAACAAAGGAGGGGAACATGCGACCCAGACACCCCGGCTCTCTATACTACTGTAGATGGGGAATAGATTAAACACTGGAAGACTTTGAGAGATTATGTCAAAGGTAAAACATCACTCTTGTTTTGACAGGAAGATTGGGACACAAAACACGAAATGTCCTTACATCAAGTTGTTCAACAAAATTCTTAATGGAATTGTACATTTATGTTGAATATCTACCTGAGTATATCTAACTGATATCTACCTCGATACCAAATTCCTCAATAAAATGTTTTGTGGATGACCTATTTCCATGCAGAGGTTTTCAACAAAGTTGTATATTCAGCAAATCATTTTTGTTCATGCATCAATAAGCATCTGCCTGGGAGATGTAATAGAAACGTGTTTGTTTAAAGATGGTTGCTGAGTTTTTCTGCACTGCAGTAGTAGATGATGCTTTCCTAAGTGGAGATTTTAGCCCTAGGTAATAGAAAGTCCTGTTTACATCCAAGTGGGTCAATGCATAACTTCTCTCATTTCCTAGTCTACTTTAGGTATTTTAGAAGAGGGCAAATCATAGCACATACAAAATAATCTAACTAATACGTTTAATTTGGCCTCCAAATCAGAGTTCTGTTGGGGACGGGGGAGGACTGGCTTATTAAAGGAGAGTTCAGGTTAAATCAGGACAAGAGTGGCAGAGATCGAATATCCCCAGCTCGGATAAACCCGTTGGCCAGGCTTTTTAAGCTGCTGCTGGTGCTGAAACAGTGTCTGAAACCAGATCCCCAAAGCCCCAGGTGTATTTATACGCTGGAGTAAATAGGGGTGAGCAAGCCACACAATATAATTGGAAGTCTGTGCAACAATAACCTAACGTAACCTAAATAAATGTTGCATTTGGGTCTCTAATTATACAGAGATAAGGACTCAACAAGTGAGAAAGATGCTATTGATAGACGGATGCTGTTTGTTTCCCCAAAAATTAAACAAGATGATTGATACACAATTGACTCTCATGGAAGTTTTATGCACATAATCAGAGGTATGAGTTGGCTGTCAGATTTGTAGTCGTACCATAGAGTACATAAATGCATCATCATCGGGTGTGATATGGTCACGTTTGCCTGCTAAATCAGACTGACGGCAGAGCTCATTCTGGTTTAACCCGGCTTGGGTTGCTTAACCTGACTTAAAGAGATACGTCAGGATTTTAGCAATGAGGCCCTTTATCTACTTCCTCAGACTCAGATTAATTTGTGGATACTATTATTATGTCCCTGTGTGCAGTTTGAAGGAAGTTGCTAACTAGCGTTAGAGCAATGACTGGAAGTCTAAGGGGTACATTCCAGTCATTGCGCTTCGCTAGTTAGCATTGTCTCACAAAACTACCTATAACTTCCCTTATACTGGACAGGGACATACAAATGGCCAAAATCCTGAAGTATCCCTTTAAAGGTCTAACACAGATTTTTTAAAATCCTAGTATCATATAATTTCTGGGTAACAATTAAGTACCTTAATGGGATTGTTTTCAATTAAAACGGTCAAAAAGAAACTGCTTGGCAAAGAGCACTTTCTCAAACAAAAATTTAGCTAGGACTGTCTGGGAGTGGTCTGAGTGAGAAGGGGAAAAGTGAAAACTAGCTGTTATTGAGAGAGGTTTGGAACTCTCTTTTTTATAGGTCTAATGTACCTCCTGTTGATGTCACCTGGCAGGCCAAAAATCCATCCCACCAAAAGCTCAAAAGATTTGATTTTTTATTTATTTTACACAATATCACAGTATCTTATTCCTTTCAGTTTGTTATTTATGTCTATTTCCAGCATCCCTTCTAAGGATTACTTTGTTTTTAAATCACTTCAGGCAGGGATGTCATGCACCTATTATTTTAAAAGTGGCACAAAGTATGTAATAATGGAGAATTCTGCAAACACCTGCAAACACTTTTTCCTGAATCCTAGATCCATAATCATTATGCCTAATTATGTGTAAAAAGATGTCTATTTTCCTGCATAGGTTATCTAAGCATACCTCTTTACCTATTCAATTATATGTGGGTGGGGGGGGGTACTCTTTGCCTGGTCCAGTAAGTGTACCTCCTCCACAAAATACAGCTGACAGATCATTTTTATAAATAATTATGTTAAATCATGGACTTAAATTAAGTTTAGTAATTAATTTAACATCTGAAACAAAAAAAGACAACCCTGAGGGGGCACGTGCCCTTGTGCCCCATATGGGCATGACGCCTCTGCTAAGATAGATACTGTATGTAGTCAACTCCAAAGGTCTTACACCTACACCTAGTGGCTAAACCATAATACTGCGCATTGAACAAACTGTTGAAGGAATTGTCCACCCCCCCAAAAAAGATAACCAAACAAAACAAAATAACCAGATGTTTTTATTTGATATGTAACTTCTACATATCTGAAAAAGTGATACTGTCAGTATCATATAGGGGGGTATTTGAAACAAAATTTGAAACAAAATAAAGAACCCACCTCAGAGATGCTCATATCTGAATATACAGGGAATACTGTATCATCTCCTCCTTCAATCAGTTTTTTTTTTCAATCTTTTGCACATCTTAGCCCACTAGTCCTCTAAACCAAAGCATTTTGGTGAAAAGTGTATTTCTTAAATTAAAGTTTATATACATTTGGAAATATAATATTGGAGAAAATAAATTAACACAAATTGACAGAGATGGCTTCCTCTTCAGTTTTTAGATTTCCTGGGTTTCCTCAACAGTGCATGTAGGCTTGCTTTGTTCCTCACTGACACCTTTATCACAAATTTGTAATTGTACTTGTAAGTATCGTACTTGCATGTATCAATGGAATAACAGCATCAGAGCATTGTTCAAGAGCCTCCTTAATAATCAATATTTGCAGAAAGATTAGATCAGATAGATTTAGATGAGGCTAAACAAAAGCTGACTCAATGAGCAGAGAACATCTCTCTGACATCACTGAGACATCAAGAGAAATCAGGTTCAATCTTAAGAGGCACTCAACAAATTTCATGGCCCAATGAAATGCACATACTGTAAAAGGTCACAATGAAATCTACACCTGAGAAAAACATGTATTTCCCTACCATGGGACAGGTCTTTTGTATATGATATTTCACAACTGGAAGACTGAAAGATGTTTTCTAGTGCAGTGGTCAACAACTATTCTGCCATAAGACCTTACATTATGTAAAACAAACACATACAAGTTCCTAACTACTGGTTATTCGACCAGCCTCACCAAGGCTCACCTGTGATTGTCAATAGTGCACTTTGTGCCATCGAGACTGTTTCAACCAAACCGGGTGACAAGCCACCCAGTGAAAAACATTTTGACACATGTTGTCTTAATGACGTCATTTTCTGGTTGCAAACCAGTTTTCTGGTTTGAAGTCATAAAACCAGATTTCCAACTAGTCTCGGTTACAACCACATAAAGATGTATTTTTTATGACGAGCTCAAGATGTCATAGTAAATATGTCATATGTTGGTTGTTATCTTGTCACATAACACATTACAACCAGGCAAAGACATATTTTTCTGGTTACTACGTTAACACAAAGTTTTTCTACAACCAGCATACAACGTGACCATAAAAGACATCGCACTGACCACACTGCAATCCGTTTAAATGGATGAGTAAGTGGTTGTACGTACAGTATTCAAGAGAGCATGGATTAAGTTTAGCAGGTTTTTCTCCCCCCAACGAGATCAACTTTATACACACAGAAACACAGATTCCACAATGAGAGACATCTGTGAGATGACTTGCGGCTACAGTCAAGGGCTTTTGAGGATAACATTTGCCCTCGTCAACAGTTAATCTGTAAGCGGGACAAGGAATGCAATTGCTTTTCCAAACACAAACAATTCTGCTCATTTTTTTTAGGTCAATGTTCTCAACCTTATGACTCCCATCTGGGACGCTGTTGACTCGGTGTCATATGTAATGGCCCATGTGCTTGCTGTAGCCAGCTGAGTGATAGCCTCAACAATCAACCAGGCCCTGAGACTTACAGTAGCCCTGCCCTCTCCAACTTCACTCTCTTCTCTCTCTGCTCTCACAAACAACAATACTGTCAAATTAGAAATGTCAACAATACTGTCAAATTAGAAATATCAACAATACTGTCAAATTAGAAATGTCAACAATACTGTCAAATGACAATATGTGCAGTACAGTATATCCAGGTCCAACCACCCATTGACTCTGGTGGAGTCTCTCCCTGTTATTTGAGCAGAAACTTAAGCCTCGGGATGGGGCTGAGCAAGTCTGCTCTCCAGGGAAGCACATGTCATTCCTGAAGGAGGGTCTCCTTCCAGTTGAAGCTGTGGTTGGGTCCATGTGTGAGGGGCAGGATGGGTGGGTCCACCAGCTGCCAGATCCCCGTGTCGCTCTGCTCCTCGCAGGAACAGAAACCCAGGTAGGGGATCTACAGGAGGGAAAGAGGCTCTCGTCAGCCGCAACAAAGGCAGTATGGGTGGAAAGGCAGGGGGAGAAAGAGAAAGACAGAGAGAGAGACAGACAGAAACACAGGCAGAAACACAGGTACAGAGAGACCGGCATAGAGTGAAAGTAAGAGGAAAAAAAGAGTGAGGGGGAAGACACAATGAGATCAAAAGAAAACATCACATTGAGCGAGTAAAATAAACTCCAGCTGACCTTCCTGACTACTTGGATGAAGTCCTTGGAGGTCTGGGGGCTGCGGCCCTGGAGCTGTCGGGTGCAGGCCTCCAGAGAGGAAGCGTGGGCAACAATCAGTATGTTGTTTCCTACAGAGTGGGAGATGAGGAAATGAGGGAACGGAAGAACAACACGGACCAAATGAATCCCAATGTTCATCCCACACATGATGTTTCTGTATCACATCTGGGTTAAAAAAGTATTTGTTTTCTTTCAAATACCCTGAGCGTTTGATTGAGCCTGTCTAGAGTGGAGTGGGAGATGAGAAGTGTTTGCACTTTTGGGATCCGTTTTGGAATCCGTTGATTCCATTGTGCCAGGCAAACTCAATCGAGCACAGCTAAAGGATTTGAAAGATACAGTGGGGCAAAAAAGTATTTAGTCAGCCACCAATTGTGCAAGTTCTCCCACTTAAAAAGATGAGAGAGGCCTGTAATTTTCATCATAGGTACACTTCAACTATGACAGAAAACATGAGGAAAAAAAATCCAATCATTTACATTTACATTTAAGTCATTTAGCAGACGCCAATCAATAACAAAAGTTTCTCAATACTTTGTTATATACCCTTTGTTGGCAATGACAGAGGTCAAACGTTTTCTGTAAGTCTTCACAAGGTTTTCACACACTGTTGCTGGTATTTTGGCCCATTCCTCCATACAGATCTCCTCTAGAACAGTGATGTTTTGGGGCTGTTGCTGGGCAACACGGACTTTCAACTCTCTCCAAAGATTTTCTATGGGGTTGAGATCTGGAGACTGGCTAGGCCACTCCAGGACCTTGAAATGCTTCTTACGAAGCCACTCCTTCGTTGCCCGGGCGGTGTGTTTGGGATCATTGTCATGCTGAAAGACCCAGCCACGTTTCATCTTCAATGCCCTTGCTGATGGAAGGAGGTTTTCACTCAAAATCTCACGATACATGGCCCCATTCATTCTTTCCTTTACACGGATCAGTCGTCCTGGTCCCTTTGCAGAAAAACAGCCACAAAGCATGATGTTTCCACCCCCATGCTTCACAGTAGGTATGGTGTTCTTTGGATGCAACTCAGCATTCTTTGTCCTCCAAACACGACGAGTTGAGTTTTACCCCAAAAGTTATATTTTGGTTTCATCTGACATTCTCCCAATCTTCTTCTGGATCATCCAAATGCTCTCTAGCAAACTTCAGACGGGCCTGGGCATGTACTGGCTTAAGCAGGGGGACACGTCTGGCACTGCAGGATTTGAGTCCCTGGCGGCGTAGTGTGTTACTGATGGTAGGCTTTGTTACTTTGGTCCCAGCTCTCTGCAGGTCATTCACTAGGTCCCCCCGTGTGGTTCTTGGATTTTTGCTCACCGTTCTTGTGATCATTTTGACCCCACTGGGTGAGATCTTGCGTGGAGCCCCAGATCGAGGGAGATTATCAGTGGTCTTGTATGTCTTCCATTTCCTAATAATTGCTCCCACAGTTGATTTCTTCAAACCAAGCTGCTTACCTATTGCAAATTCAGTCTTCCCAGCCTGGTGCAGGTCTACAATTTTGTTTCTGGTTTCCTTTGACAGCTCTTTGGTCTTGGCCATAGTGGAGTTTGGAGTGTGACTGTTTGAGGTTGTGGACAGGTGTCTTTTATACTGATAACAAGTTCAAACAGGTGCCATTAATACAGGTAACGAGTGGAGGACAGAGGAGCCTCTTAAAGAAGAAGTTACAGGTCTGTGAGAGCCAGAAATCTTGCTTGTTTGTAGGTGACCAAATACTTATTTTCCACCATAATTTGCAAATAAATTCATAAAAAATCCTACAATGTGAATTTCTGGATTTTTTATTCTCATTTTGTCCGTCATAGTTGAAGTGTACCTATGATGAAAATTACAGGCCTCTCTCATCTTTTTAAGTGGGAGAACTTGCACAATCGGTGACTAACTAAATGTTTTGTTGCCCCACTGTAAGTACTAATTGAACCCAGGACTGTTATTTTCATTCACATCCCATCCAAAGCCACAGCAGTGACTGAACCCTGCACCATAATTACCCATGTTTTTGCAGTCAGACAGAATGTCTTTGGTCACTTGGTAGCTCCGGCTCATGTACGTGTCATAGGACTCCGACACGCTAAGTTTGGTTATGGGTATGAGAGGTCTGTGGGAAGAAACAGTGAGAACATGTGAGACAGAGGTATGGCTGAAAAGGCTCGGGCACCGTCCAGCAACAACCCTTATCCCCTACCTTTAACACTTGTACATAGGTCAGAAGAAATGAAATAAGGATAGGCAATATCGTAGTAGCTCCATAATCTTCTATGATAGTCTTAATGGAATGTTGACCATGTTATTTGTATACATCTGGATTCTTTATAGCTGTGCCTAGGTCCAAGGCTAGAGGGACTAGGGGTTGGGCCTAACTCTGTGTTTACACATAGAAGCGGCATCGTGCTGTGAAACATTGGAAGCCATTCATTTTCAGTGGGGTGAAAAGTACCCCTTTGTCATATTTGAGTAAAAGTAAAGATACCTTAATAGAAAATGACTCAAGTAAAAGTTAAAGTCACCCAGTAAAATACCAACTTGAGTAGAAGTCGAAAAGTATTTGGTTTTATATGTACTTAAGTATCAAAAGAAAAAAGGTATAAATCATGTCAAATTCCTTATATTAAGCAAATCAGACGGCAAAATGTTTTTAAATATTTTTTAAATGTACGCATAACCAGGGGCACGGCACACTCCTACACTCAGAACTTAAGTTACAAACGAAGCATGTGTTCAGTGAGTCCGCCAGATCAGATCAGGGGCAGTAGGGATGACCAGGAATGTTCTCTTGAGAAGTGTGTGAATTAGACAATTTGTCTGTCCTGCTAAGCATTCAAAATGTAATGAGTACTTTTGGGTGTCAGAGACAATGAATGGAGTAAAAAGTACATCACTTTCGTCCAGAATGTGTGAAGTAAAAGTAAAAGATGTCAAACATATAAATAGTAAAGTACAGATACTCCAAAAATA
The DNA here is from genome assembly GCF_021184085.1 of Oncorhynchus gorbuscha. Lineage (NCBI taxonomy): Eukaryota > Metazoa > Chordata > Actinopteri > Salmoniformes > Salmonidae > Oncorhynchus > Oncorhynchus gorbuscha. Next base: position 43,677,604 of record NC_060191.1, on the reverse strand, counting down.
ACTTTCAAGTATTTTTACTTAAGTACTTTACACCACTGTTCATTGTAAATGTAAGGAAAGCCAAAGAAGCGGAGTGGGCGGGGGACTGTTGAGCGATGTGAGCACGGACGTGGAAGCTGAAAAGGACAGGCAGAATTTTCTTCAAATCCTCGTTGATATCGCTATGCGAGTGACCAATCGAATCTTACCATAGCTTCCAACCACTACTGGATTGGCTGACAATAGCTGTTGATACGTAGCACTACCTAGCATGCTTTCAAGCTTCTTAGCACCCACATGAGGGCGAGGCTAGCGTGGCTAGATGAGTGACGCTTGTATAGTGTAAATGGCCAGTAAGATTACAGGTTGGAGGTGAACCAGGACACAGTCTTGCCTGTATCACCTGTATGTTGTGTCAACAGTGAAGTGGGATGCAGCCAGGTCTGTGGGAGGGATCCAGGCAGGAAGAGAGCTCCCAGAGACCCACTTGGTCCACTCGAATAGCCCTGGCTCCACTCTGATCTTCAGCTTGCCATCCTGCTGCAGACCTGCAAGGGGAGACAGAGAGGCACATCAGCAAAAGAGGAAGACTGCAGCCTCTGCTACACACAAAATCCCTGTCCAAAAACAACCCGTAGCACCTAGCTCCTAGCCCCTAGGCATTTATGTAGATCTGAAAGCATTGGATTGAAACTATTGGATTAATGTAAGCGATATGGAGACAATTTCCCTTAGCCTATCAGCAGTGGCATATATTCATGGATGGAATCAGTAGGTGTGTCCAAACTCTTGACTGGTACTGTATATATAATAATAATTTACTAATATTTTTAAAAATCTTTTATCTTTCGGCTCTCTGTGCTTCATAATTCTCCTTCAATTCACAAGAGGCTGAATGTATTTCACCGGAGAAAGCATCCGAGCGAGCGAAACATCGCCCTTCTGTCTCTGTATGTGTAGGCCATCTATCTGATACTGTTTGATCCAAAAGAGAATGACATTGTTGCCATCCGTATAAAATAATAGCCAATCAGCATTGAGCTAAACTGAGTGAGCTCAACTGTGAATGGTCCTGACACACCAAAAAAAGTGTCAAGGGAAGCCAGTTTGGATTTGGCGTCAAATCACATTGAGAGCATACTCATTGACTGAAAAAAAAGGAATTGTTGCATCTCGTTGTGTTGTTGTCCTCTGGTGGCAAACTACCTAGCTAGCTAAACATAGTTTCTTTCCTAAATTAGCCATGGATGGAGTTAGGGATTTGGACGTGTGGTTTTACTTAATTGTCTGTACTGGCCAATGATTATAACGGAAATTCTGATCCAACCATTCATTCATACATTGTCCCCTTGGCCTGAGGGGATGGAAATTCAATATGTAGCTAGATGTAGAAGGTTCATGTTAACTAGCTAACGTTGCCCATGAATGGAAGTTAGGCTAGCGAGTAAGCATTTTTGCCAGGTAGCCTAGGAAAATAAAAAAGAAAACCGTGTACTGTAATAGACTGTTTCGTCAACATTTTTTTTTGTACCTTTATTTAACTAGGCAAGTCAGTTAAGAACAAATTCTTATTTTCAATGACGGCCTAGGAACAGTGGGTTAACTGCTTGTTCAGGGGTAGAACGACAGATTTGTACCTTGTCAGCTCGGGGGTTTGAACTTGAACCGCAAGTTCAAACCCCGAGCTGACAAGGTACAAATCTGTCGTTCTGCAAGTCCAACGAACTTCCAGTTACTAGTCCAACGCTTTAACCACTAGGCTACCCTGCCGTCAAACAGTAACATGAAAGAGAGGAGGTGCATTGGTGTTGCTCTACAAGTAGGGTGAGCCAACATGTTTTTTCTACTTGCACGAACACACACACACACACACACACACACACACACACACACACACACACACACACACACACACACACACACACACACACACACACACACACACACACACACACACACACACACACACACACACACACACACACACACACACACACACAGAAATCAGAACCATGGACAGCCACATCATATTTAGCTTACGTTAATTGGACTATATTGTTTTTGGTCTCTTTTAGACTGTATTAGACAAACCATAGGTGATTTGATGATGTTGATATCTTGAAGTTGAAATGGTGCTGTTATAGTGGAGGCAGCTCGTGTTTTCTTTGCGACTTGGCGGTTATAAATCAATAGTTGTTTAGTATTCTGAACATTTTGGAACATTAACTTGCTGTTTGTCACTGTTTGTTACATGCAATATGCTTTGTGGAGTCCGGTTTTAATGAAACAAAGGTGTAGTTGAATTTATTCTGCCACTGTGTCTTCTTATTGTCTGGGCCTTAGGCCTAAATATCATGGTGTTAAGGCATATGAACTAACCGGTTATAGAGCAAAGAACGCAATTATCACAACACATAGGTTTTAATACCCACGCACCGCTACTGCCCATCAGAAGGAAAGGGAAATACTACCATATTGACTAATGGTATCAAACCCCTCTCAGATCTACATACAGTAAGTGCATTTCTACCACTAAAGGGGCAATCCACGGTTGAAACAATAACAAAGCGTACTCCCTGCCACTGTTTCGGGATGGGGCCGGAGAAATGTAACCATTTTCAAAGCTATGGACACAGGTATGGATGCAAGAACTAACCATCCATGATATAATATGATCGTTTTAACCATGTTTGTAGGCTATACAGTGTATGTTTACATTTACTTGTTTAGACACATTGGAGTAAAAAAAACATATTTTGGTTCTGATGGGATATGACAGTTGCTAAGCTTATGAAGCATTTATAAATGAGATTGTTTACATATAATTCCGATTCAGATTCACATCAACTTTATTATCCCATCATTATCCCGCCAAATTCATTTGGTCATGTGTTTAAAAAGACAGTACATAAAACATGAAAACACAGAAACTACACAAAATAATTCATTCAAAGTGCAATAGCTTCACATTTAAAGGGAAAGTGCAATATAATATATACTGGAGGGACAAACAGACTATCTATTATACAACCTAATGGCTGTTGGAATAAAAGAGTCCCCATATCTATCTGTTTTAATATTCTCTTGAAGAAGTCTCTTTCCTCTTGTCCGAATGCTGCTGTGACTGAGTTTTGAGTGAAGGGGATGAGTACCGTCCTATAAAATGCTTTCAAGCTTTAGGAGGATGAGTTTTGCGTACAGGTTGGTGGCTGATTCTTGATCTATACCAGTTATCGTTCCCGCAGTCTTACTCAAGCGCTGAAACTTGACTTGGTCTTGCACTCGCATGTTTCCGAACACGCATATCAGACCAAAGTACAGCACACTCTGGACAGATGTATAGTACATTTGTAAGATACGGCAGTCAACATTAAAATGGTTCAGTTTGCATTAAAAAAAAAAACATTATCTGTTGCAATTTCTTTATCTTTGCAAAGGCACGGTCATTGAATTTCAGTGTATTGTCAATTTAGATTCCCAGGTACTTATATGTGGTCACTCTATCAACTGATTCACCATTGATTGTCATAGGTGGTAGTGGAGTTTTGTTCCTTCTGAAATCAATTTCCATCTCTTTTGTTTTCTTAACGTTTATTTCAGGAAAGTTATTTGCACTATTTCCACTGGACAAATCTTGCAGTTCGTCTAACAAAACCTTGAAGAGAGGCTGGTTCTGGGTGGAGGAAACGCTCCACAGCGGTGTCATCTGCATATTAAACAAATAAATGTGGGCTGCGTCAGAGGCTGGACAATCGTTTGTGTGCCGATGAGTTCTGGCTAAACTTGGCATATTGTTAATTATCAGGTATCCTATTGAAATATTGAGTGCTATAGTCTAGGGTCTACACCAGAAGTGAATGGTTATCTGTAGGAGGACTGTATATGGTGGAGGCAATTAAGCTCGGAATGTACTGAGTAGAATAAAGATAATCACATGTGGAAGACACTGATAAGGATGGAGATATGTGGTTTCGCGGGGAAGGGGGTCGAGGTCAGGTCAGGTCACATTAAGGGAGAAGGATCAGTTTATTGCCCGTATCACTTAACTTCCTGCCTAGCAATAAAGATTTCCTGTTTAGAGAGGAGACTCCACCCAAATTGGGGTATATATACTAACGCTGGTGGAAATGTTTTATCTGTTCAGCTGTTCGATCAATTGGGTGAATAAACTCGGTTGGAGCTTTTATAGTGTCCGTCAACTTCTTACTCTGATATTTAGAACCTAACAGTACAGTGTGCACAGTATCGGTGAAAGCACGCAAACGTGAGGGGCTCCCGTATTCACCGTTCAAAATGTAGAGATGGCGGAGGTAAACTTCAATTGTTGAGTACGGTTCAAAAGGAAACTATTAATCCACTTGATCAGTGGAGAGTTGACACCCAAATTCACCAGTAGGTGGGGTTGGATGGTGTTAAACGCGCTACTGAAGTCAATGAATACAAGTTTGATTAGGCTATTTGTCTTTTCTAAATGTTGGTCGATATTGTTCAGCATGTCCAGTAACGCATCATCAACACCTCTGGAGGCGCGGTGTGCCAATTGGTTTGGCCTGTTGTTTTTAGGTATTGGGAAAATCAGCCACTTCTTCCATGAGTCTGGAATTAACCCACTGTTCAATGACAGCTGGAACAACATCTGGAACGGCAATGCGGTATCCGCTGCCTCTTACAGGTCATCGGCGCTGTCCGTCAGGGCCGCCCAGTCAGTGGACTTAAAACAGTCCTGGAGGCCTTAAGTAGTTTCAGGAGTCCAGATTTTTTATTTTTTTTACCCCTTTTTCATGGTATCCAATTGTTAGTAGCTACTATCTTGTCTCATCGCTACAACTCCCGTACGGGCTCAGGAGAGACGAAGGTTGAAAGTCATGAGTCCTCCGATACACAACCCAACCAAGCCGCACTGCTTCTTAACACAGTTCTTGTGTTGGAGGAAACACTGTGCACCTGGCAACCTTGGTTAGCGTGCACTGCGCCCGGCCCGCCACAGGAGTCGCTGGTGCACGATGAGACAAGGATATCCTTACCGGCCAAACCGGCCCTAACCCGGACGACGCTAGGCCAATTGTGCGTCGCCCCATGGAGCTCCCGGTCTCGGCCGGTTACGACAGAGCCTGGGCGCGAACCCAGAGTCTCTGGGAGCACAGCTGGCGCTGCAGTACAGCGCCCTTAACCACCCGGGAGGCCCTGGAGTCCAGCTTTTAATCTCCACCTTTTCATCCTTCTCTCCCTGCAGACTGGCATGAGCTGAACCATGTTATGATCCCAACCCCCAAGATTGGGTAGTGCTTTGGAAAAATACGCACCTGGGATGTTACCTTAACAGACGTCCGGACAGGCTTCATTTGGGGTAGGACATGTAACATATTGCTGATATCATGGTAAATGTTCAGATATATTGCACATGTTACAGTCTCCCATGATTAGCTTCAATGCTTCAGGTGACTCTGTCTCAGCCTGGGATACAAGGTCATGAATCTAGTTGGCAGCTATTTGGATGTCAGCGGAGGACGCTATGTAAACAATAAATAATCAGACCTGATTTATTTCCTGTGGCAGGTCGTATGGCCATAGGTTAAGGGCAAGGAGTTCAATGTCTTTAGTGCAGACCTTGTGCTTAGTTGTAAATGTGGGCAGGATTGCAGTACTTCGCAACTTTAAAACACTTTAAACAGAAAAACAAAAACAGGAAGAGACGAGCACAAATGACCGTGTCGCTGCAAGAACAGACGCCACAACACTCCAATCTCAGCCCCAAAATGGATGTAGCAACTGCACATGGCCCCTTTAAGTCTTCATCAAATGTCAGAGAGGATTATGGATGTTTAAAAAAAAATCCTAAATAGGATTTGTAGTGGCAAGTAGCTACAGGCTGGTTACCTTTGAGGATGTTCTGAGCAGTCTGGACACAGCGCAGAGAGGGCGAACAGTACACAAAGTCTATCACTGTGTTGCTCTCCAACAACGCGTCGCCTGCAACACAGACAGACAAATAGACAGGGGAATAGATTGTCATCACGCTGCAATGAAACATGAGATATGGAATTGGGCAGATAACATAGCCTACTACTATGTGTTGACAACCACATACCCACTATTCGTGCTTGTGTGGAACCAAACACAGTGATGGGGGTGTCCATGTTGTAATCTCTGTGTCCTCCACTCCACATGGGCAGGCTGACTGGCATGTTCAGGTTAGTGCGCACATATCTACCTGTAGAACAGAACACCATAACCCAGCACACTGCTGTTACGGTTTCAAAACCTACAAACAATACTGCTCTTTTATCTATCCTAACAAAAACATCAGATTCATCCAAACTCAAAATGTATGACTCCTTTGAAAGCACACTTGCTTTTAGGATTGCACCTCCAGTACCATTGTTCTGACTCTGCTCACCTTTGGAATCAGAGCACAGTGAAAGCCAGTGTTTCCCAAACACCACATCCATCCGCTCACCGTGCCGGCAGACAAACAGGGTCCGCTTGGGCAGCCGAGAGTGATTGCTGCTGACCCGAAGCACCTAAGAAACAATACAGTGAATTGGGGACTGTCGTGGAAGGATCAGAATTTGTTGGTAACATTTGTACATTTACATTTACATTTAAGTCATTTAGCAGACGCTCTTATCCAGAGCGACTTACAAATTGGTGCATTCACCTTATGACATCCAGTGGAACAGTCACTTTACAATAGTGCATCTAAATCTTAAAGGGGGAGGGGGGGTGAGAGGGATTACTTATCCTATCCTAGGTATTCCTTAAAGAGGTGGGGTTTCAGGTGTCTCGGGAAGGTGGTGATTGACTCCGCTGTCCTGGCGTCGTGAGGGAGTTTGTTCCACCATTGGGGGGCCAAATGTTTAATATTCATCAAATGCGTGTAAGTTACTTCTCATCAGAATGGTATATTTGTATAATACTGTGGTGAGGTTGCAGTTACTTGTTCTATGTCAAAACTAAGTTGCATGGGCCACTGAGAGGGGAGAGGTCAAAGTGTCATCATGTGTAAACGTATCTTTTACTCCCTATCTTTCCCATTTTGGGAAAAGGAGGGTTGCAGTGTCTGGAATCATTCTATGCTCCCTCTAATGTTGTTTCTATCTTAACCTATAGCCTCATTCTCCTCTCCGTGAGTTCATCCAGGAGTGTGTATTTAGAGTGGGTTGTATCGAAATGACAATTTGATATACAGTGCCTTGCGAAAGTATTTGGCCCCCTTGAACTTTGCGACCTTTTGCCACATTTCAGGCTTCAAACATAAAGATATAAAGCTGTATTTTTTTGTGAAGAATCAACAACAAGTGGGACACAATCATGAAGTGGAACGACATTTATTGGATATTTCAAACTTTTTTAACAAATCAAAAACTGAAAAATTGGGCGTGCAAAATTATTCAGCCCCTTTACTTTCAGTGCAGCAAACTCTCTCCAGAAGTTCAGTGAGGATCTCTGAATGATCCAATGTTGACCTAAATGACTAATGATGATGAATACAATCCACCTGTGTGTAATCAAGTCTCCGTATAAATGCACCTGCACTGTGATAGTCTCAGAGGTCCGTTAAAAGCGCAGAGAGCATCATGAAGAACAAGGAACACACCAGGCAGGTCCGGGATACTGTTGTGAAGAAGTTTAAAGCCTGATTTGGTGATAGAGGAAAACATGTTTGAAATGACTAATTATGTATACATTCCAATCAGAAACTGACTAGTCCAAATGCTATAATGTACTGTCCCTCTTGCTCCCTTTCACAATTGTATATAATGTAGTCAGAAAGTTAAGTAACAATGAAGGTCTGTTCTTTAAGTTCATTCAGTTGTACAAATCTCCAGGTGGTGGGAACGGGCCATCTCCAAAATGGTCGGGAATGTTGATTTATGCTGACTGGCCTTGACTTCGTGCTGATAACGCGGAGGCTTGAGAATTAGAGGGGCCCTCTGTTTGTGAAACGGAACGTTTGGAAAACGCTGACGTCATTTTCAGTTTATAACCTGTGGTAATGTGTGTGAGCATTCAGTACTCATCAAGAATAAATGCTGAAGTTGTTTTTTAAGACTGGTCTCTTGCTAATTCATGCAAATTATAAACTTACAACTTATCATGAATTAGAAATGAGTGCGAATTTAATTGGTTTTGGCAATAAAACATAAGGGAATTTAAAATTCCTCTATCATTTGGATACAAAAAGATTTCCCAAGCTTTAAACATCCCAAGGAGCACTGTGCAAGCGATAATATTGAAATGGAAAGAGTATCAGACCACTGCAAATCTGCAAAGACCTGGCCGTCCCTCTAAACTTTCAGCTCATACAAGGAGAAGACTGATCAGAGATGCAGCCAAGAGGCCCATGATCACTCTGGATGAACTGCAGAGGTCTACAGCTGAGGTGGGAGACTCTGTCCATAGGACAACAATCAGTCGTATATTGCACAAATCTGGCCTTTATGGAAGAGTGGCAAGAAGAAAGCCATTTCTTAAAGATATCCATAAAAAGTGTCGTTTAAAGTTTGCCACAAGCCACCTGGGAGACACACCAAACATGTGGAAGAAGGTGCTCTGGTCAGATGAAACCAAAATTGAACTTTTTGGCAACAATGCAAAACGTTATGTTTGGCGTAAAAGCAACACAGCTCATCATTAAAATTGATGGGAAGATGGATGGAGCCAAATACAGGACCATTCTGGAAGAAAACCTGATGGAGTCTGCAAAAGACCTGAGACTGGGACGGAGATTTGTCTTCCAACAAGACAATGATCCAAAACATAAAGCAAAATCTACAATGGAATGGTTCAAAAATAAACATATCCAGGTGTTAGAATGGCCAAGTCAAAGTCCAGACCTGAATCCAATCGAGAATCTGTGGAAAGAACTGAAAACTGCTGTTCACAAATGCTCTCCATCCAACCTCACTGAGCTCGAGCTGTTTTGCAAGGAGTAATAGGAAAAAATTCAGTCTCTCGATGTGCAAAACAGATAGAGACATACCCCAAGCGACTTACAGCTGTAATCGCAGCAAAAGGTGGCGCTACAAAGTATTAACTTAAGGGGGCTGAATAATTTTGCACGCCCAATTTCTTTGTTTTTGATTTGTTAAAATAGTTTGAAATATTCAATAAATGTTGTTCCACTTCATGATTGTGTCCCACTTGTTGTTGATTCTTCACAAAAAAATATGGTTTTATATCTTTATGTTTGAAGCCTGAAATGTGGCAAAAGGTCGCAAAGTTCAAGGGGGCCGAATACTTTCGCAAGGCACTGTATGCCTGTTGATATGGAGGATTTGGTTTATGGTTCTGGGGTTTGGGATAGGAGACAAAGCTGAACGATGAATTATGTCTATGCTGTCTGACTATGTGTTTCTTTGCTATTAAAGGAACTCAGTTAGATTGTAAGGGGGCTCTCAGAGAATTCACTGGAAGACACTGAATTTATCTGAGAGTCACAGGATTTTGATAGAGCTCATATAATTAAAGATGGACTTTTATAACTAACTCTGACGTTTGTGTGTGGTTTGCTCCCATGATTTGGTAAATAGAGGAAATTTCCACGACAGGACTGAAATCCATAACATTTCCCAACATTTTCGAGAATTGATCAGTACACCAAGATTCCTTGATGCCCTTCCAGACTCCCTCTGCCTACCCAAGGACGTCAGAAGACAAAAATCAGTTAACCACCTAACTGAGGAACTCAATTTAACCTTGCCTAATACCCTAGATGCAGTTGCACCCCTAAAAACTAAAAACATTTCTCATAAGAAACTAGCTCCCTGGTATACAGAAAATACCAGAGCTCTGAAGCAAGCTTCCAGAAAATTGGAACGGAAATGGCGCCACACCAAACTGGAAGTCTTCAGACTAGCTTGGAAGGACAGTACCGTGCAGTATCAAAGAGCCCTTACTGCTGCTCGATCATCCTATTTTTCCAACTTAATTGAGGAAAATAAGAACAATTTGAAATTTCTTTTTGATACTGTCGCAAAGCTAACTAAAAAGCAGCATTCCCCAAGTGAAGATGGCTTTCACTTCAGCAGTAATAAATTCATGAACTTCTTTCAAGGAAAATATCATGATTATTAGAAAGCAAATTACGGACTCTTCTTTAAATCTGCGTATTCCTTCAAAGCTCAGTTGTCCTGAGTCTGCACAACTCTGCCAGGACCTAGGATCAAGAGAGACACTCAAGTTTTTTAGTACTGTATCTCTTGACACAATGATGAAAATAATCATGGCCTCTAAACCTTCAAGCTGCATACTGGACCCCCTTCCAACTAAACTACTGAAAGAGCTGCTTTCTGTGCTTGGCCCTCCTATGTTGAACATAATAAACGGCTCTCTATCCACCGGATGTGTACCAAACTTACTAAAAGTGGCAGTAATAAAGCCTCTCTTGAAAAAGCCAAACCTTGACCCAGAAAATATAAAAAACTATCGAATCTCTCAAAATTTTTAGAAAAGGCTGTTGCGCAGCAACTCACTGCCTTCCTGAAGACAAACAATGTATACAAAATGCTTCAGTCTGGTTTTAGACCTCATCATAGCACTGAGACTGCACTTGTGAAGGTGGTAAATGACCTTTTAATGGCATCAGACCGAGGCTCTGCATCTATCATCGTGCTCCTAGACCTTAGTGCTGCTTTTGATACCATCGATCACCACATTCTTTTGGAGAGATTGGAAACGCAAATTGGTCTACATGGACAAGTTCTGGCCTGGTTTAGATCTTATCTGTCCAAAAGATATCAGTTTGTCTCTGTGAATGGTTTGTCCTCTGACAAATCAGCTGTAAATTTCGGTGTTCCTCCTATTGTTTTCACTATATATTTTAACTCTTGGGGATGTCATTCGAAAACATAATGTTAACTTTCACTGCTATGCGGATGATACACAGCTGTACATTTCAATGAAACTTGGTGAAGCCCCAAAATTGCCCTCGCTACAAGCCTCTGTTTCAGACATAAGGAAGTGGATAGCGGCAAACTTTCTACTTTTAAACTCAGACAAAACAGAGATGCTTGTTCTAGGTCCCAAGAAACAAAGAGATCTTCTGTTGAATCTGACAACTAATCTTAATGGTTGTACAGTCGTCTCAAATAAAACTGTGAAGGACCTCGGCGTTACTCTGAACCCTGATCTCTCTCTTTTGACGAACATATCAAGACTGTTTCAGGGACAGCTTTTTTCCATCTACGTAACATTGCAAAAATCAGAAACTTTCTATCCAAAAATTATGCAGAAAAATTAATCCATGCTTTTGTTACTTCTAGGTTAGACTACTGCAATGCTCTACCTTCCAGCTACCCAGACAAAGCACTAAATAATCTTCAGATAGTGCTAAATACGGATGCTAGAATCCTTACTAGAACCAAAAAAATGTATCACATTACTCCAGTGCTAGCCTACCTACACTTGCTTCCTGTCAAGGCAAGGGCTGATTTCAAGGTTTTACTGCTAACCTACAAAGCATTACATGGGCTTGCTCCTACCTATCTCTCTGATTTGGTCCTGCCGTACATACCTTCATGTACGCTACGGCCACAAGACGCAGGCCTCCTAATTGTCCCTAGAATTTCTAAGCAAACAGCTGGAGGCAGGGCTTTCTCCTATAGAGCTACATTGTTATGGAATGGTCTGCCTACCCATGTGAGAGATGCAAACACGGTCTCAACCTTTAAGTCTTTAGTGAAGACTCATCTCCTCAGTGGGTCATATGATTGAGTGTAGTCTGGCCCAGGAGTGTGAAGGTGAACGGAAAGGCTCTGGAGCAACGAACCGCTCTTACTGTCTCTGCCTGGCCGGTTCCCCTCTTTCCACTGGGATTCTCTGCCTCTAACCCTATTACAGGGGCTGAGTCACTGGCTTACTGGTGCTCTTTCATGCCGTCCCTAGGAGGGTGCGTCACTTGAGTGAGTTGAGTCACTGATGTGATCTTCCTGTCTGGGTTGGCGACCCCCCCCCCCTTGGGTAGTGCCGTGGCGGAGCCTTGTCTCAGGATGGTAAGTTGGTGGTTGAAGATATCCCTCTCGTGGTGTGAGGGCTGTGCTTTGGCAAAGTGGGTGGGGTTATATCCTTCCTGTTTGGCCCTGTCCAGGGGTATCATCGGATGGGGCCACAGTGTCTCCTGACCCCTCCTGTCTCAGCCTCCAGTATTTATGCTGCAGTAGTTTATGTGTCGGGGGCTAGGGTCAGTTTGTTATATCTGGAGTACTTCTCCTGTCTTATCTGGTGTCCTGTGTGTATTTAAGTATGCTCTCTCTAATTCTCTCTTTCGGAGGACCTGAGCCCTAGGACCATGCCTCAGGACTACCTGGCATGATGACTCCTTGCTGTCCCCAGTCCACCTGGCCGTGCTGCTGCTCCAGTTTCAACTGTTCTGCCTGTGGCTATGGAATCCTGACCTGTTCACCGGACATGCTACCTGTCCCAGACCTATTATTTGACCATGCTGGTCATTTATGAACATTTGAACATCTTGGCCATGTTCTGTTATAATCGCCACCCTGCACAGCCAGAAGAGGACTGGCCACCCCTCATAGCTTGGTTCCTCTCTAGGTTAATCCTAGGTTTTGGCCTTTCCAGGGAGTTTTTCCGAGCCATCGTGCTTCAACACCTGCATTGCTTGCTGTTTGGGGTTTTAGGCTGGGTTTCTGTACAGCACTTTGTGATATCAGTTGATGTACGAAGGGCAATATAAATACATTTGATTTGATTTACACCAGAAAAACAGCTTTGCTAATGAAGCAAGGGTATTATAGTTTTGTCATTTTATATTTGTTTTTTATTTAAAAAATGTATTGTGAGAAAAAAACGTACAAACTAAAACTGAACATAATTCATGATTGTTTTTATTATATTTGAGTTTGTTTTGGAGTCAAAGATAATATTTTCCATGTAGTTTTAGTTTGTTAATTATTTTATTTCAGTTTACTAAAATAGTTTTTTCATGATTCGTTTTAATTTTAATCCAACCCTGAATTGAAGTCATTCTTCAAGAATAAGAATAATCCTTTTTCAAGATTAAATGCTAGGCACTAGTTATCCTGGTCAGGAAAAGCTCCTGGCCCTAAAAATCACAAATGTATGGTTTAGTTAAAGAGACTTCCTTCTGTCCAGTACCTGCATGGGATGACAGATGAGGCTCAGGGTGGGTGTGTCCCCAGGGCTTGTGTTGTCGAGGAGACGGCTGTCCAGCAGCCCATCGAATAGGCCCCTTTCCCTGCTCACTTTGTCTGAGGGGGCAGAGCAACTGAAGAAGGAGTGTGATCTGCACAGGGTAGAGGACACAGATGACAAGAGTAGAGGACAGGTTAGAGGACACACATACTCACTAGTACTCATTCATCACTACTGACTACTGAGCAGAACTCTCCACTCTCTTCTACAGTTCCTTCGGGATTGAATGAATTGAAATGGAATTGACCCCAGCCCCCATGTTGTGGACCGAGCGCTGTAAGTAAGGAGCTGGTGAAAATAATACATTCTCAAACTGGCACAGCACATTCTGAGGGCTCACCCGTGGAAGACCCAGGTGTCACACTCGTCTGCCCGGCTGACGTAGTTTTCAGGCAATAGGCCGGACAGCCCCGTGGCCAGGGAGGACCCGTAGACCCAGCCCTCGCTAGTGTTGTTCTGCTCCAAGGGAGACATGAAGACAAAGTCGCCCGGGACCAGCTCCAGCTCGTCCTCATTCTGAGGGGTGTAGGGATACATCACGCGCAGCGTCTGCAACAGGGGGAAGGAAGGACACAGCTTGAGAACACCCATGCCGTATCTAGCACCAGAATACAGTACAATGCAAGGCTATAGGTGTAAATGAGCAAGCCTGTAAAGGGTCACTCTGATATTTACAGTCCTTTCTAAATTAATTATACTGTATATTCCCATTCTTGAAGAATATAACTTATTATACATGCCTCATGAGCTTGTATTGTAAAATGTACAAGGTCCATGTCATGGTATTGATTAGTAGAAAGTACAAGAGTAGTATTGGATGTGAAATGAAGGTGGACAGGGTTTGCGTCAGAAAACAAGGTGGTTATTATTACCTCATGATTGGCAAACCGTATGTCCCGGGAAAAAAGGACAGCCAGCCAATCACAGCCTAGCTTCACCTCGATTCCCTTAGCCAGCTTTTCCAGGGAGGTCAGGTGACTGGTGGGGAAGTGGTAGGCTAACGTCACATGGAGCTGCTTCTTATGGGGCTCTAAATGGACATCTGAGACAGAGAGAGGAGGAACGAGTGAATAAAGGTAAATAATATGAAGAAAGTCACCTGTGTGCTTGCGCGCACACACATTTTCTTAATGGGTGTTATGATCAAGACCGTACACTCTTAGAAAAAAAGGTACCCAAAAGGGTACTGAAGGCTGTCCCTATAGGAGAACCCTTTGAATAACCCTTTTTTGGTTCCAGGTAGAACCCCATTTGGGTTCAATGTAGAACCCTTTCCACAGAGGGTCCTAACATGGAACTCAAAAGGGTTCTACCAGGAACCAAAAAGGGTTCACCTCTTTTGGAACCCTTTTTTCTAAGATTGTAGGCAGCTCATGAGTTTTTTATTTTGGCGAAGCTTACAATTTATCCTACCATTTCTGCGTGCCATGGAACTATAGGCCATACCTTCCACTTTCAACTAAGTAATATAGGCCTAAAGGCAACAAATAAAAACAGTAGAAAATCTCTACTCCACCTATCTGCCTCACTTTCTATCTGTCTTGAGCTATCCTTAGGGAAGTGCAACATTGTATCAACTCAGCAGGTTGCGTGCTCAGGCGTGTGCTCGCCCTCAACGTTATCAGACCAGAGAAACCACACACATGCTCATTGTTCACATGGAGCACACCAAACAAAAGTCAATGAAAAAATTGACAAAACTCCTAAATGATGGTTATGAAATAAACCAACAGAACAGAAATGTCTGTAACCAAATGAAGGAGATTAATGCTACATTTACCAGGCCCACTGGTTACATATGTAATGTTGATTGATAAAAAATAAACAATCAAAGGGCCAACAATTCACACAATGAAACAATGAATGTGCAACAATTGGCAGGAGACAGCGGAGAATATTCTGGAGAGCTGAGTGCATGCATTCTGGAGATTGGGTGTGTGTCCAGGTGTCACAGGCAGAGAGAGTCCCTACCAGCTTTTCTGGCAGCCTCGGAAGCAAAGTCGGCAGCAAACTGCTTGAGGACCTCTGCGATCTGCTCCTCAACAAAGAGTCCTATGAAGTTGAAGGAGGTGTAGAGCTCCAGGGGCAGGGGGCTAGGGAAACGACCCCTCCATTGGTCCACCGTGGCCTGCAGGGCCTCCAACAGGGCGTCCACCTTGTTGTCTGCACACTGGGGGTCAGGGTAGAGTCTGAGTACCACACAAACACTTAGTCTTACATCAACAATAGTGCCAGTTCTCCAAACATAGACAGTCTAGTCCTGGATTTAGAAGTCTGCTCAATTGAGAATTGCCATTAAAAGCACGTTTTAGTCCGGGACTGGGACTGTGTCTGGGAAACTGGCCCGTACTAGACAGATGATACAGTCTCTTGACCTCAATGGGACTTCCTGGGTAAATACACACTTAGAAAAAAGGGTTACAAAAGGGTTCTTCACAGTCCCCATAGGAGAACCCTTTTCAGTTACAGGTAGAAACTTTGTTGGTTACAGTTAGAACTATTTTTCTACATGGAACTCAAAAGGGTTCTACTTGGAACCAATTAGTGTTTTTTAAAGGGTTCTCCTATTGGAACAGCCAAAGAACACCTTTGTGAGTGTAGGTTCAATTAAAATGTTATAAATAAAAATAAAGAGTCATACGTCAATGTTAAGTAACAGAATCATAATACTTCATGGTGAGCTGAATTAGAGGAGCATCCATGTGTTGATGTATGACCGTGAGGCCCTGGGCTCACCATGAAGAACTGGCAGAGTGTGATGTGGGGGAAGATGTTGTGGGCCTTGTTCTTTCCGCAGGAGACTCGGGATTGCTGCCAGAAGTGATGGAGCTGATTCTGCAGGGGTCCGCTGGGGCGCAGGTACAGGACGTACTCTCTGGGCAACGGGTCATCCAGGAAGGGGTCATCCACATGGGAGAACAGCCTGAGGAAGAGCAGGAGAAGAGGAGGAGGAGGCTTAACAATGACTGAGGTAGAAGATGGGTGGGGGTGGGTGGGCTCCAATGTAGCTGTTTTTATCTCAATATAAAATCATTTCTGGGTAACAATTAAGTACCTTACTGTGATTGTTTTCAATTAAAATTGTCAAAAGTAAAGCAGAAAATTGCTTCTTAGGAAAGAGCCAAGCAAGGATTTAGCTAGGACTGTCTGGGAGTGGTCTGAGTAGGTAGCGGAAGGTTTGGAACTCTCTTTCTTATTGGTCTATTAACAGATTTACCACCTGGGGATGTCAAGCAGAAAAAACAAGCAGACATTTCAGGCCGTCTTTTCAAACAGCTCCTACACTAAAAGGGCATTATCATAACCTTCACAATTTCACAGTATCATTTCAACCTCATAGTGTGGAAATATATATAAAACACAAGAACATAGTTTTTGACTGCAGTGAGCCTTGAAAGAATTATAGTCATTCACACCTGGCTAAATAGTAAGAGTACACACATACGCAGTACAGCAGAGGGCAGCATCACACTTACCATAACTTTATCACAGTTCAACATGGGTCATCTCTGGGAGTGTATGTATGTGTGTGTTAGAACTCACCAGTCACATGCTGCCTGTACATTCCTGCCTCCTGTTGATACAAGTGCCTTCAATCTGCAAAGATGGAAAACAGTGATGGCTACAATGCTTCCCTTTGAAGGTTTTATTTCCAATGCTTGTATGCAGTCTCCTTATTTGCATCCACTTATGGTATATTGTAACATTGTTACTAAACTATTTAATGAGATGTTGTATGGTGAAGGCATATATAGCCTACATATGGTGAATCTCACTTCTCTTTATAGCCATACCGAGAGGGACAAGGTCAGAGTTGACCATCTCTGTTCCCTATTTGACCATCTCTGTTCCCTATTTGTCTCAGATAAGTGACAAAAGCTACATCCCAAATGGCACCCTAGTGCCTATTGGAACCCATCAAAAGTAGCGCACAATATAGGGAAAAGGGCGCCATTTGGGAGACACAAATGCATTCTTCGAAATGTTGGTCGATATTGTTCAGCATGTCCAGTAACGCATCATCAACACCCCTGGAGGCGAGGTGTGCCAATTGGTTTGGCCTGTTGTTTTTAGGTATTGGGAAAATCAGTCACTTCTTCCAAGAGTTTGGAATTATCCCACTGTTCAGTGACAGCTGGAACAACTTCTAGAACGGTAATGCGAGCTGGTCTGCGCGTGTCTGAAGTGCCTTGTTCCTGACGCCGTCAGGACCATGTCCTTGTCCTTGTCCTTGTCCTTGAAAACGTTTTCTATTTTTTTTTGTTCTGCCTTGCACTCTTTCATTTTGCTTTTGAGTTGCCTCTGAATATTTGTCCTGTCCTTGTTACTGCCACCTGATTTAAACACTCACTTTTTCGGGTTGAGAAGCTCTTTTAATTCCTGAGTTACCCACGATTTATTACTGGGGAAGATGTTGCCTTCCTTTTTCGGAATAACGAGATCCTCACAGAAACGGATGTACTCAGAGACGGTATCCGCTGCCTCTTCCAGGTCATCGGCGCTGTCCGTCAGGGCTGCAGTCAGTGGACTCACAACAGTCCTGGTGGCTGTGTCTTTAGTCATGGAGAGTCCGGTTTAGCAGGAGTAGCTCAGCCATTATTATTATATTTATCTTCTATTTTAACTAGGTAAGTTAGTTAAGAACAAATTCTTATTTCCAATGACGGCCTAAACAGTTCAGTCTGATATAGTGGACAGTTATGCTAAGCTAATCATACCGTTTTAATAAGAAAGAGTGGAGGAGATGAAATGAACAACCCACGTCACATAATTTCCACTCAGACATTTCAAATGTCAAAATCAATTCATCTACGAAAATAGACACACGTGCTCAGTCACTCCCCAAAATGGCAGACTGCACAGTATGTGACAAAATGACTACCTCTACTACTGCGTTGTGAGACAGCTTCCTAAATCCGGCAGCACCTGGAGGCCTGGTTAACAAGCAGTGGAGGGAGCATGCTGATTCAATTATTCTTATTAGACCCTCAGAATCTAATTAGAGACTACTCAAGGGAAGGGGGGGAAAAAAGTGGAAATTGCTAATGCAATTTTCCACTCTGGGGACTATAATCTCCATGGCACCCGCAGTGGTGGAGAACAAGAGAGGACCTAGTTCCGAGACCTGGTGGACACTAGTAGTGAGACCAGGTGGTGCAGAGACCCTCTCCAATGTAAATGTTTATGTACATTTCTGACTAACGGGAGGGATGCAGAGCGTCTCAGGGCTCTGATCTGGGTCTGGTTTGGACAGGGCACTAAAAAGTGGTCTGGCACCAAATGGCACAATATTGCTTCAGTTCAGCTGACTTCTGTACCCGCACACAGGTCGACGCAACAGTGTCAAAAGGGTATGGGAGAGCAAATGCATAGGAACAACAAACTCAATGTGTGCATGTGTATCTTCAACATTTCATCATTCTCCACGCAATAGAGGTAGAGTGCCCCAGAGATGTGTTGCCTTCTTCTCCCGCATCCCACTTTCCCCAGCAGAAGCCCCTAGGGAACCCCCAGGTGCCAGGTCATCTGGAAGAAACACGTCGCAGCTGAAAAGGGAGATTGTTCAGATGTAATCTGCAAACAGAAACTTGAGTCAATAAACCATAGCTGTGCTTCCGCTGAGGATCCCACACAGTCCCTGGTCGCTCGTTCCTCCTTCTCTTCATCCTCAATATCTGCCATTGTTATATTCATCTTGCCTATCAGCAGAATTCCCACTCCAGTGGGTTCGTTTACTACTTGTACTTCTTTAAAGTAACTGTCCAGAGGAAATCTCTGTATTCTGTTAACTCTTAACACCAATCATTTTGTTGACTTATCCTGTCCTTGTATTTGTGGCCAAAGCATAAATAAATGAACAAATAAATATATATTTTTTGTGTCCGTTTCCACACCGCCCCTGCTACATCTGTGTACATGACAAGCCCTGTCCAAGAGTTGGAGCTAAATGTGGCCTATGTACCAAGTGTGAATCAGAGAGGTGTAGCGATCTCATCACTCTAACTGAATATGTTAGGTGCACAACACAATCATACATACAAAAGCCACAGTTGTATGAGTTCAGCTACATTCAGCTCAGAATAGTTCCGACCGCAATGGATAAGACAGCCAGCTGCTTTTGACTTGTGGCTTGCTCTCCGTTCTAGAGATCCTCTGTGAACTGCACAGACCTCCTGAAAGAGGTAACGAGAGCCTTCCCCCTGTCCGGCTGTCTATGGGCTGCGCTGAAATGAAACCCCCAAGAGTATCGCAGTGCTTCCCCATCCACACTTCATATGCTTCTGTCAGGAAAAGCCTCAGAAGTACATCAGCTGAGGACAACGTGGTCGGTCTTTCTCAGATCTGAATGAGGTGTAAAATAAGCTGCGGTCACCGGTATCTAAAAGGTGAAGATCATACGCCTTGCAATCAGCGGGAACGGCTGGAATGAAGAGAGAAACAGCGTGACTGCTAGATCCCGGCCACATGTGAACACATCGTAGGCGAAGTTGGCAGAGACACTGAAGGCTGTGCTGTGCTGTGCTGTGCTGTGCTGTGCTGTGCTGTGCTGTGCTGTGCTGTGCTGTGCTGTGCTGTGCTGTGCTGTGCTGTGCTGTGCTGTGCTGTGGTTGTCCACCACAGCAGGATGAGAGAAACCTCAAGTATGAACATGGTGTAGAAACTGACTCTTAACTGCTGTATTTTCTGCTCCCTGAATTCATTTGAATTCAATTCAACTTTATTTCCCCCTAGGGCTACTACAATAAATAAAGTTCCCAGAATATACTTTTTATTGAGCGGTAAAGTAGTTTTACCAGGGCTGGGATGAATTTAGAAATGGATTTCAAATGAATATCATTATGTCTGTATTTGAATTATATTTGAAGGGTTATTAGACTGTTGTGTGTCTGTAGCATGGAAGAGCTTCATCGTGAGGTATTCATTTACACTATTACCCCCACACACCCATGTCTTGCTTCGCAGTTTCCCAACCTATCACATCTGTCCTACAACCACATGATATCAACCATCCCACACGTCCATGTGCACTTGTAATCAACTACATTTTGCTCTGTGAGTTTGGGTTCAAGGGAACCGAGAGGTTTGGATCCGGTGGGATCCAGTTTCTTCCAGAACGGATGAAGTACAGATGCTGTACAACATTCTGTTTTGCGAGATAATTACATTTTTGTCCAATCTAGGAATAACAAAATAAATATATACATTTCAAAACACACAATGTTGTCTGCAACTGATCAAAGTACGGTGGAAATCAATGTAGAAGAGCGTCCGTGAGACCCTTCTCACCATACCCCAAGTTACCATTCTCTAGGAGTCTCTTCAGATCATACAGTGCATTCGTAAAGTATTCAAACCCCTTCTCATTTTCCCCATTTTGTTACATTACACCTTTATTCTAAAATTGATACAAAAATCTACACACAATACCCCATAATGACACATTTTTGCAAATGTATAAAACATGTCAAATAGAAATACCTTATTTACATAAGTATTCAGACCCTTTGCTATGAGACTTGAAATTGAGCTCCTGCATCCTGTTTCCATTGATCATCCTTGAGATGTTTCTACAACTTTATTTGAGTCCAACTGTGGTAAATCCAATTGATTGGACATGATTTGGTAAGGCACCTAGTCTATATAAGGTCCCACAGTTGACAGTGCATGTCAGAGCAAAAACCAAGCCATGAGGTTGAAGGAATTGCCCGTAGAGCTCCGAGACAGGATTATGACGAGGCCCAGATCTGTGGAAGGGTCCCAAAAATATATACTGCATTGAAGATCCTCAAGAACACAGTGGCCTCCATCACTCTTAAATGGAAGAAGTTTGGAAACACCAAGACTCTTCCTAGAGCTGGCTGCCCGGCCAAACTGAGCATTCGGGGATAAGGGCCTTTGTCAGGGAGGTGACCAAGAACCCAATGGTCACTTTGACAGAGCTCCTCTGTGGAGATGGGAGAACCTTCTAAAGGACAATCATCTCTGCAGCACTCAACCAATCACGCCTTTATGGTAGAGCGACCAGACAGAGCCACTTCTCAGTGAAAGGCACAACAGCCTGTTTGGAGTTTGCCTAAAGGAACCTAAAGGACTCTCAGACCATAAGAAACATGATTCTCTGGTCTGATGAAACCAAGATTGAACTCTTTGGCCTGAATGCCAAGCTTCATGTCTGGAGGAAACCTGCCACCATCCCTACGGTGAAGCATGGTGGTGGCAGCATCATGGTGTGGGGATGTTTTTCAGCAGCAGGGACAGGGAGACTAGTCAGGATCAAGGGAAAGATTAACAGAGCAAAGTACAGCAAGATTCTGCTCCAGAGCGCTCAAGACCTCAGACTTGGGCAAAGGTTCCCCTTCCAACAGGACAACAACCCTAAACACACAGCTAAGACAACGCAGGAGTGGCTTCGGAACAAGTCTCTGGATGTCCTTGAGTGTCCCAGCCAGAGCCCAGACTTGAACCTGATCGAACATCTCTGGAGAGACCTGAAAATAGCTGTGCAGCAACGCTCCCCATCCAACCTGACAGAGCTTGAGAGGATCTGCAGAGAAGAATGGGAGAAACTCCCCAAATACAGGTGTGCCAAGCTTGTAGTGTCATACCCAAGAAGACTCAAGGCTGTAATTGCTGCCAAAGGTGCATCAACAAAGTACTGAGTAAATTGTCTGACAACTTATGTAAATGAGATATTTCATACAATTCTTTACAAAAAAATTCTCAAACCTGTATTTGCTTTGTTATTATGGGGTATTGTGTGTAGATTGATGAGTAAAACAACAATGGAATCCATTTTAGAATAAGGCTGTAACAAAATGTGGAACAAGTCAAGGAGCCTGAATACGTTTCGAATGCACTGTAGATAAAAATCTCTCGTGACAGTCTTAAACATCTAGTGGCTTGGTTGTGGGTGCCGAGAGTAGTGCAATAATAACTGTTCAAATAGCATAGAAATACATCCTCTGCTACAGTGTATTGAGCGACATGGGAAGTCAGTTTCTCTCAGTCCATGCTGATCATGATCTGTTCTAGTGTATTTCTATACCCATGGAAACCCACACACAGTACTAGTGCTGGGAATTGCCACGGACCTCCCAATAAGATGTGTACAGCGATTCTTACGTATCGATGTGTATTACAATTCATTACTGTCATTTTATTGCGATTTGATGTTCAAACATATTGCTCATCGTGTGCCTGCGGCAGAGGGACAAGAGAGAGCCATAAGAAAACACGTTTTTTGATCAGTCATGGAAATAAAAGTGCTGAAAACAAAATTGGCTCCATTTAAAAAAAGAAGAAGATGGGAAACAAGCTATGAAGGAGAAATACTGGAGTTTGGTGCAGGTACAGCACACCAGCGGCAAAATAATATTGTCAAAATGATACAATACGATATATCATCAACAATAATATCTCAATATATAACTGGATCGATTGTTCCCCCTATCACTATACAGTACCCTGCAATACAATAAACAGTGCATGTGCATTGGAAAACAGTTTGTCAGTATTAATAGTAAATGCTTACAGCCTAGATAGATAATCTACCATTCCATAATCTATTGATATACCACTGACAATGCAGTGTAATATACAACACATATCATACTTTTCAGTCAATTGTTTCACCTTGTGTTACACGGATTGCATGTTATTAAGATCACACTCAGTGGTTGTAAAGGATTGTATCATACAAACTATACATTCTTGAAGGTGAGAAAACCACTCGCTTTGTTTTAACACCCACTACGCTATGAAAGTGAGAGAGATCCTGTGTGCTTCTCCAGACAGGAAGAGGAACAGACAAGGTACTAAGCAGGACGCCCCCACAATCAGTTCACTCGTGTACGGAATTGTGTAGTACGCCGAGTGTATATGTGTTTGTCTGTGTGTGCGCGCGCGCGCCGTGCGTGTTTTTGAGGTGTACAAAAGAACTAATACGTCCTTATCCAGCACTGCAGAGAAATTTACATTACTCCGTCTGACAAACACAATGTGTGACGGCCCACATAATGGGGCAGAAAAACAAGTACACACGGAGACAATGACTAATATTGTCCAAAGGTTCTGAAAAATAATTGACTATGAAGATGAGGAAACCAGGGGTTTAGTCAGCCTTTAAGCTGAACTTTAGTCACTTTATTTCCATGTGTTGAAAGACTGAATCATAAGGCACAATTGATACCTAAATGGCTGCGTTTCAACTCAGGGCGCGTTTTCGTTGGGCAGCACAATAGACAGCTGACAAAACGCCTTTTAAAAGGTAAGTAATGTTTGAGCCGATATTTCCAGTCTCAGTCTCTCTCTCTCTCTCTCTCTCTCTCTCTCTCTCTCTCTCTCTCTCTCTCTCTCTCTCTCTCCCTCTCTCTCTCTCTCTCTCTCTCTCTCTCTCCCTCTCTCTCTCTCTCCCTCTCGCTCCCCCTCTCTCTCCCTCTCTCTCTCTCCCTCTCTCTCTCTCCCTCTCGCTCCCTCTCTCTCCCTCTCTCTCCCTCTCAACTGCTTTGTTCTATTCACGGAAGATTGTATTTGTCCTAGGAGACTTTGTTTCTCCCGGTATTGTGCTGTGATGGGGGGAGAATTCCGTCCTCCTAACATTAATAGAACCAATCAGATTTGTCATGTTTTCCTGTCCATTGTTACAACCGCTATGTGTCTGCTTGCCTCTACACTCAGACAGCCAAACAGAAACACAAGGAAGTGGTATAATACCTTGAGAGAGGTCTTTGTTGATCTACTCACAGGAGCTGTGAAGAAGATGTGTTTTTGAATTGAAAGTTAGAGGTTCTCAATTTAATGAATTGAATTAAATTAAACCAATTTAAACAGCATTGTAACGTTGGAATAACACTTATCATTGCACTGTGGCTTACACACATTCCCGCAGGCAGGCAGGCACGTACACACAGACATTATTATTAATAACAACGTGTCAATGTAGAAGATTCTAATCCCTCACTCACATGCAGACTCTCGCTGGATTCAGTGACGTTTTTACTGACTAATTCTCTGCTGTGTTTTCCTCTCATTATGCATTTCATTGATGTCTAGAGGAAGACTCGAGGGGTAAATGAAAGACTTACTGTTCAGACAAAATCCCCCCACTGTGCTCTACCACACTGACTGCAATTATCTACCATGCTACAATTATGCTCTAATTATTTGTGAGGGAGGCCTTCACTTATCCACAGTTTTTTTTCTCACAAAGCTGTCATCCATAAACTGCCAAACGATTCACAAAAGTGTTTCTCTTGCCTCATTATATCTACTAATGCAGTCGGTGCCAATTTGTGTCTCCACAAAACCAGTGACCACAAAACAAATCACAGGGGTACACACAACGGTGGTCAAACAATTTGACCCAGACAAAGATTGTGCTTAACTATGTAGTATTCCAAATATATAACATTGAGAAGGGGCTACTGTTGAACTTCTTCACATGAATATAGGAACACAACCATTCGGCCTTTCTTCTCAATTTGACATTTATGTGTAAAAACAATATTGTACTGAAATATTCAGAACCATAAAACGTGTGCATTTTCTTCACCTTGAACTATTTTTGCTTTTTAAATTATTAGTCAAGTGTAAAGGAAAACACATTTATTATGCAGGTATGATGAGCAATATTCATTTAATGCTGCATGCCTACGAACAGAATCAAACAGTCAGTGAACTGTTTATTACGAACTAGAGCACTAAACACAGCTTTCCTTCCCCCACAGACAATATAGTCCACCTGAGCACCTCAGCCTACAGTAGAGCACCTCGGCCTAGAGTAGAGCACCTCGGCCTAGAGTAGAGCACCTCGGCCTAGAGTAGAGCACCTCGGCCTAGAGTAGAGCACCTCGGCCTACAGTAGAACACCTCGGCCTACAGTAGAACACCTCGGCCTACAGTAGAACACCTCGGCCTACAGTAGAGCACCTCGGCCTTTAGTAGAGCACCTCGGCCTACAGTAGAGCACCTCGGCCTACAGTAGAGCACCTCGGCCTAGAGTAGAGCACCTCGGCATAGAGTAGAGCACCTCGGCCTACAGTAGAGCACCTCGGCCTACAGTAGAGCACCTCGGCCTACAGTAGAGCACCTCGGCCTACAGTAGAGCACCTCGGCCTACAGTAGAGCACCTCGGCATAGAGTAGAGCACCTCGGCCTACAGTAGAGCACCTCGGCCTACAGTAGAGCACCTCGGCCTACAGTAGAACACCACTCTAATACACATGGAATTAAATCAAATGCTGTTGCATGTCTCTATTGTCTGTTATGGTGTTAAATAGATACTCTTGCATATTGTCTTAGTAAGGGAACTGCTGTATAAAATAGGAACGAATCTGTACATATGGCATGTGTTATACATTCAAATGCCTATTTGATACAAATCAGATGAAGAGACTGCTGGTTAAGGAAGGAACCATCCAGTTCAGAAATGAACCATCCAGTTCAGAAAGACAGTGTGCACAGCCACAACCCGTAAAAGACACACTTTCCTTGTCATTACAGCTCTACCACAGAGCCAAGAAACCACCTCTGGTTCAGTGCCTATTCTACGGACACAGAAAACAAGGGTATCTTTGTAACTAATGGCATTACTTAGGCTATAAAACACATTGCTGTTTCTCCAGTGAGTTGTTTTTGACTCTAGGTTGGTACACACCTTTGTTTTTCACATTGCTAGTGGGGAGGTAGGTGAAAGCTGGATACAGTGTGCTGGACATAAAATATGGATAACAATATTACCAGCATACATAGAGTAGCCATGTACTGTGTACATAAAAATGATAAAGCAGGCTGCCTCACATATGGGCATCAGAATATCGTTGCATAGGCACACAGTATGAGGGCAAATGCATTTTGATGTAATCATTTCATCATTCACGCACCGTCGTCATACAAAAGTGCATCCATTGTGATTTCATTTCTGATCATTTGGACCCAATCTGCAGAGAACTGGCAAGGAGTTGGAGTTCCCTCACGTAGTGACACCAGCCAGTGGATGGATGCCGCATGAGGCTGGAAGCAATGAGGCTGGAAGCATGAGGCTGGAAGGACACTAGCTCTTGGATTGGCTGTCGCAGTTCTGGCAAAGGTAGCACTGACACATATGGCCCGGCCACAACTAAACACACACACACAGACGCACACACACACAGACACACACACAAATATATAAAGGGGGGAAAAGGATGGCTAGCAAAAAAAGGAATTACCAACAGACCAAATTGCATCCACACATTTCCAAGCAGGATTAGCTCTGCTTACTGCTCATGCCTGTGTGAGGGGAAGGGACAAAAAGGCTGGACTGTATATGTGCTTGGTCTCACATGTGTCCACTGCAAAGGTCCAAGTGGTCTGTCGCTGGTGGCATCACTGAACAGATGCAACACTGAACGAGCCCCGTATGCCTTAATGCAAACAACAGCTGCCTCGCAGGCCACGGGGACTGAGAGAGAGGGGCAGAGACGGTACTAGTAGCAGAGGGGACAGAAGGAGCACAGCTGCCAGTCCCAAAATATGCCAAGGCGGGCACCTGCGGGTATGTCAGCAACTGTGGCCAGGCCTCGTCAAAGTCGTCAGCCTGGAGAGACAATAGGCAGTATTGAGGAGAGCAGACTGGCACACTTCTGCCTTTGTGCAGGTCACCCATGGGATTTTGAAGAAGAGTCTTCTTAACTGACCCTACTGATTGATATTGGAGACAACAATGACGACATGATTTGGTATCTGAGCGTCTGGACAGAGCAAAGATACACTATGGAGGTTTAGTTGTTTGCTAATAGTTTACGTTCAATTTTGGCTTCAATCTTGGCTGAGGTTCATTATATAATATGAATCCATTTCTTATCTCATGAAACCACATTAATTCTTAGTTTTAATCAAATAATATATGTTTTGCTCATGGGTGTGGGGAGGTGTGCCACTTGCTGGCCAATTGAGGTCATTTCAGGACAATATTTCTATCCAAATGTTCTGTATAGCCTCTTTAACTGGTCCTGATGTGTGATGTTGGAGAACAATGCTTACATTATCTGGTGCCCTGAGTTTCCAGACAGCATTTTGAAAGGCATTAGGGACATGCAGGTTATCTTCAGTAATGTAACTCTCTTAGGAAGGAAACACATGACATGTACACACCCTAGCATGATCCTCCCGATAACGAGCGACAGCGATGTGGCGTTGATGCAGCGTCAGTGCAGCGTTGGCCTGTAAACTTAACACCGGCTCTTAGAATTTGAATATGTATGATGAAATGCCTGAAGGCTCCAGTGGTAAACATGTGAACCCGACTGGCACGTCAAACAAAGCAATCCAAGGAACTCTCATTTACAAAACTATTTCAAAGACAGAGAAAATGACCTGAAAAAAAAAACAAAAAACAAACAAAAACAAACAATTTCCATCATCTTTTGTCATCGTGGATAATAAAAGTGTTTTTCTATATCCAATGTTGCTGCCAGAAGAAGGGGGGGGGGGGGGTGGCGACAGCAATCTCCTTGAAAGTAGACAGGTTCCACTGTGTCAGCCCCTGTGTTGTCCACACATGTTCCAACGCTTCAGACTTTCCAGCCACAGCTAACAGATATGGCTTACTGTTGCCTCAGCCTCTCAAAGTCCCCCTCATCATCACAGCAGAAGGCAAGGCGGGAACAGCACATAGGGACCAGCATATTTACACAATTTTCCACAAACCTCCCCGGCAAATACTCAGAACATTACAGAGGAGAGTTATTTTAAAAAAGTATAAACTAAACTGCTTAGAAACAGGGGGAAATGTGCTGAGACAGCATTCATAGCATACTGTGTTACTTGAACTGCCACCACGCTGCAATGTTCAGAGTTCTCAAAAGCAGTGTTTGCCTGCGCTAAACCAAATCGTATGTGCCAGAAATATCCCTGGAAGCTGCAGTGCATTGCAATTTTGGATTAGGCGGTGAGCGTAGCTAATTGCTCAAAGCCGCATTTACTACTACACAGGATATGTGTGGTGAACATCCCTGGAAAAGAGTCACGTGCAGAATAATGAGATATTATACACCTACTCTTTTCCAGCTTTTCCTTGGAGTAAATATAATCATCAGAACATGATAAGACATACAGTACATACAGAATATAGATATAGAGTAAATGTATTGTTATAAAGACACTGTATAGGTTATGTCTTACTAAATATATGTGTGAGGGAGGCCTTTAGAGGAATCATGTGCCATTCCAGACTAGCTGTCGCCATTGGTGTCGGCTAATGGGTATCCTAATAAATCAAATCAAAAATCAAAACGATACCAGGGCTCAACTCTGTCCCCTGTTCCAATGAATTAACACTGTTTAGTTAGTCATAGCAGATACTGAGGGAGAAACGACAAACCTCAAGGGCAGCAGTTGACCAAAGCATCTCCGAGGCATATTGTTTTGAGCCCTTGATGTAAATGCAAACCAAAAGAGTGATTTGTTTGTAGACTGGGATAAAGATGTCAGTCAGTGGCAGAAAATAGGGTATCTGGTTTCATACCCTCTGGTCATTGTTTCATACCCTCTGGTCATTGTTTTATACCCTCTGGTCATTGTTTCATACCCTCTGGTCATTGTTTCATACCCTCTGGTCATTGTTTCATACCCTCTGGTCATTGTTTCATACCCTCTGGTCATTGTTTCATACCCTCTGGTCATTGTTCTATACCCTCTGGTCATTGTTTCATACCCTCTGGTCATTGTTTCATACCCTCTGGTCATTGTTTCATACCCTCTGGTCATTGTTCTATACCCTCTGGTCATTGTTTCATACCCTCTGGTCATTGTTTCATACCCTCTGGTCATTGTTTCATGGTCATTGTTTCATACCCTCTGGTCATTGTTTCATACCCTCTGGTCATTGTTTCATACCCTCTGGTCATTGTTTCATACCCTCTGGTCATTGTTTTATACCCTCTGGTCATTGTTTCATACCCTCTGGTCATTGTTTCATACCCTCTGGTCATTGTTTCATACCCTCTGGTCATTGTTCTATACCCTCTGGTCATTGTTTCATACCCTCTGGTCATTGTTCTATACCCTCTGGTCATTGTTTCATACCCTCTGGTCATTGTTTCATACCCTCTGGTCATTGTTCTATACCCTCTGGTCATTGTTTCATACCCTCTGGTCATTGTTTCATACCCTCTGGTCATTGTTTCATACCCTCTGGTCATTGTTCTATACCCTCTGGTCATTGTTTCATACCCTCTGGTCATTGTTTTATACCCTCTGGTCATTGTTTTATACCCTCTATTCTTGTGTTGTATGTTGAGTGCATCATTTACTATCAACCAAATCAAAAGGAACTAACACCAAACAGACATTGAAGTGAAATGAGAGAGGGCTTTTCCCCCTAAGGGCAGAGTTGTACATTAGACATAACAACTACACCAGTATACTGAGTCTCAGTGTCTTTACAGAACCAACCGAGTAGCCTCAAGTACAGGGTCAAATCATTGGCTCTTGGGGGTGCCCTAAAAAATGTATATACATTAGGGGTTCAAGCAGCGAAGCTGTGTTGTATTTGTGTATTATTCTGGTTCTCTGTGGATTTAGTCAAAGATGTGAATTCCAGTGAAATGGCAAGGCCTAGGAGGGCGCAACTTGGCATAATGGTAAAGGCCCATGGGCCACGCTCTCATGCAATGCCATGCCAATTGGCGAGATGGTGGTGCTATAACAAGCAATTGAAAGGTCAGTACATAGGTTCCTCTTTCGCGCCTTATGGTCAGATGGTTGCCATACCAGGCGGTGACACAACTGGTCAAGATGCTCTCGATGGTGCAGTTTGATAACATTTTTATGATCTGGGGACCCATGCCAAATCTTTTCAGTCTCCTGAGGGGGTAAAGGTGTTGTCATGCCCTCTTCACAACAGTCTTGGTGTGTTTGGACCATGATAGTTTGTTGGTGATGTGGACACCAAGGAACTTGAAACTCTCGGCCCGCTCCACTTCAGTCCCGCCGATGTTAATGGGGGCCTGTTCAGCCCTCCTTTTCCTATAGTCCACGATCATCTCCTTTGTCTTGCTCACATTGAGAGTGAGGCTGTTGTCCTGGCACCACACTGCCAGGTCTCTGTCCTCCTCCCTATAGGCTGTCTCAACGTTGGCAGTGATCAGGCCTACCACCGTTGTGTCGTCAGCAAACTGAATGATGGTGTTGGAGTAGCTCATCCAAGGGAAATGTGGCCAATTTGTCTTGATGGTGGAGCTATGGGCCCAAAGCGTGAATGGCTGCTTGCAGCTATATTTATCTTTGTTTTGGGAGTGCACAGCACGCACCCCTGGTTACAACTGGAATAAAAACCCTGCTGAAGGGTTGTATGTTTGGCAAAATTACTATGTGCAGAAAGTCTGAAAAACTGCACCTCGTGACTGTGGGTTTCAACATCCCAGATGTTATTCGGTACATTGCTTTTGCTCTTTCACTCCTCAGTGATCCCTCTCACACACTGTAGCTACTGTGGTTCATCCCATCAGAGAGGTTCTAGTAAATGTCTGTTGATGCTAACCCAGCTTTGCTCCCCATCTGCATTGTCCCCCTCCCCCTCCCTGAATCAAAAACGCTAGTCAGTGACATTGGTGGCAGGCAGACATGACAAATCTCAGAGGGCATGTCCCTTTAAGTCGGTCAGGAAATGTAGGGGGTCAATACTTGAGAGAGGCAGGAAGATGCTATTCATAACTTGCTCGGTCAGGGCCAAGCAGTCACGGGCTGTCCAATGTAAAAGAGCTTGTGGCGTCTCTCACAGCTTCTAGGCATTCTTTCTCTCTCTCTCTCCTCTTTCTTTCTTTCTTTCTTTCTCTGCTGACAAAGGGAGCCTCGAGGCATTCCTTCTGACGTGTGTGTGCACGCGCATGCGTATTGTCTGTGTCCATTCAGCATGTAAGTCACAACAGACTCCCTATGACATCTGACCTCAATGTCTTGGAGATAATACAGACTTGAGACCGGGACTTCTTCACAATACTATTGTGAATAACTATGATCATAACCACTGGGAAGCACATTTATTATTTTTACTGAAAAATGATGTGGGTTGTGATCCTGATCACATAGAAATGATGCAATTGATGTAGGTTTAAAAGTTAACAATGTATTTACTCTCTATAATAGTGACATTAGGAAAACTGCTTCCTTACATGGTGGGTCTGTCTGTGAGTCTCTCCTAGTGAGGACCCAGCTGACATAACAGTTGTACATTGTGCTGCAGTAATTTGGTCACATCAAGAACAGTCAGTCCATTCAGATCAGATTGAGCATGATCCATATCCTCTCTCGTATGGTTACATAGACAGGAGGTTACTTACAACCTGGACTCATTGATAGATGTAATATAGTAAATGAAAATCCAGGAAACTAAAATTAGTATGATATGTTACGTTTGGTATTGTATGTATTCATTTGTGAATCCATTTAATGTCACAAATTAAAATTTGTACAAATATATTCCGAATTTGCAGTACATATGATACGTTATGAATTCCGAACTGTTGTGGCTAATGTTCGCTAAACTAGGGTTTGGGCGTTAAGTTTAATAGACAAGTTAAAGTGTTATGGTTAGGGGAAGGGTTAGTTAGAAAGTTGTAAGTAGTTGCAAAGTTGCTAATTAGCTAAAATGCTATAGTTGTCCGCGATGAGATTCGAACACGCAATCTTTGGATTGCTTGTTTTAATGGTGTTGGTTGTTTGTCTTTATTTTCTAGGATTTTGTTTTTTAATCAACCGTTAGTGGTCACATGAAATGACTCATGGGCTGCTTGTAAAACCCATACAGCGCTGTGAAGCGCAGAGCCAGAGCTCTGACATGTGTAGCAGCCACTAAGTTCTAATTTAGGTGCTTCTTAGTGCCCAAATCCACCATTTTTAACATGGGGTACGTGTGGAAAGGTCTACCATATCCTACTAATTTGAGTGGCCCGGATAGTTACGTCTAGTCTATGAGACCAGGCTGTTACTTAAAACTCCCTAGTCCTTTCCGATAAAGAGCATACACATAACATGATGCAGCCACCACCATGCTTGAAAATATGAAGAGTAGTACTCAGTGTTGTGTTGGATTTGTCCTAAACATAACGCTTTGTATTCAGGACATACATTTTATGTCTTTGCCATATTTTCAGCAGTTTTACTTTGGTGCCTTATTGCAAACAGGATGCATGTTTTGGAATATTTTCATTCTTTTCCTTATTTTTACTCTGTCATTTAGGTTCGTATTGGAGTCCTCAGTGTTCTATCACAGCCATTAAACTCTGTAACTGTTTTAAAGTCACCATTGACCTCATGGTGAAATTCCTGAGCGGTTAGTTAGGAAGGACGACCTGTATCTTCGTAGTTACTGGTTATATTGATACACCATCCAAAGTGTAATTAATAACTACACCATGCTCAAAAGGGATATTTAATGTCTGTTTTTTGTTACCTATCTACCAATAAGTACCCTTCTTTGTGAGGCACTGAAAACCTCCCTGGTATTTGTGGTTAAATCTGTCTTTGAAATTCACTGCTCGACTGAGAGACCTGACAGATAATTGTATGTGTGGGGTACAGAAATGAGGTAGTCATTCAAAAAGCATGTTCAAAAAGACTATTATTACATACAGAGTAAGTCCATTTTTACTCCTGAACTTTAGGCCTGCCATTTATTATTTACCTTTATTTAACTTTGCAATTCAGTTAAGAGCAAATTATTATTTACAATGACGGCCTACAACAGATTTCTACCTTGTCAGCTCAGGGATTCAGTCCAGGAAACTTTTAGTTACCGGCCCAACGCTCCAACCACCAGGCTACATGCTCCCCCCCCCCCATACCACCCTCCAACCACTAGGCTACCTGCCTCCCCCACCCTCCATCCACTAGGCTACCTGCCTGCCCCCCCACCCTCATACCACTAGGCTACCTGCCTCCCCCCACCCTCATACCACTAGGCTACCTGCCCCCCCTCCATCCACTAGGCTACCTGCCCCCCACCCTCATACCACTAGGCTACCTGCTGCATAATAAAGGGGTTGAACACAAGACATTTCAGCTTTACATTATTTATTAATTGTAAAAATGTCTAAAAGCATAATTCCACTGAGATTATGGGGTAATGTGTGTTGGCCGGTGACACAAAGTCTAAATTGAATCCATTTGAAATGAATGCTGTAAAACAACAAAATGTGGGAAAAGTCAAGGGGTGTGAATAGTTTCTGAAGGCACTGTACTTATTGCAAATTTGTAACATATTGTACGAATTGCAGTTCACATAGACTATATGACCCAACATATGTGAATACCTGCTAATTGAACACCTCTTTCCAAAGTCATGTGCATTAATATGGAGTTGGTCGCCCTTTGCTGCTATAACAGCTTCCAGTTCAATGGCAAAGATTTACACCATTCCAGCCAACACTTGGCAATGCGCATGGTGATCTTAGGCTTGTGTGTGGCTGCTCAGCCATGGAAACCCCTTTCATGACACTCCAGACAAACAGTTATTGTGCTGAAGTTGCTTCCAGAGGCAGTTTGGAACTCAGTAGTGAGTGATGCAACCGAGGTCAGACAATTTGTACAAGCTATGCGCTTGTCCTGTTCTGTAAGCTTGTGTGGCCTACCACTTCTCGGCTGTTGCTCCTAGACGTGTCCACTTCACAATAACAGCACATACGTTTGACCGAGGCAGCTCTAGCAGGGCAGAAATTTGAGAACTGACTTGTTGGAAAGGTGGCATCTTACGACAGTGCCACGTCAGTAAGGCCATTCTACTGCCAGTGTTTGTCCGTGGAGATTGCATGGCTGTGTGCTCAGCAACGGGGTGGCTGAAATAGCCGAATCGACTAATTTGAAAGGGTGTCCATATATTTTTGTATATATAGTTTATCATACGAAGTGTAATTCGTAACACATCATACAAAATGGATCAACAAATTAATACCAAACGCAACATATCATACTAATTTGAGTGTCCAGGATTTTCGTTTACTATGTTATGTCTACCCATTACTCCTGAGTCCATATTGTGTGAGAGTTTCTGGTCATGAGGAAAAGTAGGACGCTGCCAGCCAATTGCATGCACATGGTGAGAAAGAATATGGGGATCAATAAATTGCCTTATAGGTGATATACGACAGCGCGTCAGAAAACATTGTATTTTTAACCAAATATAAATTGTAATTTTAACAAATGCCAAACTGTACCCAAAGCGCTAGTGTCCACCTCTACGAGTGACTCCGATAAAGTGTTAGTAGAGCGTGTTATACACAGTAGCCTACTTACGCCCTGGTTTTGGGGAAACCCATCGATAAGAGGACGTCCAAATTCGATCCATATTTCACAGTGCCAGGTACTTTCGGCCGAAGTCTTCGCGGGATGATTTTGCTGTAGAGATCCTCTTTTGCAGCCATGATTCAGGATTACATTGGTTTTCAGATCCAGTCTACGGTACTGTAGCGAGCGGTGGAGAAAGATAACTAATAGACTACAACCGATTATTATTGTGAGCAGTGTGGTCGCGGGCGCTCCCTCCTCCCCGCCCCCTGAATCTCAAATTATGTCTGTTGCCTCGTTTTGCGTATAAAAAGCAGAGTTACGTGCACAGTGCACAGGATCTATTATGAATTTTCGCCTGTACTCTGGCAGCGACCCAAGGAGTGTCCTAATTACAGTAGCCTAATTATAATTGGCAGAGTGGAATAATAATAGCCCATTCAGTATAGCTTTGATGTTTACATTGTGTCCTCAAAACGTTAGGTTACGTTTGATTAGAAAAAAAAGGGAATTTTAGATCAAGTGAGCAATATGTAATACAGAGTAACGTTAGACACAGCCTAATATGGTAGATTCAATAAATAAGTGAAACTAGGCTATTCACACTGCATTTGCATAATAAATTAATAAACAATATTTATTCAATGTTCATAAAAATACAAATGTGTTCAATTTATAAAATTACTCAAGCCAAGTCACATACTCAAACCAAGGCACAACAGTCTCATCATAATCCATTCATACAGGAAATCATGGGCTACAAATTTGCCCACATGAACAGAAAAATATGTTGTGTCATCTTAGCTTCAGATTTTTTACAATTGATTGATTATTAAGATGCCCATTATAGATCATTTAAAATCAGTCTTGGCTGTTTGTTCCAATGGTACCAGATGGGTTATATGGCACAATCACACAGAACACACAGCCAGCCTCTTGGAACGCTCTCCTCATCTCCACCTAGTGTCAAAGCAAAGACAAGCACACCCGTTTAGAAATGCTTAAGTAACTATCCAACCTTAGCCCTAATCCTAGGAAGCTGCGGTGTACCAAGTCGAGTTATATAACAGAGTTGCAGTTGATAGCTTGAGCATCAATTAACCAAAGTGACCAAAGTATGAAACACAATCTCTTTTCCAATGATTCCACAGAGCATACAGTATACATTGCTGTTTAAGATGTGAAAGTATAAGTCTTACCAGTCTTACTTGGTCCAGACACAAGCCCACTACAGCACCACCACTGCCAGGTAGTTTCGCAGCTGAGCCAAACTGCATTGGGCAAGCAAACACACCGAACGATAAACAAAAACTACAAAGAAACTTCATAGGAAAAGATGAGATCATCTTGGAAATTTTAACTCTTAACTTTACCTGTCTTGCCAGTTGCACCATCTTGAGATTGCCTGGTCCCAAACAGTCTTCTGTGTACACAGACCTACAGGACAGAGATCGTTCCAGTATTAGTGGTTTCCTGTGTGAACAATGAGGTGCACTTACTACGTAAAATCATGCTGTTCGGTGATGAGAATTAACTCATCAAAGCCCAACAACTTCACGGGGGCAAAGAGATTGAACTTCCTCAAACCAATGACAGACTCAAAAGGATGTCACGCTTGTCTTTACCGTCGCAGTGCAAAGTTCTCATCCATCAACTGTGCCAGTCTGCTCCAGTCCATTCCCTGCAGTGCAACCCTGTGGAGGACAAGAGAACCCAACCGTTTCATTACCAGGTAATGCTCACTTAAGGGTGCACTCTCAAATGTTTGTATAATTTCAGCCAGTAGTTTTGAATGGTGCTTACGAGCCAAAAGTGGTGCCCGTTTTTGCGTAACTAAGTCATCAAATTTTGTACTACATCATCCATTTCGTATGATATGTTGATATGTTACGTCCTGCAAATAAATACATGTTTTACATGTTACGAATTTGTTGTGCTTAAGATCCTAGATGGCATGATTAAGCCATATCAAAGAGACACGCAATAACTTTGTGGGGGGAGTATGGAGACAGAGGTTAGATGGGCAGACCAGCACCGGAGGGCTGCTGGTTCAAATCCCATGACTACCATCCACTGGTGTTGTGCCTTTGCTACCGCACCAGGGGCACTACTGCCACTGATCCTGTGAGCCTCCAAACAGCTTACACAAACCTGGCTTGATCTGTGAGCCCAGCAAAAGACTTCATGGCATCAACCACTTCAGCTTCTCCTGAAAAAAAGGAGGTGAACAGAGGGACTAAATACAGATAGAGAACGAAGGTATCCCTTTTTATTGTCATCGGATTCCTCTAGCCTACAGTTTAAAATCTATGAAGTGATAATTCCATCAATACAGGAAGTAAACTGAAATCCCAAATGGAATTGACCCTGACCTTGGTGAACATTGCTGCCTGCCAACCGAGCTTACAGTGTGTGTGTGTGTGTGTGTGTGTGTGTGTGTGTGTGTGTGTGTGTGTGTGTGTGTGTGTGTGTGTGTGTCTTACCGTTGAGCCAGCGCTGTCTGACGTTGCTGTGAATCCGACCAGAGTCACTGGGATCACTCAGATAAGCTAACCAGAACGGTGGCAAGCTGCTCATGTCCATAGGAATGTAATCTCCTGTGTACAGTCAACACACAAACATCAACATGTAAAAGGTTCATTGTAAACTCAGTTTCATAATGTATACATAAACGTTCAGCTCTAGATATATGTAAGAGGATGCACACAAAGATATGCACAGGTGCCTTAAACTCGCATGCAGCAAAACTCCCATACCCCTAAAGAATGAATTACCTTTCAAATATCATTATCATTAATCAATCATTAGGCCGCAGATGTGTCAAACTCATTCCACGGAGGGCCGAATATCAGCGGGTTTTCGCTCCACCCTTGTACTCGACTGATGAATTAAGGTCTTAATTGAAAGGAAAAACCAAAAACCTCAGTGGAATGAGTTTGACATCCCTGCAGGGGTTCACAGTTGTTAAGCATTGATTGGTAACTTTTTTCCTAATTTGACACCCCGAAATTAGAGGCCATGAGTAACTTGATCAAAAATAATAGTATCGATTGGCCTATAGGTGGCACTATTATAAGCAGTCTCAATTTAACCCTAATGTCTGTTGCCGGTTTGACCTAGAGACTTGAATCTTTGTATGTAGGCGTCTTTCCTCATGTTGAACAAATTTGCCTCAAGGACCCATATGGTCCAGCATAATACATTTCCTCCATTGAGAAAATATATTTTTTTAACTTCCTCTCATGAACCAAATTCGGTATGTATGTCCATGGTACATTTCTTAAAAGATAAGAGATAGCTGAGTTATTGATAAATCATGACATTTGATTTTACGTGTTCATTTAAATCCTTTGTAAATCCACTCCACAATGGCCTATCAATTTGAAACATTTTAGGGTCATCAAATCCATTACTATGATGAACCATGTTAAGTGTGGCATTGATATCTTTAAAAAATAAGGAAACTATTAACACTTATTTTACTTTGTAACGCTAATGCTTAAAATCATAATAAAACATCTTCTCATTGACTAAATGTCAGATTCACTCCAAATCTGGTCTTTGGACTTGTAACAATAGTCCATAAAGATTTTGAGAAATGACATTGATACATTCAAAGATGGCAAAACTATAATAGTGGAAGCATATTAGCACATATGCTAATGTGCAACAATATGTAAAATAAATACTTCAAAAATCTTCTTCTCATGAACCATAGGACCAAATGACACTAAATGTGGAATGAAGGTCTTAACTAGTTTGAGAAAAGCTACAAAAGATGGCTGAGCTATTGACAAATCAAAAATCTGATTTCATGCGTACACTTAAACTACTGTAAATCAACACCACAGTGGCCTTTCAACTTGAAACGCGCTGTCGCTATTATGGATGTCCCTAAAATGAACCACACTGAATTTGGTATTGATCTCTCATATCAGTCTTACATGGTTTTGAGAAAAGAAAATTGCATTCAAATATGGCCGCACTGTACCTATAGATTTGCGTTAGCACATATGCTAATGCTATAAAATACTTTAGAAATCTTCTCATGAACCATATGTCAGATTGACTCCAGATTTATATAGACTCAATGAATTAGCCTCTAATTAATCTGAGAATGATTAGTTGCTGCATTCAAAGTTGGCCATGCCACACCACTAGATGGCAGAATATCACACCAGGGCTATAAGAACTGAACCGATGGACATGGGGCCATGACATTTGGTATGTAAATCTTATGTATATGTCCTTAGAAGCTGTGCGAATATGACGTCACTGCAACCTTAGATGGCTGCACAGGACCTGTTGGTGACACTATAGATGGCATTGGCACCTGTGGCACCAGAAGATACTAAAGCAATAACTACTGATCAAGTGGACTTTGTCTCATGCAAATGAATGTTAGATTTGAATTATGCAGACAAAAAATGTGAAATATCATGATTAGTACATCTGTATAATCACATATTGTTGCCCTATTATGTGGTGTGAACGTAGTGAAAAGTGGATCTTTTATTTTGGAAAATAAGAAACTGGAAGTCATGCGCAGTCGGTGTATACACGAAGTGTACAAACATTAGGAACACCTTCCTAATATTGAGTTGCACATTCCACTTTTGCTCTCAAAATAGCCTCAATCCGTCGGTGCATGGACTCTACAAGGCGTCGAAAGCATTCCACAGGGATGCTGTCCCATGTTGACTCCACTGCTTCCCACAGTTGTGTCAAGTTGGCTGGATGTCCTTTGGGTGGTGGACCATTCTTGATACATATGGGAAACTGTTGAGCGTGAAGAACTCAGCAGCGTTGCAGTTCTTATCACAAACCGGTGTGCCTGGCACCTACTACCGTACCCCATTCAAAGGCACTTAAATATTTTGTCTTGCCCATTCACCCTCTGAATGGCACATGTACACAATCCATTTCACAATTGTCTCAAGGCTTAAAAATCCTTCTTTAACTGGTCTCCTCCCCTTTATCTCCACTGATTGAAGTGGATTTCACAAGTGCCATCAATAATGGATCATAGCTTTCGCCTGGATTCACCTAGTCAGTCTATACTATGG
Source organism: Oncorhynchus gorbuscha (assembly GCF_021184085.1). Classification (NCBI taxonomy): domain Eukaryota; kingdom Metazoa; phylum Chordata; class Actinopteri; order Salmoniformes; family Salmonidae; genus Oncorhynchus; species Oncorhynchus gorbuscha. The sequence continues at coordinate 43,638,128 of NC_060191.1, read as the reverse complement.
AAAGAGCATGTGTTCTTACGGTTTTGTACACTCAGTGTATATAGTATATATTTATAAATATTCATATATACAGTAAACTCAATACATTTAAGTATTATTACCTGCTGCATTCCAAGATAACCAACCTACAGCACTAGACTTTACTTCACTTGCGTCATCCTTGTAGTACTGAGAGATAAACATGGTAATGCTTTAACTGATTGCACATAAAGGACGATAGTTCCTACAGGATAGAGTGCTTGCTTTGTTATGAGACTGATCTTATGTCATTTCTGACATCATGTGAGCCCTGTCTGTGAGCCCTGTCTGTGAGCCCTGTCTGTGAACCCTGTCTGTGAACCCTGTCTGTGAACCCTGTCTGTGAGCCCTGTCTGTGAGACCTGTCTGTGAGCCCTGTCTGTGAGCCCTGTCTGTGAGCCCTGTCTGTGAACCCTTGTTCATTGCTGCTCACTGCTGTATTCACCATTATTATTAGCGTTAATATACTGGCGGTCCTTATTATGTATAGGAGTTCCTAAAATGTGTTTATGTGCCATAACAGCTATTGAGACGGCACATTTCAAATACCATAGCCCTGTTCATCCATCAGTTGTTTGCTAAAGTCCATGTAGACCAAGCCCTCATAGACCTGCAATGAAAAGAAGGACATTTGTCAGAAAAAAACTCTTTACAGTAACCAGGCTAGGGAAGTACAGTCCAGCTCGGCTTGGCTCAGCTCGGCTCAGCTCAGTAGTGTGAAAAGGGGAGTGTTGTCTTTTCATTGCTGACCTGCACAACTCTGTCCTGAAGACCAGCAGTGATGAAGAGTTCATCCGTCTCGACGTTGAGGATGAAGTTGGCCCTGGTGGGTTTGGGAAGGTCCTAGGGCAAACAGAACAAAACAACTTAAAACACAGGTTGCTCATTTGGCGCATGAATAGAGTGAATTCCAGAGTAACATGTTCCTCTTCTTACACTTTCTGTGATGTTGTAGAATTTCATCAGACACTTCAGGGTGGCAGACACTATTGCACTGTCAGAGAAGAGAACGTTATAAAATTAGATAAGTAAACAGAAATGTAATTATGAACAAAGGGAGTTTGAGCTACAAAAGACGACCAGACCAAAAAAGGCAAAATCATATAAGTATATGACTCAGAAGAAATATTGATTAGTATGTGGTTAACCTATAAATATGGAAGAAAAATAACAGTTCACCAGGCAGCACTTACCTACTTCCAGCCAGGCCCTTCAACAAAGCAGAAAGGGGGGAAATAATCATTCAATCAGTCACTAACATTATCACTAGCCTTTTGGCCTAACATAATTGAAAACAGCATATACAGACACATACAGATCTCTCAGGGACTTTCTCAGGATACACTGTCATGAACTAGGCTCATGAGACATTTATAAGAGATAGTCTTCGAGAATGAATGGGTATCATTATTTCAAATGAACAAAAACACCTACTAAATATCACAGAGTGAGCCTTTAAATATAGAGACTGTAGTGTAGACACTTACCACCTGGCGAGGAATGTTGGTATCATACTTGAGAGTGAAGTTCTGCTTTGTCAAAGCGATACTGCCAAAGAAAGCGTGCAGGGGACTCAAATGAGCATTAACCATGTCAGAATAAGAATGTTCAGGTGTACCCCCCCCCAACCCCACATCAGAGTTATTGAATACTCTGCATTTGCTGTTACTGGCTCCAATGACATTTTCTTCTCACCCTTGTTTTGAGCAGAATTGGTAAAACTTCTTACAGGTAGCCTGGAGTAACCGTAGACCTCCCAAGTACCTGTAGATCAAAACAATATCAATACGGTTTGGGAATTCATCATGCCAACATCCTGCATGCATGTGTGGCATTGGGGCTTTTACACTGACCCCTCCTTACGGCTGATACAGTACAGATCCTGCAAGCTTCCAAATTCAGTCGGATCATTGAGCGGATGAGGCAGAAGAACCTGAAGAAAACAGAGCAAATATATCAAATCATACTATCTTTATGGTTGAATACATTAACATTTGATCAGAGATGACACTACGCATGTTGTATTGTCCTGTCGTGTATATGAACTGGAGTAAAGCCTGACTGTTACCAGGGCCTGGCTCTCCATGAGTGTGACCTCAGCCCAGAAGTTGGAGATAGTCATGGCGATCGTTTTTCCATTGAAGCCGTCGGAAGGATTCCCCATCAGTCCAACTCTATGAGGACGTGAAAGATGATGTTAGCTCACATTCACTGAAATGACATATCCCTGAAGATAGTCCAGAAGGTGAGAGAACAACGCATCAATACTATTTTTCATAAAGTCTTTGTAGTGGTGCAATCTACCTTGCGTATGAGCGGCATGTTATGGGTTTGGCAGGGCATTGCTGTTGCTGGGCAGAATAGTGGGCAAGCCACTTGGTGTAGTCTGACAGCCCCTGTGATATCCAGAAGATAAATACATATCGTCAATACATCATCATCAAATTACTCTTTCCAATCGAGCTGATAATCTAAATGATTGTCAATCTATTCACATGCTCTCCAGGGGAGAGTTTACATATCTCATGCCATAACAACTTGACCTGAAACTTACACAATAGTGACAATTAGAATATTCTGTTAATCAACAGTAGTCTGTATGGATGGGGGGGGGGGGGGAAATCAACCCACCACTTGTCCAATGAGCTGGAACCCTGTGGGCAGTTTCATGCCAAACACCGGTAACTTCTCCTCATTGATGATCCACTCCTGGGCGAAAAGACAAACAGTGAGTCTCGTGATGCGAGTGTTAGTACTAGCGATACTGAAATAAGACTGGATTGACCCCAACCCTGGTTCAATTCAGAAAGTGAATTGATATTCAAATCATGACGAGAAAATCCTCATATAAAGCAACAGACAATTTTCAATTCATTAATTGAATTTCAATGCACTGAATTGAAAACTGAACTGAGCCCAAACCCAAAGACTCCCATGTTCACAGTCCTTACTGACCCAGAACCTGCCGAAGGTCCTGTCTTGAGCTTGGGGCTGCAGGGTGAGGAAATCCGAGAGGTAAGACAGTGTGGCTTTGCGAAGGCAGTAGAACACCACACTGGCCAGACGCAATGCTGTCACTCCCTCCTGTGGTTTCTCGAGGAAGCGAGATATCCTAAAATACACAGAGATACCCGGTCTTTTAGACTTTTCTGTTGGTGGCAAGTGACCCATTCAGTGATCAAATGGGAGTACTGTTATCAACAATATACTGGCATCAAGATAAGTTCTGCCAAAGATTATGTTTCCTGTTGCCTACCTGTGGGTCTCAGGGCATACCTCCACTATACCCCTGGAGCTGCTCTTCTCTCCCTCCTCTAGCTCATAGTATATAGCCAACTCTCCAGGCTAAGTCAAATACAGAGATACTAACATGTAAACAAGGCCAAAAACCTACTCTGCTATGAGCGTGGTTACAGTTTCTCAGAGGTGAGGTGTGTTGTTATTCACCAGAAGGAGCACATATGTTATCTTACCTTGGACCTGAAGAAGCGGAGAACCTGAGCAATATCAAAGTTCTGGTCTGCACAGAGCATATCCCCTGCAATCTGTCCACAAACATGTTGTTTGAAAAATAATCCCCACACAATGGAACATTTCAATGGAACATTTCATTCCACACAATTAAGAAATGATAAAATGACATCTAGGATCAGTGCCGTACCACCATGATATCGTCTTGCAGCTTGCGGCTGCGGATGGCGAGCTCCAGGTCAGCCACTGCTCCGAGCCGGCTCTCAAGGGTTGTGCTGCCGTCATTCACTACATTCTCCACAGGGAAGTCATTGGCCGTTGCCCAGCGCTCATAGTGCTTATACCTGGAATGGGAGACATATAGGGGAACAGCTAAGCAGTAGCTGGTAGATAATCAATCATTCCAGCTCATAGGACAACATTTCCCAATACTATTGGCTTAAATGTAAATACATGGGAGGCAGGTTCAGTCTGCTATGATGAAATACAGCAGGTGTCAACACTTTCACCACATGTTACTGTACTTACTTGTCTGCGTTCGTGACCAGATAGACCTCACTGAACAACTGCCGCCTGGAGAGAAATAGATACACACAGTGCATTTGGAAAGTACTCAGAGCCCTTGACTTTTTCCATATTTTGTTACGTTACAGCCTTATTCTAAAATTTATTAAATTGGGGGGAGGGGATTCTCCCTCAATCTACACACGAGATAGCCCATAATGACAGAGCAAAAAATGTTTTTTTTTTAGAAATGTTTGCTAATTTATGAAAGAAAAGAGACATTACATTTAAATAAGAATTCAGACCCTTTACTCAGTACTTTGTTGAAGCACCTTTGGCAGCAATTACAGCCTCGAGTCTTCATGGGTATGACACTACAAGCTTGGCACACCTGTATTTGGGGAGTTCCTCCCATTCTTCTCTGCAGATCCTCTCGAGCTCTGTCAGGTTGGATGGGGAGCATTCCTGCACAGCTAGTTTCAGGTCTTTCCAGAGACGTTTGATCGGGTTCAAGTCCGAGCTCTGGCTGGGCCACACTCAAGGAAATGCTGAGACTTTCCCGAAGCGACACCTGCATTGTCTTGGCTGTGTGCTTAGGGTTGTTGTTCTGTTGGAAGGTGAACCTTCACCCTAATCTGAGGTCCTGAGCACTCTGGAGCAGGTTTTCATCAAGGATATCTCTGTACAATGCTCCATTCATCTTTGCCTCAATCCTGACTAGTCTCCCAATCCCTGCCGCTGAAAAACATCCCCACAGCATGATTCTGCTACCACTATGTTTCACCGTAGGGATGGTGCCAGGTTTCCTCCAGACGTGATGCTTGTTTCTTTCTCATGGTCTGAGAGCCTTTAGCCAAACTCCAAGAGGGCTGTCATGTGCCTTTTACTGAGGAGTGGCTTCCGTCTGGCCACTCCACCATAAAGGCCTGATTGGTGGAATGCTGCAGAGATGGTTGTCCTTCTGTGATTTTCTCCCATCTCCACAGAGGAACTCTAGAGCTCTGTCAGAGTGACCATTGGGTTCTTGGATACCTCCCTGACCAAGGCCCTTCTCCCCCGATTGCTCAGTTTGGCCGGGCGGCCACCTCTCGGAAGTCTTGGTGGTTCCAAACTTCTTCCATTTAAGAATGGTGGAGGCCACTGTGTTCTGGGGACCTGCAGAAGTGTTTTGGTACCCTTCCCCAGATCTGTGCCTCGACACAATCCTGTCTCGGAGCTCTACGGACAATTCCTTCAACCTCATGACTTGGTTTTTTCTCTGACATGCACTGTAAACTGTGACAGGTGTATATAGGCAGGTATGTCCAATCAATTGAATTTACCACAGGCATACTACGATCCTATACTACGAAACATCTCAAGGATTTTTCATTTTAGAATAAGGCTGTAACATAACAAAACGTGGAAAAGGTCAAAGGGTCTGAATACTTTCTGAAGGCACAGTATTCCAAAGTTAAAGGGATTTAATAATGTAATTATGTCAACTGGGACTGAGTATAAGACATGTTGTACAGGAAAACTGTAAGGGCAGTCGACAGTCATTAAATTTGACCGATTACTCACGTGTTCACCGTCTCCCACCAGAAGTCCAGGATTTTCTTTCCTCCTATCCCAGGCAACAATGCCTTTGGCACTCCAGTCAGCTGTCCATACAAACCAGTGGCATCATTCTAAAGAAATGACAAATAAGGAGTGATGGGATGTGGGTTTGGAAGTTGTTGCACACCGTAGAACTTTATTTACTCCTCTTAAAATAATATTCTCCAAAGGATGTTGATACTTATTTCAGCAGGCCTATAGCATAGTGACCAGTTATCACTCTCTCCCTCACTCACACAAAGCTCAGCCTGCCCTACAGTCATACAGGTGAATAGGGAAAAAGAGACTTACAGTGCGTTCAGAAAGTATTCAGACCCATTCCCTTTTTCCACATTGTGTTATGTTACCGCCTTAAATGGATTAAATATTTCTTTCCCCTCATCAATCTACACACAATACCACATAATGACAAAACAAAAACTGTTTTTTTTTAGACCTTTTTGCAAAAAAATAAAAATAATCAAATAAATACCTTAAGTATTCAGACCCTTTGCTGTGAGACTCAAAATTGAGCTTAAGAGGTTTCTACAATTTGATTGGAGTCCACCTGTGGTCAATTCAATTGATTAGACATGATTCGGAGAGGCACACACCTGTCTATATAAGGTCCCAAAGTTGACAGTGCATGTCAGAGCAAAAACCAAGCCATGAGGTCGAAGGAATTATCTGTAGAGCTTTGAGACACGATTGTGTCGAGAAAGATCTAGGGAAGGGTACCAAAACATTTCTGCAGCATTGAAGGTCCTGAAGAACACAGTGGCCTCCATAATTCCTAAATGGAAGAAGTTTGGAACCACCAAGACTCTTCCTAGCGCCGGTTGCCCGGCCAACTGAGCAATCGGGAGAGAAGGGTCTTGGTCAGGGAGGTGACCAAAAAGCCGATGGTCACTCTGACAGCGCTCCAGAGTTCAATTAGGCCTTTATGGTAGAGTGGCCAGAAGGAAGCCACTCCTCAGTAAAAGGTACGAGACTAGTCAGGATCGAGGGAAAGATAAACGGAGCAAAGTAGAGAGATCCTTGATGAAAACCTGCTCCAAAGCGCTCAGGAACTCAGACCTTCGATATATATGCAAATTTTAACAACAAAAAATGTGTGCTTTGTGTTTATGGGGTATTGTGTGTAGATTGGTGAGGAGAAAAAAACAATGCCATCCATTTTAAAATAAGGCTGAAACGTAACCAAATGTGGAAAAAGTCAATGGGTCTGAAAACGTTCTGCATGCACTGTATGTACCACTCCAAGACTGACTGAACGTTGTCATTGAACATCCCTTTTTCTTCCTGAAAAAACGTTTTGTTCGAAACTACATCTTTCAATTATTTTGGTAGTTGGCCTACCTTGTTCAGCGGTAAGTCTGATGTTGTATTGTTTAAGTGCAGTGTATGTTTTTATGTGTGATGACCTGCTTGTGTTGTGAAATTAACCATGTAAGTTATACGACCTCTGCACCCAAACCTCGTCTGCTTACATAAACAACTTACCTTTATCTGAGTTTCTAGAACAGTGCCGTGACCAGCTACCAATAAAATGCAGATCATTTTCTTGGCCCTTGTCTTATTCGCGTGTACACGACATCAAATGCCTTGGTTTATGCGATTCAGTACAATAAATAGTAAAATCGTTTACCATACAATTTCACGTTGAACTGTGACGACAGGACTGCTACACTGTCTCATTCTTAAAGCGCCAGTGTCTCCGAATGATGACCCCCTGCCGGCGAGATCACGTAAATTGCATGCACTCAGGAAACAGTAAAACTATTGAAAATATAGTTCGTACATCCATATTACTCGTAAATTTGTTTTATAAAAAATTCTAATGACAATCATACATTATGTAATAGGTTAGCCAATGATTAAATGAAAACTCTGAATGATACCACTAATGTTCTTAGTAGATTCAACCACCTGAGCCACTGCCTGTTCACCCCGCAATCATCCAGAAGGCGAGGTCAGTAGAGGTGCATCAAAAGCTGGGACCGAGACTGGAAAACAGCTTCTATCTCAAGGCCATCAGACTGTTAAATAGCCATCACTAGCACACTAGCCATCACTAGAGGCTGCTGCCTGTAGGCATAGACTAGGAATCACTGGCCTCTATAAGGAATGGAACACTAGTCACTTCAATAATGTTTACAAATCTGGCACTCATCTCATACGTATTATACTGTATTCTATCTTATTATATGGTATCTTTTGTCACTTAATGTTTACATAACTGACATTACTCATCTCATGTGTATATACTGTTTTCTATACTATTCTACAGCATCTCATTCACTTAATAATGCTTACATAACTCATATCATATGTACTGTTGTTTTCTATATTATTCTACTGTATCTTAGTCTGCTCCGCTCTGACATCGCTCATCCATAGTCTTAATTCATTCCTACTTATATTTGTGTGTATATGTTGTGTAATTTGTTAGATATTACTGCACTGTCGGAGCAAGAAGCACAAGCATTTCTCTACACCCGCAATAACATCTGCTAATCATGTGTATGTGACAAATAAAATTTGATTTGATTCAATAAGTAAACTGAATAGAAAGCTCTCAATCCCATGAAGTCGTTCCACTGAAATATGAAGTTCCATCATAATTTATCAATACTAAGATCCTTTATTACAATATATATCATTATAATACATTTCCTGCTGACAAGTTTAGAAAAAAACAAAGTTCTGAGTCATTTCTGCAAGTGGGGACATCTGATACTCTAGATGTGTCAAATGTAAAATGTATTTTGAAACCTATACTAAGAGTTAGTATATATACCTGATACAATGAAGCGCAATTGTGTCAAAAAGGTAAAAAAGCTAAACAAGTATGTACATAACAGCTGAAGAACTGCGGGAAAAATCTTTACAAGAGCTAACATGGTTTTCCTTATGTAAAATGTGGTCATTTAATGACCTATCTTGCAAACTCCTTCAGACTGATTTTGTAGTGAAGTTTTTGTAGTGAGAATTTTCTTTTAGTTTGAGGTCAAAAGTTCCATTCCTTCACTGAGATATTCTCCCCCGACTACCCTTGCTGCTCCTCACTGAGTGTCTGCGTTTGCTGCTCCTACAATGCCATTCTGTCGCAGCTGGTTCCTCAGAACCTGGTTCTTGGATTTCCAGTCTTCTACCTGTGCAAAATTAGATGGGAAAAGCAGCTCAAACAAAACCTATTATTACATCTGATGCATGGATTTTCGTGAAAAGCTGTTGGTATTTTGGTTTGATATTTTGTTTGCAATTCACATTTTCAGCATGTTTGAGGGGTACAGTTTGAGAACGACGAGGTGCAGAACCCCTAACCTCGATCGCTTTATAAGTAGTTAATAAGTAGTTGTTTGGATGCGAGGTGATTTGTACAGTCGTGGCAAAAAGTTTCGAGAATAAAACAAAGTCTGCTGTTTCAGTGTCTTTAGATATTTTTGTCAGATGTTACTATGGAATAATGAAGTATAATTACAAGCATTTCATAAGTGTCAAAGGCTTTTATTGACAATTACATGAAGTTGATGCAAAGAGTCAATATTTGTAGTGTTGACCCTTTTTTTCCAAGACCTCTGCAATCCGCACTGGCATGCTGTCAATTAACTTCTGGGCCACATCCTGACTGATGGCAACCCATTCTTGCATAATCAATGCTTGGAGTTTGTCAGAATTTGTGGGTTGTTTGTTTGTCCGCCCGCCTCTTGAGGATTGACCACAAGTTCTCTATGGGATTAAGGTCTGGGGAGTTTCCTGGCCATGGACCCCAAATATCGATGTTTTGTTCCCTGAGCCACTTCGTTATCACTTTTGCCTTATGGCAAGGTGCTCCATCATGCTGGAAAAGGCATCGTTTGTCACCAAACTGTTCCTGGATGGTTTGGAGAAGTTGCTCTCAGAGGATGTGTTGGTACCATTCTTTATTCATGGCTGTGTTCTAAGGCAAAATTGTGAGTGAGCCCACTCCCTTGGCTGAGAAGCAACCCCACACATGAATGGTCTCAGGATGCTTTACTGTTGGCATGACACAGGACTGACGGTAGCGCTCACCTTGTCTTCTCCGGACAAGCTTTTTTCCGGATGCCCTAGACAATTGGAAGGGAGATTCATCAGAGAAAATGACTCAAAGTCCAATCCCTGTACCTTTTGCAGAATATCAGTCTGTCGCTGATGTTTTTTTTTTCCTGGAGAGAAGTGGCTTCTTTGCTGCCCTTCTTGACACCAGGCCATCCTCCAAAAGTATTTGCCTCACTGTGCGTGCAGATGCACTCACACCTGCCTGCTGCCATTCTGTATCAACTTTAGGAGCCTTGGGAGCCCTGAAGCCTTCTTCACAAAAATTGAACCGCTCTCCTTGAAGTTCTTAATGATCCGATAAATGGTTGATTTCGGTGCAATCTTACTGGCAGCATTATTCTTGCCTGTGAAGCCCTTTTGTGCAAAGCAATGATGTCGCCACGTGTTTCCTTGCAGGTAACCATGATTGACAGAGGAAGAACAATGATTCCAAGCACCACCCTCCTTTTGAAGCTTCCAGTCTGTTATTCAAACTCAATCAGCATGATAGAGTGATCTCCAGCCTTGTCCTCAACACTCACACCTGTGTTAATGAGAGAATCATTGACATGATGTCAGCTGGTCCTTTTGTGGCAGGGCTGAAATGCAGTGGAAATGTTTTTGGGGGGATTCAGTTCCTTTTCACTCTTCATAACATTCTGGAGTATATGCAAATTGCCATCATACAAACTGAGGCAGAAGACTTTGAAAATTAATATTTGTGTCATTCTCAAAACTTTTGGCCACGACTGTAGATCAATGACGCTGCGCAGTCCGACAACGTTGTCAAATCTCAAATAAATGTTCTGTGGTTCTGTGTGATTGCATATACAATTAGTGTTGCAGTAAGTAGGTGAACAGGATTGATAGCAGAAAAATCCCTCACTCGCTAATCCTACAGCCTGATCATCAAAATCCAAATCAGAACCTAATTTGAACCTATTACAAAGCGTGAATGATTTAAAGTTGGCTACATTTACACAGGCAGCCCAATTCGGATCTTTCCCACTTTTTGGTATTTTGACCAATTAGCTCTTTCAACAATAATTGGGCAAAATATCAGAATTGTGTAAACACAACCATAGTATCTTACCTCTTGCCTCAGTAGTTGGTTGTCCATTTTGAGCCTATCCAGGGTGCTTAGGTCATCCCCCAGTCTAAGGTTGTTCTGCCGAAGCTCCTGGATATAGTCACAGGCTTTGGAGAGGATCCCACCTTTACTCTGGACCAAAACACAAAGACTGTGTCACCCTCTCCCATGTAGGGCCAGGAGGCTTTTCTTGAGAATGTGTTCTGACAAGAAAAAAACTCTTGGTACTACTTTTTATAGTTAATTTTTTTCTAGTCAGGTGACATGGTCAGGAAAAACTCCTGGCCATACCCATGAGACTTGACAGTGACCCATTTTATGGTGATACTGACCTCATTGCTGATACTGACCTGCCCTGACTTGGTAGGGTCAATGTTGCAGTCTGGGATGGTCTTTGAGAGCGTGACGATCCAGTTGTTGATCTTGTCCCTGCGTCTACGTTCAACTTGAAGACAAATGACACAATAACAAATTTGAGTGGTTAGGCAGGGCAACACATGATTCTGTGCTCATCGTGACATCCAAATCCAACTAGCATTTAAGAGACATTTCATATGAGGTATTGTATGAGTCATTTATGATGGGTATCTAGGTCTCACCCTCGTTGTGCTGGGCTCGTCTTTTGTCATCTCTAGAAGTGCGTGGGACCTCTGATTTTCTACAAGACACAATTAGTATAGACATGAATAAACAGATATAACCATGAAAACTTTGGCATACACAGCATACACATGCACACATCCATGTGTGCAGCTAAAACAGTAACAAGGCTAATAAAATAGCCCAACACAAAGAAACTCATGAATGGACACAGGACAGTGTGACTAACTAGTATGGTAACTGTGATGACTCTCCTGGCTTCTCCAGGAGAGCCATCACAGTACCTACTGTACTGATCAAAATGGCAGCTTACGCGTTGTACGGTTGTGTGCGAGGTGCAATGGACCTCTGGTTGGCTCCCGTCAGCACTTCCTGGGGGGACATCATCACATACAACTGCCCTGAAACAAAGAAGTCCCTTGCTTTTACCAATCCAAATGAACAATATACAGTACCAGTCAAAAGGTTTGGACACACCTACTCATTCAAGGGTTTTTCTTCATTTTTACCATTTTCCACATTGTAGAATAATAGTTAAGACATCAACACTATGAAATAACACATACGGAATCATGTAGTAACAAAAAAAAGTGTTAAACAAATCAAAATATATTTTATATTTGAGATTCTTCAAAGTAGCCACCCTTTGCTTTGATGACAGCTTTGCACACTATTGGCATTCTCTCAACCAGCTTCATGAGGTTGTCACCTGGAATGCATTTCAATTAATAGGTGTGCCTTGTTAAAATTTTATTTGTGGAATTTCTTTCCTTCATGCATTTGAGCCAATCAGTTCTGTTGTGACATGGGAGGGTTGGGGGTCCTATTTAGTAAAATACCAAGTCCATATTTGACTGGTACTCTAACTGTATCAATATCAAATGGCATTCAAAATGGAAAGCCAATTGGAAATAAATGCCCAACCTGATGGAACATAGAAATAGGATCTATTCATTCTATATAGTAATTCTATTTCTATGTGATTGAGTCTACATCTCCTCACCAGTGGGAGTGCTCTGACTTAGATGTGTATCAGATGCCTGCACCACGCTGGTTACCATGGTGCCTGGTGAAGCATCAGCGATGGTTGCAGGGTAGTAGGTGTAATGCGTCTCAGTGCCGTCCCCCTCCAACCCCTCAGACTGAGAGTACAAAGCCTACAGCAAGAGGACACCTTTGTCAGTGTTGAATAACAATTAAAACTGTATACAGTGAGTAGTAGTAGAGGAATAGAATAGAGTAGATCATCTTTGCTATCCCAGATTAAAAACAATGCTATTTTTGATTTGCAGAATCCGACTTTAATCAAATACTACTAGCCTGATGGACAAAACTGGTTGAAATGTAAGTAATTACAACCAAAAACAGGCTGAAATTACTTATTTTGACATTATTTCAACCAGTGTTTCCCGCTGGGAGGGCCCCAAGTCCTGCTCGTATAAATTCTCACCTGGGTCACAGGCTGTGTGGCTGCAGGAAATCCAGTGAGCACACTGACCGCTGTGGCTCCATCACGTTGAGCCTCCAACTGTCCATCAGACACCTGGATTACTCTGTATGTCACCTTAAGCGAAAGAAAACACACAGGTTTGTTGAGCGAAACATAAAATTGTTCATTAGTAATGACAGAAGACTGAGCCTTAGAAAACCTTGGATGGGCATTGGCTGGGCTCAGAGCTCCAGCTCAGGGACTTCGGCTAGATCTAGTGAGCCCTGTAAAGTATGCTTTTCCCAACTGTACCTGCCCAGCGGGAGGGTAGTACAGCTCCCCTACCTGCCCCCCAGCTCCCTCCGTCTTGAATAGATACTTTATGGGATGCTCTGAGGAGAAGGTGGCGGCAGACTGAATGGTGGCGATGGCAGCTGATGGGTCATCTGCTGTAGCCACTGCACCTGGTAGAGAAAAATTCAGAATACAGTCTCTATAATATCAGAAAGAAAATACCATGGGTGTCTTGTCTTCTGATGTTTTGAGGGTCGTTATTTCCTTTCTACATGACATTACCTTCTTCAATGACATGTGCACTTTCATCCGGGTCAGGGCTTTTCTGTTGACTACATAACAAAATGAGAAGAACAATGATAATACACAGTAACAAATATACAGTAACACACCGCTCTTTCAACTTGTGCTAGAATATGACCATCTAGCCCAACACTAAATTTTATTACAACAAATCATGTGGAAGTAGCTTTGGTTCAAATGGATTATGGTTAAATCAATGCATTGTTAGCTCACCCCTTCATGTTCACAGAGTGTCAACTGGAAAGAGAATCTCCTTCATTCACCCGGGAGCTAAACAGGCTTGAGGAAAAAGGTAAAGTTGGTAATCTTTTGGGAAAAACAAACTAGGCTCTAGATCACAAACCTGAAACCTCTGATTTCCAAAAAATCTAGGAAGCATTCAAGGAACCAGCTATACAGTATGTTTGACTGGAGTGATAACAGTACTCTTTAGGCCCCTTCAGTAGTTACAGTGGATGTTGCCCCCTACAATGTAGCCGCGAGCTTGGAACCTCATTCAGCAAATAACTACTGTTACCCTGTAACTTTCCAGATCATTTCATTGCCGAAGACGTCATGCAAACAGCTGAAGCTCAATGTCAAAATTCGAAATGCCAAATCCAGAGTGCTAAAGTAGTAGCAAACCAACACACATACCGATATTTCATTGTATAAGTTACGAATATGTAGCAAGCTGCATTATTCCAACGGTTCCTTCATGCTGCGACGGGTCAGTTAAACAAAGCACCTTTGCTATAGCTAGCTGCTACTAGCTAATGTTGTGAATTAACGTAAACTAACCTGAGCTATTTAGACAGTAATAAAGCCATGCAAATGTCGAACATTTGGCATTTGTACAACGCTGCTTGAAATATTTAATTGCATAGAGAATACAGTATTTGTATAATAGCTACATACAATCTCGGAATATTTCCCTTACGGTGCAATTGGCCTCTCCCCAGTTGTTTGTCAACATTACTGGCTGTCTGCGCCATTGGCTGTATGGTCTGCGCATGTGCAACATTTTAGGGGCGATTAATGTACCTCGCCTGGCGCGCTCATTGAGAAGATTTGGCCGAGTGATACCATTCCACTGCTCCGAGGAACTGCGCCCGATAAAATAAATCAAACAGATCTAGTGTTGTAGCCATCTTTACCGGGCTTCATCAACTGTGCAGATCTTGGATCAGCATTCTAACCACACCCCTGGTATAAATCAGAAGGAGACACAATATATAACCGATCCTGAATCTGGGGCAGTGGGCAAGTAGCCTACATTAGAAGTTATTTTGGCCGAAGGGGATCACTGTTTCACAATTTTGTATCATAGAAAATGATGTGAAAGTTAATCTAAATTCCCAAACGAATGACTCCTGCATGCACCGTAACTCTCTCCTGTTTTGTTGTAGTCTTTATTTTCCCACTCAAAATTATCAAAGGTTCGCTACAGTAATGAAAAAGTGACTGGCAAAACACTGGACAGCGCCCGTGGTTCGAACCCCTTTACAGAGGTACAGGACATTTCTGGGAAAGAAAGTTTTCGAAGTAACCACTGAGCTACGCCAGCGCAGTATGTTATATGGTAAATGCTTGTATTATACATAAACCACGATGTCGTCAACATCCTGTTTCAATACATTTTATAGTGGGGAGAACAAGTATTTGATACACCCGATACACATGCAGATCTTGGATCAGCATTCTAACCACACCCCTGGTATAAATCAGAAGGAGACACAATATATAACTGATCCTGAATCTGGGACGGTGGGCAAGTAACCTACATTAGAAGTTATTTTGGGGAAAGGGGTTCAATGTTTCAAGTTTGTATCACAGACAATTATGTGAAAGTTAGTCTAAATTCCCAAACAAATGACTCCTGCATGCACCGTAACTCTGTCTTGTTTTGTTGTAGTCTTTATTTTCCCACTCAAAATTATCAAAGGTTCTGCTACAGTAATGAAAAAGTGACTGGCAAAACACTGGACAGCGCCCGTGGTTCGAACCCCTTTGCAGAGGTACAGAACATTTCTGATAGAGAAAGTTTTCAAAGTAACCACTGAGCTACACCAGCGCAGTATGTTATATGGTAAATGCGTGTATTATACATAAACCGTGATGTCGTCAACATCCTGTTTCAATACATTGTACAGTGGGGAGAACAAGTATTTGATAGACCCGATACACATGCAGATCCTGGAACAGCATTCTAACCACACCCCTGGTATAAATCAGGAGAAAAAAATATATAACCGATTCTGGGACGGTGGGCAAGTAGCCTACATTAGAAGTTATTTTGGGGAAAGGGGTTCACTGTTTCACAATTTCGTATCATAGACAATTATGTGAAAGTTAATCTAAATTTCCAAACGAATGACTCCTGCATGCACCGTAACTCTGTCTTGTTTTGTTTTAGTCTTTATTTTCCCACTCAAAATTATCAAAGGTTCGCTACAGTAATGAAAAAGTGACTGGCAAAACACTGGACAGCGCCCGTGGTTCGAACCCCTTTGCAGAGGTACAGAACATTTCTGATAGAGAAAGTTTTCAAAGTAACCACTGAGCTACACCAGCGCAGTATGTTATATGGTAAATGCTTGTATTATACATAAACCGAAATGTCGTCAACATCCTGTTTCAATACATTGTACAGTGGGGAGAACAAGAATTTGATACACCCGATACACATGCAGATCTTGGATCAGCATTCTAACCACACCCCTGGTATAAATCAGAAGGAGACACAATATATAACTGATCCTGAATCTGGGACGGTGGGCAAGTAGCCTACATTAGAAGTTATTTTGGCCAAAGGGGTTCACTGTTTCACAATTTCGTATCATTGACAATTATGTGAAAGTTAATCTAAATTCCCAAACGAATGACTCCTGCATGCGCCGTAATTCTGTCTTGTTTTGTTGTAGTCTTTATTTTCCCACTCAAAATTATCAAAGGTTCGCTACGGTAATGAAAAAGTGACTGGCAAAAAACTGGACAGCGCCCGTGGTTCGAACCCCTTTGGAGAGGTACAGAACATTTCTGATAGAGAAAGTTTTCAAAGTAACCACTGAGCTACACCAGCGCAGTATGTTATATGGTAAATGCTTGTATTATACATAAACCGAAATGTCGTCAACATCCTGTTTCAATACATTGTACAGTGGGGAGAACAAGAATTTGATACACCCGATACACATGCAGATCTTGGATCAGCATTCTAACCACACCCCTGGTATAAATCAGAAGGAGACACAATATATAACTGATCCTGAATCTGGGACGGTGGGCAAGTAGCCTACATTAGAAGTTATTTTGGGGAAAGGGGTTCACTGTTTCAAGTTTGTATCATAGACAATTATGTGAAAGTTAATCTACATTCCCAAACAAATGACTCCTGCATGCACCGTAACTCTGTCTTGTTTTGTTGTAGTCTTTATTTTCCCACTCAAAATTATCAAAGGTTCGCTACAGTAATGAAAAAGTGACTGGCAAAACACTGGACAGCGCCCGTGGTTCGAAACCCTTTGCAGAGGTACAGAACAGTTCTGATAAGGAAAGTTTTCCAAGTAACCACTGAGCTACACCAGCGCAGTATGTTATATGGTAAATGCTTGTATTATACATAAACCGAAATGTCGTCAACATCCTGTTTCAATACATTGTACAGTGGGGAGAACAAGAATTTGATACACCCGATACACATGCAGATCTTGGATCAGCATTCTAACCACACCCCTGGTATAAATCAGAAGGAGACACAATATATAACTGATCCTGAATCTGGGACGGTGGGCAAGTAGCCTACATTAGAAGTTATTTTGGCCAAAGGGGTTCACTGTTTCACAATTTCGTATCATTGACAATTATGTGAAAGTTAATCTAAATTCCCAAACGAATGACTCCTGCATGCGCCGTAATTCTGTCTTGTTTTGTTGTAGTCTTTATTTTCCCACTCAAAATTATCAAAGGTTCGCTACAGTAATGAAAAAGTGACTGGCAAAACACTGGACAGCGCCCATGGTTCGAACCCCTTTGCAGAGGTACAGAACATTTCTGATAGAGAAAGTTTTCAAAGTAACCACTGAGCTACAGCAGCGCAGTATGTTACATGGTAAATGCGTGTATTATACATAAACCGCAATGTCGTCAACATCCTGTTTCAATAAGTTGTACAGTGGGGAGACCAAGTATTTGATACACTTGATACACATGCAGATATTGGATCAGCATTCTAACCACACCCCTGGTATAAATCAGAAGGACACACAATATATAACCGATCCTGAATCTGGGACGGTGGGCAAGTAATAATAATATAATAATAATAATAATAATATATGCCATTTAGCAGACGCTTTTATCCAAAGCGACTTACAGTCATGTGTGCATACATTCTACGTATGGGTGGTCCCGGGGATCGAACCCACTACCCTGGCGTTACAAGCGCCATGCTCTACCAACTGAGCTACAGAAGGACCCAAGTAGCCTACATTAGAAGTTATTTTGGGGAAAGGGGTTCACTGTTTCAAGTTTGTATCATAGACAATTATGTGAAAGTTAATCTAAATTCCCAAACAAATGACTCCTGCATGAACCGTAACTCTGTCTTGTTTTGTTGTAGTCTTTATTTTCCCACTCAAAATTATCAAAGGTTCGCTACAGTAATGAAAAAGTGACTGGCAAAACACTGGACAGCGCCCGTGGTTCGAACCCCTTTGCAGAGGTACAGAACATTTCTGATAGAGAAAGTTTTCAAAGTAACCACTGAGCTACACCAGCGCAGTATGTTATATGGTAAATGCTTGTATTATACATAAACCGAAATGTCGTCAACATCCTGTTTCAATACATTGTACAGTGGGGAGAACAAGAATTTGATACACCCGATACACATGCAGATCTTGGATCAGCATTCTAACCACACCCCTGGTATAAATCAGAAGGAGACACAATATATAACTGATCCTGAATCTGGGACGGTGGGCAAGTAGCCTACATTAGAAGTTATTTTGGCCAAAGGGGTTCACTGTTTCACAATTTCGTATCATTGACAATTATGTGAAAGTTAATCTACATTCCCAAACAAATGACTCCTGCATGCACCGTAACTCTGTCTTGTTTTGTTGTAGTCTTTATTTTCCCACTCAAAATTATCAAAGGTTCGCTACAGTAATGAAAAAGTGACTGGCAAAACACTGGACAGCGCCCATGGTTCGAACCCCTTTGCAGAGGTACAGAACATTTCTGATAGAGAAAGTTTTCAAAGTAACCACTGAGCTACAGCAGCGCAGTATGTTACATGGTAAATGCGTGTATTATACATAAACCGCAATGTCGTCAACATCCTGTTTCAATAAGTTGTACAGTGGGGAGACCAAGTATTTGATACACTTGATACACATGCAGATATTGGATCAGCATTCTAACCACACCCCTGGTATAAATCAGAAGGACACACAATATATAACCGATCCTGAATCTGGGACGGTGGGCAAGTAGCCTACATTAGAAGTTATTTTGGGGAAAGGGGTTCACTGTTTCAAGTTTGTATCATAGACAATTATGTGAAAGTTAATCTAAATTCCCAAACAAATGACTCCTGCATGCACCGTAACTCTGTCTGGTTTTGTTGTAGTCTTTATTTTCCCACTCAAAATTATCAAAGGTTCACTACAGTAATGAAAAAGTGACTGGCAAAACACTGGACAGCGCCCGTGGTTCGAACCCCTTTGCAGAGGTACAGAACATTTCTGATAGAGAAAGTTTTCGAAATAACCACTGAGCTACACCAGCGCAGTATGTTATATGGTAAATGTGTGTATTATACATAAACCGCGATGTCGTCAACATCCTGTTTCAATACATTGTACAGTGGTGAGAACAAGTATTTGATACACTTGATACACATGCAGATCTTGGATCAGCATTCTAACCACACCTCTGGTATAAATCAGGAGACACAATATATAACTGATCCTGAATCTGGGACGGTGGGCAAGTAGCCTACATTAGAAGTTATTTTGGGGAAAGGGGTTCACTGTTTCAAGTTTGTATCATAGACAATTATGTGAAAGTTAATCTAAATTCCCAAACAAATGACTCCTGCATGAACCGTAACTCTGTCTTGTTTTGTTGTAGTCTTTATTTTCCCACTCAAAATTATCAAAGGTTCGCTACAGTAATGAAAAAGTGACTGGCAAAACACTGGACAGCGCCCGTGGTTCGAACCCCTTTGCAGAGGTACAGAACATTTCTGATAGAGAAAGTTTTCAAAGTAACCACTGAGCTACACCAGCGCAGTATGTTATATGGTAAATGCTTGTATTATACATAAACCGAAATGTCGTCAACATCCTGTTTCAATACATTGTACAGTGGGGAGAACAAGAATTTGATACACCCGATACACATGCAGATCTTGGATCAGCATTCTAACCACACCCCTGGTATAAATCAGAAGGAGACACAATATATAACTGATCCTGAATCTGGGACGGTGGGCAAGTAACCTACATTAGAAGTTATTTTGGGGAAAGGGGTTCAATGTTTCAAGTTTGTATCACAGACAATTATGTGAAAGTTAGTCTAAATTACCAAACAAATGACTCCTGCATCCACCGTAACTCTGTCTGGTTTTGTTGTAGTCTTTATTTTCCCACTCAAAATTATCAAAGGTTCGCTACAGTAATGAAAAAGTGACTGGCAAAACACTGGACAGCGCCCGTGGTTCGAACCCCTTTGCAGAGGTACAGAACATTTCTGATAGAGAAAGTTTTCAAAGTAACCACTGAGCTACACCAGCGCAGTATGTTATATGGTAAATGTGTGTATTATACATAAACCGAAATGTCGTCAACATCCTGTTTCAATACATTGTACAGTGGGGAGAACAAGAATTTGATACACCTTGATACACATGCAGATCTTGGATCAGCATTCTAACCACACCCCTGGTATAAATCAGAAGGAGACACAATATATAACTGATCCTGAATCTGGGACGGTGGGCAAGTAGCCTACATTAGAAGTTATTTTGGGGAAAGGGGTTCACTGTTTCAAGTTTGTATCATAGACAATTATGTGAAAGTTAATCTAAATTCCCAAACAAATGACTCCTGCATGCACCGTAACTCTGTCTTGTTTTGTTGTAGTCTTTATTTTCCCACTCAAAATTATCAAAGGTTCGCTACAGTAATGAAAAAGTGACTGGCAAAACACTGGACAGCGCCCGTGGTTCGAAACCCTTTGCAGAGGTACAGAACAGTTCTGATAAGGAAAGTTTTCCAAGTAACCACTGAGCTACACCAGCGCAGTATGTTATATGGTAAATGCTTGTATTATACATAAACCGAAATGTCGTCAACATCCTGTTTCAATACATTGTACAGTGGGGAGAACAAGAATTTGATACACTTGATACACATGCAGATCTTGGATCAGCATTCTAACCACACCCCTGGTATAAATCAGAAGGAGACACAATATATAACTGATCCTGAATCTGGGACGGTGGGCAAGTAACCTACATTAGAAGTTATTTTGGGGAAAGGGGTTCAATGTTTCAAGTTTGTATCACAGACAATTATGTGAAAGTTAGTCTAAATTACCAAACAAATGACTCCTGCATCCACCGTAACTCTGTCTGGTTTTGTTGTAGTCTTTATTTTCCCACTCAAAATTATCAAAGGTTCGCTACAGTAATGAAAAAGTGTCTGGCAAAACACTGGACAGCGCCCGTGGTTCGAACCCCTTTGCAGAGGTACAGAACATTTCTGATAGAGAAAGTTTTCGAAGTAACCACTGAGCTACACCAGCGCAGTATGTTACATGGTAAATGCGTGTATTATACATAAACCGCGATGTCGTCAACATCCTGTTTCAATACATTGTACAGTGGTGAGAACAAGTATTTGATACACTTGATACACATGCAGATCTTGGATCAGCATTCTAACCACACCCCTGGTATAAATCAGAAGGAGACACAATATATAACTGATCCTGAATCTGGGACGGTGGGCAAGTAACCTACATTAGAAGTTATTTTGGGGAAAGGGGTTCAATGTTTCAAGTTTGTATCACAGACAATTATGTGAAAGTTAGTCTAAATTACCAAACAAATGACTCCTGCATGCACCGTAACTCTGTCTGGTTTTGTTGTAGTCTTTATTTTCCCACTCAAAATTATCAAAGGTTCACTACAGTAATGAAAAAGTGACTGGCAAAACACTGGACAGCGCCCGTGGTTCGAACCCCTTTGCAGAGGTACGGAACATTTCTGATAGAGAAAGTTTCCGAAGTAACCACTGAGCTAAACCAGCGCAGTATGTAATATGGTAAATGCGTGTATTATACATAAACCGCGATGTCGTCAACATCCTGTTTCAATACATTGTACAGTGGTGAGAACAAGTACTTGATACACATGCAGATCTTGGATCAGCATTCTAACCACACCCCTGGTATAAATCAGAAGGAGACACAATATATAACCGATCCTGAATCTGGGACGGTGGGCAAGTAGCCTACATTTGAAGTTATTTTGGCGAAAGGGGTTCACAGTTTCAAATTTGTATTTTCAACAATTATGTGAAAGTTAATCTAAATTCCCAAACAAATTACTCCTGCATGCACCGTAACTCTGTCTTGTTTTGTTGTAGTCTTTATTTTCACGCTCAAAATTATCAAAGGTTCGCTACAGTAATGAAAAAGTGACTGGCAAAACACTGGACAGCACCCGTGGTTCGAACCCCTTTGCAGAGGTACTGAACATTTCTGATAGAGAAAGTTTTCAAAGTAACCACTGAGCTATACCAGCACAGTATGTTATATGGTAAATGAGTGTATTATACATAAACCGCGATGTCGTCAACATCCTGTTTCAATATATTGTACAGTGGGGAGAACAAGTATTTGATACACCCGATACACATGCAGATCTTGGATAAGCATTCTAACCACACCCCTGGTATAAATTAGAAGGAGACACAATATATAACCGATCCTGAATCAGGGACGGGGGCAAGTAGCCTACATTAGAAGTTATTTTGGCCAAAGGGGTTCACTGTTTCACAATTTTGTATCATAGACAATTATGTGAAAGTTCATCTAAATTCCCAAATGAATGACTCCTGCATGCGCCGTAACTCTGTCTTGTTTTGTTGTAGTCTTTATTTTCCCACTCAAAATTATAAAAGGTTCGCTACAGTAATGAAGAAGTGACTGGCAAAACACTGGACAGCGCCCATGGTTCGAACCCCTTTGCAGAGGTACAGAACATGTCTGATAGAGAAAGTTTTCGAAATAACCACTGAGCTACACCAGCGCATTATGTTATATGGTAAATGCGTGTATTATACATAAACCGCAATGTCATCAACATCCTGTTTCAATACATTGCACAGTGGGGAGAACAAGTATTTGATACACCCGATACACATGCAGATCTTGGATCAGCATTCTAACCACACCCCTGGTATAAATCAAAAGGAGACACAATATATAACCGATCCTGAATCTGGGACGGTGGGCAAGTAGCCTACATTAGAAGTTATTTTGGGGAAAGGGGTTCAATGTTTCAAGTTTGTATCACAGACAATTATGTGAAAGTTAGTCTAAATTACCAAACAAATGACTCCTGCATGTACCGTACCTTTTTCTTGTTTTGTTGTAGTCTTTATTTTCCCACTCAAAATTATCAAAGGTTCGCTACAGTAATGAAAAAGTGACTGGCAAAACACTGGACAGCGCCAGTGGTTCGAACCCTTTTGCAGAGGTACAGAACATTTCTGATAGAGAAAGTTTTCGAAGTAACCACTGAGCTACACCAGCACAGTATGTTATATGGTAAATGCGTGTATTATACATAAACCGTGATGTCGTCAACATCCTGTTTCAATACATTGTACAGTGGTGAGAACAAGTATTTGATACACTTGATACACATGCAGATCTTGGATCAGCATTCTAACCACACCCCTGGTATAAATCAGAAGGAGACACAATATATAACTGATCCTGAATCTGGGACGGTGGGCAAGTAACCTACATTAGAAGTTATTTTGGGGAAAGGGGTTCAATGTTTCAAGTTTGTATCACAGACAATTATGTGAAAGTTAGTCTAAATTACCAAACAAATGACTCCTGCATGCACCGTAACTCTGTCTGGTTTTGTTGTAGTCTTTATTTTCCCACTCAAAATTATCAAAGGATCACTACAGTAATGAAAAAGTGACTGGCAAAACACTGGACAGCGCCCGTGGTTCGAACCCCTTTGCAGAGGTACGGAACATTTCTGATAGAGAAAGTTTTCGAAGTAACCACTGAGCTAAACCAGCGCAGTATGTAATATGGTAAATGCGTGTATTATACATAAACCGCGATGTCGTCAACATCCTGTTTCAATACATTGTACAGTGGTGAGAACAAGTACTTGATACACATGCAGATCTTGGATCAGCATTCTAACCACACCCCTGGTATAAATCAGAAGGAGACACAATATATAACCGATCCTGAATCTGGGACGGTGGGCAAGTAGCCTACATTTGAAGTTATTTTGGCGAAAGGGGTTCACAGTTTCAAATTTGTATTTTCAACAATTATGTGAAAGTTAATCTAAATTCCCAAACAAATTACTCCTGCATGCACCGTAACTCTGTCTTGTTTTGTTGTAGTCTTTATTTTCACGCTCAAAATTATCAAAGGTTCGCTACAGTAATGAAAAAGTGACTGGCAAAACACTGGACAGCACCCGTGGTTCGAACCCCTTTGCAGAGGTACTGAACATTTCTGATAGAGAAAGTTTTCAAAGTAACCACTGAGCTATACCAGCACAGTATGTTATATGGTAAATGAGTGTATTATACATAAACCGCGATGTCGTCAACATCCTGTTTCAATACATTGTACAGTGGGGAGAACAAGTATTTGATACACCCGATAAACATGCAGATCTTGGATAAGCATTCTAACCACACCCCTGGTATAAATTAGAAGGAGACACAATATATAACCGATCCTGAATCAGGGACAGGGGCAAGTAGCCTACATTAGAAGTTATTTTGGCGAAAGGGGTTCACTGTTTCACAATTTTGTATCATAGACAATTATGTGAAAGTTCATCTAAATTCCCAAATGAATGACTCCTGCATGCGCCGTAACTCTGTCTTGTTTTGTTGTAGTCTTTATTTTCCCACTCAAAATTATAAAAGGTTCGCTACAGTAATGAAGAAGTGACTGGCAAAACACTGGACAGCGCCCATGGTTCGAACCCCTTTGCAGAGGTACAGAACATGTCTGATAGAGAAAGTTTTCGAAATAACCACTGAGCTACACCAGCGCATTATGTTATATGGTAAATGCGTGTATTATACATAAACCGCAATGTCATCAACATCCTGTTTCAATACATTGCACAGTGGGAGAACAAGTATTTGATACACCTTGATACACATGCAGATCTTGGATCAGCATTCTAACCACACCCCTGGTATAAATCAAAAGGAGACACAATATATAACCGATCCTGAATCTGGGACGGTGGGCAAGTAGCCTACATTAGAAGTTATTTTGGGGAAAGGGGTTCAATGTTTCAAGTTTGTATCACAGACAATTATGTGAAAGTTAGTCTAAATTACCAAACAAATGACTCCTGCATGTACCGTACCTTTTTCTTGTTTTGTTGTAGTCTTTATTTTCCCACTCAAAATTATCAAAGGTTCGCTACAGTAATGAAAAAGTGACTGGCAAAACACTGGACAGCGCCAGTGGTTCGAACCCTTTTGCAGAGGTACAGAACATTTCTGATAGAGAAAGTTTTCGAAGTAACCACTGAGCTACACCAGCACAGTATGTTATATGGTAAATGCGTGTATTATACATAAACCGTGATGTCGTCAACATCCTGTTTCAATACATTGTACAGTGGTGAGAACAAGTATTTGATACACTTGATACACATGCAGATCTTGGATCAGCATTCTAACCACACCCCTGGTATAAATCAGAAGGAGACACAATATATAACTGATCCTGAATCTGGGACGGTGGGCAAGTAACCTACATTAGAAGTTATTTTGGGGAAAGGGGTTCACTGTTTCAAGTTTGTATTATAGACAATTATGTGAAAGTTAATCTAAATTCCCAAACAAAAGACTCCTGCATGCACCGTAACTCTGTCTTGTTTTGTTGTAGTCTTTATTTTCACGCTCAAAATTATCAAAGGTTCGCTACAGTAATGAAAAAGTGACTGGCAAAACACTGGACAGCGCCTGTGGTTCGAACCCCTTTGCAGAGGTACAGAACATTTCTGATAGAGAAAGTTTTCGAAGTAACCACTGAGCTACACCAGCACAGTATGTGATATGGTAAATGCGTGTATTATACATAAACCGTGATGTCGTCAACATCCTGTTTCAATACATTGTACAGTGGTGAGAACAAGTATTTGATACACTTGATACACATGCAGATCTTGGATCAGCATTCTAACCACACCCCTGGTATAAATCAGAAGGAGACACAATATATAACCGATCCTGAATCTGGGACGGTGGCAAGTAACCTACATTAGAAGTTATTTTGGGGAAAGGGGTTCACTGTTTCAAGTTTGTATTATAGACAATTATGTGAAAGTTAATCTAAATTCCCAAACAAAAGACTCCTGCATGCACCGTAACTCTGTCTTGTTTTGTTGTAGTCTTTATTTTCCCACTCAAAATTATCAAAGGTTCGCTACAGTAATGAAAAAGTGACTGGCAAAACACTGGACAGCGCCTGTGGTTCGAACCCCTTTGCAGAGGTACAGAACATTTCTGATAGAGAAAGTTTTCGAAGTAACCACTGAGCTACACCAGCACATTATGTTATATGGTAAATGCGTGTATTATACATAAACCGTGATGTCGTCAACATCCTGTTTCAATACATTGTACAGTGGTGAGAACAAGTATTTGATACACTTGATACACATGCAGATCTTGGATCAGCATTCTAACCACACCCCTGGTATAAATCAGAAGGAGACACAATATATAACTGATCCTGAATCTGGGACGGTGAGCAAGTAACCTACATTAGAAGTTATTTTGGGGAAAGGGGTTCACTGTTTCAAGTTTGTATTATAGACAATTATGTGAAAGTTAATCTAAATTCCCAAACAAAAGACTCCTGCATGCACCGTAACTCTGTCTTGTTTTGTTGTAGTCTTTATTTTCCCACTCAAAATTATCAAAGGTTCGCTACAGTAATGAAAAAGTGACTGGCAAAACACTGGACAGCGCCCGTGGTTCGAACCCTTTTGCAGAGGTACAGAACATTTCTGATAGAGAAAGTTTTCGAAGTAACCACTGAGCTACACCAGCGCAGTATGTTATATGGTAAATGCGTGTATTATACATAAACCGTGATGTCGTCAACATCCTGTTTCAATACATTGTACAGTGGTGAGAACAAGTATTTGATACACTTGATATACATGCAGATCTTGGATCAGCATTCTAACCACACCCCTGGTATAAATCAGAAGGAGACACAATATATAACCGATCCTGAATCTGGGACGGTGGGCAAGTAGCCTACATTAGAAGTTATTTTGGGAAAGGGGTTCACTGTTTCAATTTTGTATCATACACAGTTATGTGAATGTTAATCTAAATTCCCAAACAAATTACTCCTGCATGCACCGTAACTCTTTATATGCCATTTAGCAGACGCTTTTATCCAAAGCGACTTACAGTCATGTGTGCATAAATTCTACGTATGGGTGGTCCCGGGAATCGAACCCACTACCCTGGCATTAAAAGCGTCATGCTCTACCAACTGAGCTACAGAAGGAACTCTGTCTTGTTTTGTTGTAGTCTTTATTTTCCCACTCAAAATTATCAAAGGTTCGCTACAGTAATGAAAAAGTGACTGGCAAAACAATGGACAGCGCCCGTGGTTCGAACCCCTTTGCAGAGGTACAGAACATTTCTGATAGAGAAAGTTTTTGAAGTAACTACTGAGCTACACCAGCGCAGTATGTTATATGGTAAATGCCTGTATTATACATAAACCGCGATGTCGTCAACATCCTGTTTCAATACATTGTACAGTGGGGAGAACAAGTATTTGATACACTTGATACACATGCAGATCTTGGATCAGCATTCTAACCACACCCCTGGAATAAATCAGAAGGAAACACAATATATAACTGATCCTGGATCTGGGACGGTGGGCAAGTAACCTACATTAGAAGTTATTTTGGGGAAAGGGGTTCAATGTTTCAAGTTTGTATCACAGACAATTATGTGAAATTTAGTCTAAATTACCAAACAAATGACTCCTGCATGTACCGTACCTTTTTCTTGTTTTGTTGTAGTCTTTATTTTCCCACTCAAAATTATCAAAGGTTCGCTACAGTAATGAAAAAGTGACTGGCAAAACACTGGACAGCGCCCGTGGTTTGAACCCTTTTGCAGAGGTACAGAACATTTCTGATAGAGAAAGTTTTCAAAGTAACCACTGAGCTACACCAGCGCAGTATGTTATATGGTAAATGCTTGTATTATACATAAACCGAAATGTCGTCAACATCCTGTTTCAATACATTGTACAGTGGGAGAACAAGAATTTGATACACTTGATACACATGCAGATCTTGGATCAGCATTCTAACCACACCCCTGGTATAAATCAGAAGGAGACACAATATATAACTGATCCTGAATCTGGGACGGTGGGCAAGTAGCCTACATTAGAAGTTATTTTGGGAAAGGGGTTCACTGTTTCACAGTTTGTATCATTGACAATTATGTGAAAGTTAATCTAAATTCCCAAACAAATGACTCCTGCATGTAACTCTGTCTTGTTTTGTTGTAGTCTTTATTTTCCCACTCAAAATTATAATAATAATAATAATAATAATACACTAATATAACCCCTTTAATACAGAACATTTCTGATAAAAAGTTTTCAAAGTAACCACTGAGCTACAGCAGCGCAGTATGTTATATGGTAAATGCGTGTATTATACATAAACCGCAATGTCGTCAACATCCTGTTTCAATACATTGTACAGTGGTGAGAACAAGTATTTGATACACTTGATACACATGCAGATCTTGGATCAGCATTCTAACCACACCCCTGGTATAAATCAGAAGGAGACACAATATATAACCGATCCTGAATCTGGGACGGTGGGCAAGTAGCCTACATTAGAAGTTATTTTGGGGAAAGGGGTTCACTGTTTCAAGTTTGTATCATAGACAATTATGTGAAAGTTAATCTAAATTCCCAAACAAATGACTCCTGCATGCACCGTAACTCTGTCTGGTTTTGTTGTAGTCTTTATTTTCCCACTCAAAATTATCAAAGGTTTGCTACAGTAATGAAAAGGTGACTGGCAAAACACTGGACAGCACCCGCGGTTCGAACCCCTTTGCAGAGGTACAGAACATTTCAGATAGAGAAAGTTTCCGAAGTAACCACTGAGCTACACCAGCGCAGTATGTTATATGGTAAATGCGTGTATTGTACATAAACCGCGATGTCGTCAACATCCTGTTTCAATACATTGTACAGTGGTGAGAACAAGTATTTGATACACTTGATATACTTGCAGATCTTGGATCAGCATTCTAACCACACCCCTGGTATAAATCAGAAGGAGACACAATATATAACCGATCCTGAATCTGGGACGGTGGGCAAGTAGCCTACATTAGAAGTTATTTTGGGGAAAGGGGTTCAATGTTTCAAGTTTGTATCACAGACAATTATGTGAAAGTTAGTCTAAATTCCCAAACAAATGACTCCTGCATGCACCGTAACTCTGTCTTGTTTTGTTGTAGTCTTTATTTTCCCACTCAAAATTATCAAAGGTTTGCTACAGTAATGAAAAGGTGACTGGCAAAACACTGGACAGCGCCCGTGGTTCGAACCCCTTTGCAGAGGTACAGAACATTTCTGATAGAGAAAGTTTCCGAAGTAACCACTGAGTTACACCAGCGCAGTATGTTATATGGAAAATGTGTGTATTATACATAAACCGCGATGTCATCAACATCCTGTTTCAATACATTGTACAGTGGTGAGAACAAGTATTTGATACACTTGATATACATGCAGATCTTGGATCAGCATTCTAACCACACCCCTGGTATAAATCAGAAGGAGACACAATATATAACCGATCCTGAATCTGGGACGGTGGGCAAGTAGCCTACATTAGAAGTTATTTTGGGGAAAGGGGTTCACTGTTTCAAGTTTGTATCATACACAGTTATGTGAATGTTAATCTAAATTCCCAAACAAATTACTCCTGCATGCACCGTAACTCTGTCTTGTTTTGTTGTAGTCTTTATTTTCCCACTCAAAATTATCAAAGGTTCGCTACAGTAATGAAAAAGTGACTGGCAAAACACTGGACAGCGCCCGTGGTTCGAACCCCTTTGCAGAGGTACAGAACATTTCTGATAGAGAAAGTTTTCGAAGTAACCACTGAGCTACACCAGCGCAGTATGTTATATGGTAAATGCGTGTATTATACATAAACCGTGATGTCGTCAACATCCTGTTTCAATACATTGTACAGTGGTGAGAACAAGTATTTGATACACTTGATACACATGCAGATCTTGGATCAGCATTCTAACCACACCCCTGGTATAAATCAGAAGGAGACACAATATATAACGAATCTGGGACGGTGGGCAAGTAGCCTACATTAGAAGTTATTTTGGGGAAAGGGGTTCAATGTTTCAAGTTTGTATCACAGACAATTATGTGAAAGTTAATCTAAATTCCCAAACAAATGACTCCTGCATGCACCGTAACTCTGTCTTGTTTTGTTGTAGTCTTTATTTTCCCACTCAAAATTATCAAAGGTTCGCTACAGTAATGAAAAAGTGACTGGCAAAACACTGGACAGCGCCCGTGGTTCAAACCCCTTTGCAGAGGTACAGAACATTTCTGATAGAGAAAGTTTTCAAAGTAACCACTGAGCTACACCAGCGCAGTATGTTATATGGTAAATGCGTGTATTATACATAAACCGCGATGTCGTCAACATCCTGTTTCAATACATTGTACAGTGGTGAGAACAAGTATTTGATACACTTGATATACATGCAGATCTTGGATCAGCATTCTAACCACACCCCTGGTATAAATCAGAAGGAGACACAATATATAACCGATCCTGAATCTGGGACGGTGGGCAAGTAGCCTACATTAGAAGTTATTTTGGGGAAAGGGGTTCACTGTTTCAAGTTTGTATCATAGACAATTATGTGAAAGTTAATCTAAATTCCCAAACAAATGACTCCTGCATGCACCGTAACTCTGTCTTGTTTTGTTGTAGTCTTTATTTTCCCACTCAAAATTATCAAAGGTTCGCTACAGTAATGAAAAAGTGACTGGCAAAACACTGGACAGCGCCCGTGGTTCGAACCCCTTTGCAGAGGTACAGAACATTTCTGATAGAGAAAGTTTTCGAAGTAACCACTGAGCTACACCAGCGCAGTATGTTATATGGTAAATGCGTGTATTATACATAAACCGTGATGTCGTCAACATCCTGTTTCAATACATTGTACAGTGGTGAGAACAAGTATTTGATACACTTGATACACATGCAGATCTTGGATCAGCATTCTAACCACACCCCTGGTATAAATCAGAAGGAGACACAATATATAACTGATCCTGAATCTGGGACGGTGGGCAAGTAACCTACATTAGAAGTTATTTTGGGGAAAGGGGTTCAATGTTTCAAGTTTGTATCACAGACAATTATGTGAAAGTTAATCTAAATTACCAAACAAATGACTCCTGCATGCACCGTAACTCTGTCTTGTTTGTTGTAGTCTTTATTTTCCCACTCAAAATTATCAAAGGTTCGCTACAGTAATGAAAAAGTGACTGGCAAAACACTGGACAGCGCCCGTGGTTCGAACCCCTTTGCAGAGGTACAGAACATTTCTGATAGAGAAAGTTTTCAAAGTAACCACTGAGCTACACCAGCGCAGTATGTTATATGGTAAATGCGTGTATTATACATAAACCGCGATGTCGTCAACATCCTGTTTCAATACATTGTACAGTGGTGAGAACAAGTATTTGATACACTTGATACACATGCAGATCTTGGATCAGCATTCTAACCACACCCCTGGT
This sequence comes from Oncorhynchus gorbuscha, assembly GCF_021184085.1. Lineage (NCBI taxonomy): Eukaryota > Metazoa > Chordata > Actinopteri > Salmoniformes > Salmonidae > Oncorhynchus > Oncorhynchus gorbuscha. The sequence continues at coordinate 43,606,635 of NC_060191.1, read as the reverse complement.
ATAAATCAGAAGGAGACACAATATATAACTGATCCTGAATCTGGGACGGTGGGCAAGTAACCTACATTAGAAGTTATTTTGGGGAAAGGGGTTCAATGTTTCAAGTTTGTATCACAGACAATTATGTGAAAGTTAGTCTAAATTCCCAAACAAATGACTCCTGCATGCACCGTAACTCTGTCTTGTTTTGTTGTAGTCTTTATTTTCCCACTCAAAATTATCAAAGGTTTGCTACAGTAATGAAAAGGTGACTGGCAAAACACTGGACAGCACCCGCGGTTCGAACCCCTTTGCAGAGGTACAGAACATTTCAGATAGAGAAAGTTTCCGAAGTAACCACTGAGCTACACCAGCGCAGTATGTTATATGGTAAATGCGTGTATTATACATAAACCGCGATGTCGTCAACATCCTGTTTCAATACATTGTACAGTGGTGAGAACAAGTATTTGATACACTTGATATACTTGCAGATCTTGGATCAGCATTCTAACCACACCCCTGGTATAAATCAGAAGGAGACACAATATATAACCGATCCTGAATCTGGGACGGTGGGCAAGTAGCCTACATTAGAAGTTATTTTGGGGAAAGGGGTTCACTGTTTCCAGTTTGTATCACAGAAAATTACGTGAAAGTTAATCTAAATTACCAAACAAATGACTCCTGCATGCACCGTAACTCTGTCTTGTTTTGTTGTAGTCTTTATTTTCCCACTCAAAATTATCAAAGGTTCGCTACAGTAATGAAAAGGTGACTGGCAAAACACTGGACAGCGCCCGCGGTTCGAACCCCTTTGCAGAGGTACAGAACATTTCTGATAGAGAAAGTTTTAAAGTAACCACTGAGCTACACCAGCGCAGTATGTTATATGGTAAATGCGTGTATTATACATAAACCGCGATGTCGTCAACATCCTGTTTCAATACATTGTACAGTGGTGAGAACAAGTATTTGATATACTTGATACACATGCAGATCTTGGATCAGCATTCTAACCACACCTCTGGTATAAATCAGAAGGAGACACAATATATAACCGATCTTGAATCTGGGACGGTGGGCAAGTAGCCTACATTAGAAGTTATTTTGGGGAAAGGGGTTCACTGTTTCAAGTTTGTATCATAGACAATTATGTGAAAGTTAATCTAAATTCCCAAACAAATGACTCCTGCATGCACCGTAACTCTGTCTTGTTTTGTTGTAGTCTTTATTTTCCCACTCAAAATTATCAAAGGTTCGCTACAGTAATGAAAAAGTGACTGGCAAAACACTGGACAGCGCCCGTGGTTCGAACCCCTTTGCAGAGGTACAGAACATTTCTGATAGAGAAAGTTTTCAAAGTAACCACTGAGCTACACCAGCGCAGTATGTTATATGGTAAATGCGTGTATTATACATAAACCGTGATGTCGTCAACATCCTGTTTCAATACATTGTACAGTGGTGAGAACAAGTATTTGATACACTTGATACACATGCAGATCTTGGATCAGCATTCTAACCACACCCCTGGTATAAATCAGAAGGAGACACAATATATAACGAATCTGGGACGGTGGGCAAGTAGCCTACATTAGAAGTTATTTTGGGGAAAGGGGTTCAATGTTTCAAGTTTGTATCACAGACAATTATGTGAAAGTTAATCTAAATTCCCAAACAAATGACTCCTGCATGCACCGTAACTCTGTCTTGTTTTGTTGTAGTCTTTATTTTCCCACTCAAAATTATCAAAGGTTCGCTACAGTAATGAAAAAGTGACTGGCAAAACACTGGACAGCGCCCGTGGTTCGAACCCCTTTGCAGAGGTACAGAACATTTCTGATAGAGAAAGTTTTCAAAGTAACCACTGAGCTACACCAGCGCATTATTTTATATGGTAAATGCCTGTATTATACATAAACCGCGATGTCATCAACATCCTGTTTCAATACATTGTACAGTGGGGAGAACAAGTATTTGATACACTTGATACACATGCAGATCTTGGATCAGCATTCTAACCACACCCCTGGTATAAATCAGAAGGAGACACAATATATAACTGATCCTGAATCTGGGACGGTGGGCAAGTAACCTACATTAGAAGTTATTTTGGGGAAAGGGGTTCAATGTTTCAAGTTTGTATCACAGACAATTATGTGAAAGTTAGTCTAAATTACCAAACAAATGACTCCTGCATGCAACGTAACTCTGTCTTGTTTTGTTGTAGTCTTTATTTTCCCACTCAAAATTATCAACGGTTTGCTACAGTAATGAAAAGGTGACTGGCAAAACACTGGACAGCGCCCGTGGTTCGAACCCCTTTGCAGAGGTACAGAACATTTCTGATAGAGAAAGTTTTCAAAGTAACCACTGAGCTACACCAGCGCAGTATGTTATATGGTAAATGCGTGTATTATACATAAACCGCGATGTCGTCAACATCCTGTTTCAATACATTGTACAGTGGTGAGAACAAGTATTTGATACACTTGATACACATGCAGATCTTGGATCAGCATTCTAACCACACCCCTGGTATAAATCAGAAGGAGACACAATATATAACTGATCCTGAATCTGGGACGGTGGGCAAGTAACCTACATTAGAAGTTATTTTGGGGAAAGGGGTTCAATGTTTCAAGTTTGTATCACAGACAATTATGTGAAAGTTAGTCTAAATTACCAAACAAATGACTCCTGCATGCAACGTAACTCTGTCTTGTTTTGTTGTAGTCTTTATTTTCCCACTCAAAATTATCAAAGGTTTGCTACAGTAATGAAAAGGTGACTGGCAAAACACTGGACAGCACCCGCGGTTCGAACCCCTTTGCAGAGGTACAGAACATTTCAGATAGAGAAAGTTTCCGAAGTAACCACTGAGCTACACCAGCGCAGTATGTTATATGGTAAATGCGTGTATTATACATAAACCGCGATGTCGTCAACATCCTGTTTCAATACATTGTACAGTGGTGAGAACAAGTATTTGATACACTTGATATACTTGCAGATCTTGGATCAGCATTCTAACCACACCCCTGGTATAAATCAGAAGGAGACACAATATATAACCGATCCTGAATCTGGGACGGTGGGCAAGTAGCCTACATTAGAAGTTATTTTGGGGAAAGGGGTTCAATGTTTCAAGTTTGTATCACAGACAATTATGTGAAAGTTAATCTAAATTCCCAAACAAATGACTCCTGCATGCACCGTAACTCTGTCTTGTTTTGTTGTAGTCTTTATTTTCCCACTCAAAATTATCAAAGGTTTGCTACAGTAATGAAAAGGTGACTGGCAAAACACTGGACAGCACCCGCGGTTCGAACCCCTTTGCAGAGGTACAGAACATTTCAGATAGAGAAAGTTTCGAAGTAACCACTGAGCTACACCAGCGCAGTATGTTATATGGTAAATGCGTGTATTATACATAAACCGCGATGTCGTCAACATCCTGTTTCAATACATTGTACAGTGGTGAGAACAAGTATTTGATACACTTGATATACATGCAGATCTTGGATCAGCATTCTAACCACACCCCTGGTATAAATCAGAAGGAGACACAATATATAACCGATCCTGAATCTGGGACGGTGGGCAAGTAGCCTACATTAGAAGTTATTTTGGGGAAAGGGGTTCACTGTTTCAAGTTTGTATCACAGAAAATTACGTGAAAGTTAATCTAAATTCCCAAACAAATGACTCCTGCATGCACCGTAACTCTGTCTTGTTTTGTTGTAGTCTTTATTTTCCCACTCAAAATTATCAAAGGTTCGCTACAGTAATGAAAAAGTGACTGGCAAAACACTGGACAGCGCCCGTGGTTCGAACCCCTTTGCAGAGGTACAGAACATTTCTGATAGAGAAAGTTTTCGAAGTAACCACTGAGCTACACCAGCGCAGTATGTTATATGGTAAATGCGTGTATTATACATAAACCGCGATGTCGTCAACATCCTGTTTCAATACATTGTACAGTGGTGAGAACAAGTATTTGATACACTTGATACACATGCAGATCTTGGATCAGCATTCTAACCACACCCTGGTATAAATCAGAAGGAGACACAATATATAACCGATCCTGAATCTGGGACGGTGGGCAAGTAGCCTACATTAGAAGTTATTTTGGGGAAAGGGGTTCACTGTTTCAAGTTTGTATCATAGACAATTATGTGAAAGTTAATCTAAATTCCCAAACAAATGACTCCTGCATGCACCGTAACTCTGTCTTGTTTTGTTGTAGTCTTTATTTTCCCACTCAAAATTATCAAAGGTTCGCTACAGTAATGAAAAAGTGACTGGCAAAACACTGGACAGCGCCCGTGGTTCGAACCCCTTTGCAGAGGTACAGAACATTTCTGATAGAGAAAGTTTTCAAAGTAACCACTGAGCTACACCAGCGCAGTATGTTATATGGTAAATGCGTGTATTATACATAAACCGTGATGTCGTCAACATCCTGTTTCAATACATTGTACAGTGGTGAGAACAAGTATTTGATACACTTGATATACATGCAGATCTTGGATCAGCATTCTAACCACACCCCTGGTATAAATCAGAAGGAGACACAATATATAACCAATCTGGGACGGTGGGCAAGTAGCCTACATTAGAAGTTATTTTGGGGAAAGGGGTTCAATGTTTCAAGTTTGTATCACAGACAATTATGTGAAAGTTAATCTAAATTCCCAAACAAATGACTCCTGCATGCACCGTAACTCTGTCTTGTTTTGTTGTAGTCTTTATTTTCCCACTCAAAATTATCAAAGGTTCGCTACAGTAATGAAAAAGTGACTGGCAAAACACTGGACAGCGCCCGTGGTTCGAACCCCTTTGCAGAGGTACAGAACATTTCTGATAGAGAAAGTTTTCAAAGTAACCACTGAGCTACACCAGCGCAGTATGTTATATGGTAAATGCGTGTATTATACATAAACCGTGATGTCGTCAACATCCTGTTTCAATACATTGTACAGTGGTGAGAACAAGTATTTGATACACTTGATATACATGCAGATCTTGGATCAGCATTCTAACCACACCCCTGGTATAAATCAGAAGGAGACACAATATATAACCGATCCTGAATCTGGGACGGTGGGCAAGTAGCCTACATTAGAAGTTATTTTGGGGAAAGGGGTTCACTGTTTCAAGTTTGTATCATAGACAATTATGTGAAAGGTAATCTAAATTCCCAAACAAATGACTCCTGCATGCACCGTAACTCTGTCTTGTTTTGTTGTAGTCTTTATTTTCCCACTCAAAATTATCAAAGGTTTGCTACAGTAATGAAAAAGGTGACTGGCAAAACACTGGACAGCACCCGAGGTTCGAACCCCTTTGCAGAGGTACAGAACATTTCTGATAGAGAAAGTTTTCAAAGTAACCACTGAGCTACACCAGCGCAGTATGTTATATGGTAAATGCGTGTATTATACATAAACCGCGATGTCGTCAACATCCTGTTTCAATACATTGTACAGTGGTGAGAACAAGTATTTGATACACTTGATATACATGCAGATCTTGGATCAGCATTCTAACCACACCCCTGGTATAAATCAGAAGGAGACACAATATATAACCGATCCTGAATCTGGGACGGTGGGCAAGTAGCCTACATTAGAAGTTATTTTGGGGAAAGGGGTTCACTGTTTCAAGTTTGTATCACAGAAAATTATGTGAAAGTTAATCTAAATTCCCAAACAAATGACTCCTGCATGCACCGTAACTCTGTCTTGTTTTGTTGTAGTCTTTATTTTCCCACTCAAAATTATCAAAGGTTCGCTACAGTAATGAAAAAGTGACTGGCAAAACACTGGACAGCGCCCGTGGTTCGAACCCCTTTGCAGAGGTACAGAACATTTCTGATAGAGAAAGTTTTCAAAGTAACCACTGAGCTACACCAGCGCAGTATGTTATATGGTAAATGCGTGTATTATACATAAACCGCGATGTCGTCAACATCCTGTTTCAATACATTGTACAGTGGTGAGAACAAGTATTTGATACACTTGATATACATGCAGATCTTGGATCAGCATTCTAACCACACCCCTGGTATAAATCAGAAGGAGACACAATATATAACCGATCCTGAATCTGGGACGGTGGGCAAGTAGCCTACATTAGAAGTTATTTTGGGGAAAGGGGTTCACTGTTTCAAGTTTGTATCACAGAAAATTACGTGAAAGTTAATCTAAATTCCCAAACAAATGACTCCTGCATGCACCGTAACTCTGTCTTGTTTTGTTGTAGTCTTTATTTTCCCACTCAAAATTATCAAAGGTTCGCTACAGTAATGAAAAAGTGACTGGCAAAACACTGGACAGCGCCCGTGGTTCGAACCCCTTTGCAGAGGTACAGAACATTTCTGATAGAGAAAGTTTTCAAAGTAACCACTGAGCTACACCAGCGCAGTATGTTATATGGTAAATGCGTGTATTATACATAAACCGCGATGTCGTCAACATCCTGTTTCAATACATTGTACAGTGGTGAGAACAAGTATTTGATACACTTGATATACATGCAGATCTTGGATCAGCATTCTAACCACACCCCTGGTATAAATCAGAAGGAGACACAATATATAACCGATCCTGAATCTGGGACGGTGGGCAAGTAGCCTACATTAGAAGTTATTTTGGGGAAAGGGGTTCACTGTTTCAACTTTGAATCATAGACAATTATGTGAAAGTTCATCTAAATTGATGAACAAATGACTCCTGCATGCACCGTAACTCTGTCTTGTTTTGTTGTAGTCTTTATTTTCCCACTCAAAATTATCAAAGGTTTGCTACAGTAATGAAAAGGTGACTGGCAAAACACTGGACAGCACCCACGGTTCGAAACCTTTTGCAGAGGTACAGAACATTTCTGATAGAGAAAGTTTCCGAAGTAACCACTGAGCTACACCAGCGCAGTATGTTATATGGTAAATGCGTGTATTATACATAAACCTCGATGTCGTCAACATCCTGTTTCAATACATTGTACAGTGGTGAGAACAAGTATTTGATACACTTGATATACATGCAGATCTTGGATCAGCATTCTAACCACACCACTGGTATAAATCAGAAGGAGACACAATATATAACCGATCCTGAATCTGGGACGGTGGGCAAGTAGCCTACATTAGAAGTTATTTTGGGGAAAGGGGTTCACTGTTTCAAGTTTGTATCACAGAAAATTACGTGAAAGTTAATCTAAATTCCCAAACAAATGACTCCTGCATGCACCGTAACTCTGTCTTGTTTTGTTGTAGTCTTTATTTTCCCACTCAAAATTATCAAAGGTTCGCTACAGTAATGAAAAAGTGACTGGCAAAACACTGGACAGCGCCCGTGGTTCGAACCCCTTTGCAGAGGTACAGAACATTTCTGATAGAGAAAGTTTTCAAAGTAACCACTGAGCTACACCAGCGCAGTATGTTATATGGTAAATGCGTGTATTATACATAAACCGCGATGTCGTCAACATCCTGTTTCAATACATTGTACAGTGGTGAGAACAAGTATTTGATACACTTGATATACATGCAGATCTTGGATCAGCATTCTAACCACACCCCTGGTATAAATCAGAAGGAGACACAATATATAACCGATCCTGAATCTGGGACGGTGGGCAAGTAGCCTACATTAGAAGTTATTTTGGGGAAAGGGGTTCACTGTTTCAAGTTTGTATCACAGAAAATTATGTGAAAGTTAATCTAAATTCCCAAACAAATGACTCCTGCATGCACCGTAACTCTGTCTTGTTTTGTTGTAGTCTTTATTTTCCCACTCAAAATTATCAAAGGTTCGCTACAGTAATGAAAAAGTGACTGGCAAAACACTGGACAGCGCCCGTGGTTCGAACCCCTTTGCAGAGGTACAGAACATTTCTGATAGAGAAAGTTTTCAAAGTAACCACTGAGCTACACCAGCGCAGTATGTTATATGGTAAATGCGTGTATTATACATAAACCGTGATGTCGTCAACATCCTGTTTCAATACATTGTACAGTGGTGAGAACAAGTATTTGATACACTTGATATACATGCAGATCTTGGATCAGCATTCTAACCACACCCCTGGTATAAATCAGAAGGAGACACAATATATAACCGATCCTGAATCTGGGACGGTGGGCAAGTAGCCTACATTAGAAGTTATTTTGGGGAAAGGGGTTCACTGTTTCAAGTTTGTATCATAGACAATTATGTGAAAGTTAATCTAAATTCCCAAACAAATGACTCCTGCATGCACCGTAACTCTGTCTTGTTTTGTTGTAGTCTTTATTTTCCCACTCAAAATTATCAAAGGTTCGCTACAGTAATGAAAAAGTGACTGGCAAAACACTGGACAGCGCCCGAGGTTCGAACCCCTTTGCAGAGGTACAGGACATTTCTGATAGAGAAAGTTTTCAAAGTAACCACTGAGCTACACCAGCGCAGTATGTTATATGGTAAATGCGTGTATTATACATAAACCTCGATGTCGTCAACATCCTGTTTCAATACATTGTACAGTGGTGAGAACAAGTATTTGATACACTTGATATACATGCAGATCTTGGATCAGCATTCTAACCACACCAGTGGTATAAATCAGAAGGAGACACAATATATAACCGATCCTGAATCTGGGACGGTGGGCAAGTAGCCTACATTAGAAGTTATTTTGGGGAAAGGGGTTCACTGTTTCAAGTTTGTATCACAGAAAATTACGTGAAAGTTAATCTAAATTCCCAAACAAATGACTCCTGCATGCACCGTAACTCTGTCTTGTTTTGTTGTAGTCTTTATTTTCCCACTCAAAATTATCAAAGGTTCGCTACAGTAATGAAAAAGTGACTGGCAAAACACTGGACAGCGCCCGTGGTTCGAACCCTTTGCAGAGGTACAGAACATTTCTGATAGAGAAAGTTTTCGAAGTAACCACTGAGCTACACCAGCGCAGTATGTTATATGGTAAATGCGTGTATTATACATAAACCGTGATGTCGTCAACATCCTGTTTCAATACATTGTACAGTGGTGAGAACAAGTATTTGATACACTTGATATACATGCAGATCTTGGATCAGCATTCTAACCACACCCCTGGTATAAATCAGAAGGAGACACAATATATAACCGATCCTGAATCTGGGACGGTGGGCAAGTAGCCTTCATTAGAAGTTATTTTGGGGAAAGGGGTTCACTGTTTCAAGTTTGTATCATAGACAATTATGTGAATGTTAATCTAAATTCCCAAACAAATGACTCCTGCATGCACCGTAACTCTGTCTTGTTTTGTTGTAGTCTTTATTTTCCCACTCAAAATTATCAAAGGTTCGCTACAGTAATGAAAAAGTGACTGGCAAAACACTGGACAGCGCCCGTGGTTCGAACCCCTTTGCAGAGGTACAGAACATTTCTGATAGAGAAAGTTTTCAAAGTAACCACTGAGCTAGACCAGCGCAGTATGTTATATGGTAAATGCGTGTATTATACATAAACCGTGATGTAGTCAACATCCTGTTTCAATACATTGTACAGTGGTGAGAACAAGTATTTGATACACTTGATATACATGCAGATCTTGGATCAGCATTCTAACCACACCCCTGGTATAAATCAGAAGGAGACACAATATATAACCAATCTGGGACGGTGGGCAAGTAGCCTACATTAGAAGTTATTTTGGGGAAAGGGGTTCAATGTTTCAAGTTTGTATCACAGACAATTATGTGAAAGTTAATCTAAATTCCCAAACAAATTTCTCCTGCATGCACCGTAACTCTGCCTTGTTTTGTTGTAGTCTTTATTTTCCCACTCAAAATTATCAAAGGTTCGCTACAGTAATGAAAAAGTGACTGGCAAAACACTGGACAGCGCCCGTGGTTCGAACCCCTTTGCAGAGGTACAGAACATTTCTGATAGAGAAAGTTTTCAAAGTAACCACTGAGCTACACCAGCGCAGTATGTTATATGGTAAATGCCTGTATTATACATAAACGGCGATGTCGTCAACATCCTGTTTCAATACATTGTACAGTGGGGAGAACAAGTATTTGATACACCCGATACACATGCAGATCTTGGATCAGCATTCTAACCACACCCCTGGTATAAATCAGAAGGAGACACATTATATAACCGATCCTGAATCTGGGACGGTGGGCAAGTAGCCTACATTAGAAGTTATTTTGGGGAAAGGGGTTCACTGTTTCAAGTTTGTATCACAGAAAATTATGTGAAAGTTAATCTAAATTCCCAAACAAATGACTCCTGCATGCACCGTAACTCTGTCTTGTTTTGTTGTAGTCTTTATTTTCCCACTCAAAATTATCAAAGGTTCGCTACAGTAATGAAAAAGTGACTGGCAAAACACTGGACAATGCCCGTGGTTCGAACCCCTTTGCAGAGGTACAGAACATTTCTGATAGAGAAAGTTTTCAAAGTAACCACTGAGCTACACCAGCGCAGTATGTTATATGGTAAATGCGTGTATTATACATAAACCTCGATGTAGTCAACATCCTGTTTCAATACATTGTACAGTGGTGAGAACAAGTATTTGATACACTTGATATACATGCAGATCTTGGATCAGCATTCTAACCACACCCCTGGTATAAATCAGAAGGAGACACAATATATAACCGATCCTGAATCTGGGACGGTGGGCAAGTAGCCTACATTAGAAGTTATTTTGGGGAAAGGGGTTCACTGTTTCAAGTTTGTATCATAGACAATTATGTGAAAGGTAATCTAAATTCCCAAACAAATGACTCCTGCATGCACCGTAACTCTGTCTTGTTTTGTTGTAGTCTTTATTTTCCCACTCAAAATTATCAAAGGTTCGCTACAGTAATGAAAAAGTGACTGGCAAAACACTGGACAGCGCCCGAGGTTCGAACCCCTTTGCAGAGGTACAGGACATTTCTGATAGAGAAAGTTTTCAAAGTAACCACTGAGCTAGACCAGCGCATTATGTTATATGGTAAATGCGTGTATTATACATAAACCTCGATGTAGTCAACATCCTGTTTCAATACATTGTACAGTGGTGAGAACAAGTATTTGATACACTTGATATACTTGCAGATCTTGGATCAGCATTCTAACCACACCCCTGGTATAAATCAGAAGGAGACACAATATATAACCGATCCTGAATCTGGGACGGTGGGCAAGTAGCCTACATTAGAAGTTATTTTGGGGAAAGGGGTTCAATGTTTCAAGTTTGTATCACAGACAATTATGTGAAAGTTAGTCTAAATTCCCAAACAAATGACTCCTGCATGCACCGTAACTCTGTCTTGTTTTGTTGTAGTCTTTATTTTCCCACTCAAAATTATCAAAGGTTCGCTACAGTAATGAAAAAGTGACTGGCAAAACACTGGACAGCGCCCGTGGTTCGAACCCCTTTGCAGAGGTACAGGACATTTCTGATAGAGAAAGTTTTCAAAGTAACCACTGAGCTACACCAGCGCAGTATGTTATATGGTAAATGCGTGTATTATACATAAACCTCGATGTCGTCAACATCCTGTTTCAATACATTGTACAGTGGTGAGAACAAGTATTTGATACACTTGATATACATGCAGATCTTGGATCAGCATTCTAACCACACCCCTGGTATAAATCAGAAGGAGACACAATATATAACCAATCTGGGACGGTGGGCAAGTAGCCTACATTAGAAGTTATTTTGGGGAAAGGGGTTCACTGTTTCAAGTTTGTATCACAGAAAATTATGTGAAAGTTAATCTAAATTCCCAAACAAATGACTCCTGCATGCACCGTAACTCTGTCTTGTTTTGTTGTAGTCTTTATTTTCCCACTCAAAATTATCAAAGGTTCGCTACAGTAATGAAAAAGTGACTGGCAAAACACTGGACAGCGCCCGTGGTTCGAACCCCTTTGCAGAGGTACAGAACATTTCTGATAGAGAAAGTTTTCAAAGTAACCACTGAGCTACACCAGCGCAGTATGTTATATGGTAAATGCGTGTATTATACATAAACCGCGATGTCGTCAACATCCTGTTTCAATACATTGTACAGTGGTGAGAACAAGTATTTGATACACTTGATATACATGCAGATCTTGGATCAGCATTCTAACCACACCCCTGGTATAAATCAGAAGGAGACACAATATATAACCGATCCTGAATCTGGGACGGTGGGCAAGTAGCCTACATTAGAAGTTATTTTGGGGAAAGGGGTTCAATGTTTCAAGTTTGTATCACAGACAATTATGTGAAAGTTAATCTAAATTCCCAAACAAATGACTCCTGCATGCACCGTAACTCTGTCTTGTTTTGTTGTAGTCTTTATTTTCCCACTCAAAATTATCAAAGGTTCGCTACAGTAATGAAAAAGTGACTGGCAAAACACTGGACAGCGCCCGAGGTTCGAACCCCTTTGCAGAGGTACAGGACATTTCTGATAGAGAAAGTTTTCAAAGTAACCACTGAGCTACACCAGCGCAGTATGTTATATGGTAAATGCGTGTATTATACATAAACCTCGATGTAGTCAACATCCTGTTTCAATACATTGTACAGTGGTGAGAACAAGTATTTGATACACTTGATATACATGCAGATCTTGGATCAGCATTCTAACCACACCAGTGGTATAAATCAGAAGGAGACACAATATATAACCGATCCTGAATCTGGGACGGTGGGCAAGTAGCCTACATTAGAAGTTATTTTGGGGAAAGGGGTTCACTGTTTCAAGTTTGTATCACAGAAAATTACGTGAAAGTTAATCTAAATTACCAAACAAATGACGCCTGCATGCACCGTAACTCTGTCTTGTTTTGTTGTAGTCTTTATTTTCCCACTCAAAATTATCAAAGGTTCGCTACAGTAATGAAAAAGTGACTGGCAAAACACTGGACAGCGCCCGTGGTTCGAACCCCTTTGCAGAGGTACAGAACATTTCTGATAGAGAAAGTTTTCAAAGTAACCACTGAGCTACACCAGCGCAGTATGTTATATGGTAAATGCGTGTATTATACATAAACCGCGATGTCGTCAACATCCTGTTTCAATACATTGTACAGTGGGGAGAACAAGTATTTGATACACTTGATATACATGCAGATCTTGGATCAGCATTCTAACCACACCCCTGGTATAAATCAGAAGGAGACACAATATATAACCGATCCTGAATCTGGGACGGTCGGCAAGTAGCCTACATTAGAAGTTATTTTGGCCAAAGGGGTTCACTGTTTCACAATTTTGTATCATACACAGTTATGTGAATGTTAATCTAAATTCCCAAACAAATTACTCCTGCATGCACCGTAACTCTGTCTTGTTTTGTTGTAGTCTTTATTTTCCCACTTAAAATTATCAAAGGTTCGCTACAGTAATGAAAAAGTGACTGGCAAAACACTGGACAACGCCCGTGGTTCGAACCCCTTTGAAGAGGTACAGACCATTTCTGATAGAGAAAGTTTTCGAAGTAACCACTGAGCTACACCAGCACAGTATGTTATATGGTAAATGCGTGTATTATACATAAATCGCGATGTCGTCAACATCCTGTTTCAATACATTGTACAGTGGTGAGAACAAGTATTTGATACACTTGATATACTTGCAGATCTTGGATCAGCATTCTAACCACACCCCTGGTATAAATCAGAAGGAGACACAATATATAACCGATCCTGAATCTGGGACGGTGGGCAAGTAGCCTACATTAGAAGTTATTTTGGGGAAAGGGGTTCACTGTTTCAAGTTTGTATCATAGACAATTATGTGAAAGTTAATCTAAATTACCAAACAAATGACTCCTGCATGCACCGTAACTCTGTCTTGTTTTGTTGTAGTCTTTATTTTCCCACTCAAAATTATCAAAGGTTTGCTACAGTAATGAAAAAGTGACTGGCAAAACACTGGACAGCGCCCGTGGTTCGAACCCCTTTGCAGAGGTACAGAACATTTCTGATAGAGAAAGTTTCTGAAGTAACCACTGAGCTACACCAGCGCAGTATGTTATATGGTAAATGCGTGTATTATACATAAACCGCGATGTCGTCAACATCCTGTTTCAATACATTGTACAGTGGTGAGAACAAGTATTTGATACACTTGATATACTTGCAGATCTTGGATCAGCATTCTAACCACACCCCTGGTATAAATCAGAAGGAGACACAATATATAACCGATCCTGAATCTGGGACGGTGGGCAAGTAGCCTACATTAGAAGTTATTTTGGGGAAAGGGGTTCACTGTTTCAACTTTGAATCATAGACAATTATGTGAAAGTTAATCTAAATTACCAAACAAATGACTCCTGCATGCACCGTAACTCTGTCTTGTTTTGTTGTAGTCTTTATTTTCCCACTCAAAATTATCAAAGGTTTGCTACAGTAATGAAAAGGTGACTGGCAAAACAATGGACAGCACCCGCGGTTCGAACACCTTTGCAGAGGTACAGAACATTTCTGATAGAGAAAGTTTTCAAAGTAACCACTGAGCTACACCAGCGCAGTATGTTATATGGTAAATGCGTGTATTATACATAAACCGCGATGTCATCAACATCCTGTTTCAATACATTGTACAGTGGGGAGAACAAGTATTTGATACACTTGATATACATGCAGATCTTGGATCAGCATTCTAACCACACCCCTGGTATAAATCAGAAGGAGACACAATATATAACCGATCCTGAATCTGGGACGGTGGGCAAGTAGCCTACATTAGAAGTTATTTTGGGGAAAGGGGTTCACTGTTTCAACTTTGTGTCATAGACAATTATGTGAAAGTTAATCTAAATTCCCAAACAAATGACTCCTGCATGCACCGTAACTCTGTCTTGTTTTGTTGTAATCTTCATTTTGCCACTCAAAATTATCAAAGGTTCGCTACAGTAATGAAAAAGTGACTGGCAAAACACTGGACAGCGCCCGTGGTTCGAACCCCTTTGAAGAGGTACAGAACATTTCTGATAGAGAAAGTTTTCAAAGTAACCACTGAGCTACACCAGCGCAGTATGTTATATGGTAAATGCGTGTATTATACATAAACCGTGATGTCGTCAACATCCTGTTTCAATACATTGTACAGTGGTGAGAACAAGTATTTGATACACTTGATACACATGCAGATCTTGGATCAGCATTCTAACCACACCCCTGGTATAAATCAAAGGAGACACAATATATAACTGATCCTGAATCTGGGACGGTGGGCAAGTAACCTACATTAGAAGTTATTTTGGGGAAAGGGGTTCACTGTTTCAAGTTTGTATCACAGACAATTATGTGAAAGTTAATCTAAATTCCCAAACAAATGACTCCTGCATGCACCGTAACTCTGTCTTGTTTTGTTGTAGTCTTTATTTTCCCACTCAAAATTATCAAAGGTTCGCTACAGTAATGAAAAAGTGACTGGCAAAACACTGGACAGCGCCCGTGGTTCGAACCCCTTTGCAGAGGTACAGAACATTTCTGATAGAGAAAGTTTTCAAAGTAACCACTGAGCTACACCAGCGCAGTATGTTATATGGTAAATGCGTGTATTATACATAAACCGCGATGTCGTCAACATCCTGTTTCAATACATTGTACAGTTGGGAGAACAAGTATTTGATACACTTGATATACATGCAGATCTTGGATCAGCATTCTAACCACACCCCTGGTATAAATCAGAAGGAGACACAATATATAACCGATCCTGAATCTGGGACGGTGGGCAAGTAGCCTACATTAGAAGTTATTTTGGGAAAGGGGTTCACTGTTTCAAGTTTGTATCATGGACAGTTATGTGAATGTTAATCTAAATTACCAAACAAATGACTCCTGCATGCACCGTAACTCTGCCTTGTTTTGTTGTAGTCTTTATTTTCCCACTCAAAATTATCAAAGGTTCGCTACAGTAATGAAAAAGTGACTGGCAAAACACTGGACAGCGCCCGTGGTTCGAACCGCTTTGCAAAGGTACAGAACATTTCTGATAGAGAAAGTTTTCAAAGTAACCACTGAGTTACACCAGCGCAGTATGTTGTATGGTAAATGTGTGTATTATACATAAACCGCGATGTCGTCAACATCTTGTTTCAATACATTGTACAGTGGGGAGAACAAGTATTTGATACAATTGATACACATGCAGATCTTGGATCAGCATTCTAACCACACCCCTGGTATAAATCAGAAGGAGACACAATATATAACCGATCCTGAATCTGGGACGGTGGGCAAGTAGCCTACATTAGAAGTTATTTTGGGGAAAGGGGTTCACTGTTTCAAGTTTGTATCATAGACAATTATGTGAAAGTTAATCTAAATTCCCAAACAAATGACTCCTGCATGCACCGTAACTCTGTCTTGTTTTGTTGTAGTCTTTATTTTCCCACTCAAAATTATCAAAGGTTCACTACAGTAATGAAAAGGTGACTGGCAAAACACTGGACAGCACCCGTGGTTCAAACCCCTTTGCAGAGGTACAGAACATTTCTGATAGAGAAAGTTTTCAAAGTAACCACTGAGCTACATCAGCGCAGTATGTTATATGGTAAATGCTTGTATTATACATAAACCGCAATGTCGTCAACATCCTGTTTCAATACATTGTACAGTGGGGAGAACAAGAATTTGATACACCTGATACACATGCAGATCTTGGATCAGCATTCTAACCACACCCCTGGTATAAATCAGAAGGAGACACAATATATAACTGATCCTGAATCTGGGACGGTGGGCAAGTAACCTACATTAGAAGTTATTTTGGGGAAAGGGGTTCACTGTTTCAAGTTTGTATCATAGACAATTATGTGAAAGTTAATCTAAATTCCCAAACAAAAGACTCCTGCATGCACCGTAACTCTGTCTTGTTTTGTTGTAGTCTTTATTTTCCCACTCAAAATTATCAAAGGTTCGCTACAGTAATGAAAAAGTGACTGGCAAAACACTGGACAGCGCCCGTGGTTCGAACCCCTTTGCAGAGGTACAGAACATTTCTGATAGAGAAAGTTTTCAAAGTAACCACTGAGCTACACCAGCGCAGTATGTTGTATGGTAAATGTGTGTATTATACATAAACCGCGATGTCGTCAACATCTTGTTTCAATACATTGTACAGTGGGGAGAACAAGTATTTGATACACTTGATGCACATGCAGATCTTGGATCAGCATTCTAACCACACCCCTGGTATAAATCAGAAGGAGACACAATATATAACCGATCCTGAATCTGGGACGGTGGGCAAGTAGCCTACATTAGAAGTTATTTTGGGGAAAGGGGTTCACTGTTTCAAGTTTGTATCATGGACAATTATGTGAAAGTTAATCTAAATTCCCAAACAAATGACTCCTGCATGCACCGTAATTCTGTCTTGTTTTGTTGTAGTCTTTATTTTGCCACTCAAAATTATCAAAGGTTCGCTACAGTAATGAAAAAGTGACTGGCAAAACACTGGACAGCGCCCGTGGTTCGAACCGCTTTGCAAAGGTACAGAACATTTCTGATAGAGAAAGTTTTCAAAGTAACCACTGAGTTACACCAGCGCAGTATGTTGTATGGTAAATGTGTGTATTATACATAAACCGCGATGTCGTCAACATCTTGTTTCAATACATTGTACAGTGGGGAGAACAAGTATTTGATACAATTGATACACATGCAGATCTTGGATCAGCATTCTAACCACACCCCTGGTATAAATCAGAAGGAGACACAATATATAACCGATCCTGAATCTGGGACGGTGGGCAAGTAGCCTACATTAGAAGTTATTTTGGGGAAAGGGGTTCACTGTTTCAAGTTTGTATCATAGACAATTATGTGAAAGTTAATCTAAATTCCCAAACAAATGACTCCTGCATGCACCGTAACTCTGTCTTGTTTTGTTGTAGTCTTTATTTTCCCACTCAAAATTATCAAAGGTTCGCTACAGTAATGAAAAAGTGACTGGCAAAACACTGAACAGCGCCCGTGGTTCGAACCCCTTTGCAGAGGTACAGAACATTTCTGATTGAGAAAGTTTTCGAAGTAACCACTGAGCTACACCAGCGCAGTATGTTATATGGTAAATGCGTGTATTATACATAAACCGTGATGTCTTCAACATCCTGTTTCAATACATTGTACAGTGGTGAGAACAAGTATTTGATACACTTGATATACATGCAGATCTTGGATCAGCATTCTAACCACACCCCTGGTATAAATCAGAAGGAGACACAATATATAACTGATCCTGGATCTGGGACGGTGGGCAAGGAACCTACATTAGAAGTTATTTTGGGGAAAGGGGTTCAATGTTTCAAGTTTGTATCACAGACGATTATGTGAAAGTTAATCTAAATTACCAAACAAATGACTCCTGCATGCACCGTAACTCTGTCTGGTTTTGTTGTAGTCTTTATTTTCCCACTCAAAATTATCAAAGGTTTGCTATAGTAATGAAAAGGTGACTGGCAAAACACTGGACAGCACCCGTGGTTCGAACCCCTTTGCAGAGGTACAGAACATTTCTGATAGAGAAAGTTTTCAAAGTAACCACTGAGCTACATCAGCGCAGTATGTTATATGGTAAATGCTTGTATTATACATAAACCGAAATGTCGTCAACATCCTGTTTCAATACATTGTACAGTGGTGAGAACAAGAATTTGATTACACCCAATACACATGCAGATCTTGGATCAGCATTCTAACCACACCCCTGGTATAAATCAGAAGGAGACACAATATATAACCGATCCTGAATCTGGGACGGTGGGCAAGTAACCTACATTAGAAGTTATTTTGGGGAAAGGGGTTCACTGTTTCAAGTTTGTATCATAGACAATTATGTGAAGGTTAATCTAAATTCCCAAACAAATGACTCCTGCATGCACCGTAACTCTGTCTTGTTTTGTTGTAGTCTTTATTTTCCCACTCAAAATTATCAAAGGTTCGCTACAGTAATGAAAAAGTGACTGGCAAAACACTGGACAGCGCCCATGGTTCGAACCCCTTTGCAGAGGTACAGAACATTTCTGATAGAGAAAGTTTTCGAAGTAACCACTGAGCTACACCAGCGCAGTATGTTATATGGTAAATGCGTGTATTATACATAAACCGTGATGTCGTCAACATTCTGTTTCAATACATTGTACAGTGGTGAGAACAAGTATTTGATACACTTGATACACATGCAGATCTTGGATCAGCATTCTAACCACACCCCTGGTATAAATCAGAAGAAGACACAATATATAACTGATCCTGAATCTGGGACGGTGGGCAAGTAACCTACATTAGAAGTTATTTTGGGGAAAGGGGTTCAATGTTTCAAGTTTGTATCACAGACGATTATGTGAAAGTTAGTCTAAATTACCAAACAAATGACTCCTGCAGGCACCGTAACTCTGTCTGGTTTTTTTGTAGTCTTTATTTTCCCACTCAAAATTATCAAAGGTTTGCTACAGTAATGAAAAGGTGACTGGCAAAACACTGGACAGCACCCGTGGTTCGAACCCCTTTGCAGAGGTACAGAACATTTCTGATAGAGAAAGTTTTCGAAATAACCACTGAGCTACACCAGCGCAGTATGTTATATGGTAAATGTGTGTATTATACATAAACCACGATGTCTTCAACATCCTGTTTCAATACATTGTACAGTGGTGAGAACAAGTATTTGATACACTTGATATACATGCAGATCTTGGATCAGCTTTCTAACCACACCCCTGGTATAAATCAGAAGGAGACACAATATATAACCGATCCTGAATCTGGGACGGTCGGCAAGTAGCCTACATTAGAAGTTATTTTGGCCAAAGGGGTTCACTGTTTCACAATTTTGTATCAAACACAGTTATGTGAATGTTAATCTAAATTCCCAAACAAATTACTCCTGCATGCACCGTAACTCTGTCTTGTTTTGTTGTAGTCTTTATTTTCCCACTCAAAATTATCAAAGGTTCGCTACAGTAATGAAAAAGTGACTGGCAAAACACTGGACAGCACCCATGGTTCGAACCCCTTTGCAGAGGTACAGATCATTTCGGATTGAGAAAGTTTTCGAAGTAACCACTGAGCTACACCAGCGCAGTATGTTATATGGTAAATGCGTGTATTATACATAAACCGTGATGTCGTCAACATCCTGTTTCAATACATTGTACAGTGGTGAGAACAAGTATTTAATACACCCGATACACATACAGATCTTGGGTCAGCATTCTAACCACACCCCTGGTATGAATTAGAAGGAGACAAAATATATAACCGATTGTGGGACGGTGGGCAAGTAGCCTACATTAGAAGTTATTTTGGGGAAAGGGGTTCACTGTTTCAAGTTTGTATCATAGACAATTATGTGAAGGTTAATCTAAATTCCCAAACAAATGACTCCTGCATGCACCGTAACTCTGTCTTGTTTTGTTGTAGTCTTTATTTTCCGACTCAAAATTATCAAAGGTTCGCCTCAGTAATGAAAAAGTGACTGGCAAAACACTGGACAGCGCCCGTGGTTCGAACCCCTTTGCAGAGGTACAGAACATTTCTGACAGAGAAAGTTTTTGAAGTAACCACTGAGCTACACCAGCGCAGTATGTTATATGGTAAATGCGTGTATTATACATAAACCGCGATGTCGTCAACATCCAAACCAAATCAAATCCAATCAAATTTTATTTGTCACATACGCATGGTTAGCAGATGTTAATGCGAGTGTAGTGAAATGCTTGTGCTTCTAGTTCCGACAATGCAGTAATAACCAACAAGTAATCTAACTAACAATTCCAAAACTACTGTCTTATACACAGTGTAAGGGGATAAAGAATATGTACATAAAGATATATGAATGAGTGATGGTACATAGTGGTGGCTGTTTAACAGTCTGATGGCCTTGAGATAGAAGCTGTTTTTCAGTCTCTCGGTCCCAGCTTTGATTTACCTGTACTGACCTCGCCTTCTGGATGATAGCGGGGTGAACAGGCAGTGGCTCGGGTGGTTGTTGCCCTTTATGATCTTTATGGCCTTCCTGTAACATCGGGTGGTGTAGGTGTCCTGGAGGGCAGGTAGTTTGCCCCCGGTGATGAGTTGTGCAGACCTCACTACCCTCTGGAGAGCCTTACGGTTGTGGGCTGAGCAGTTGCCGTACCAGGCGGTGATACAGCCCGCCAGGATGCTCTCGATTGTGTTTCAATACATTGTACAGTTTGGAGAACAAGTATTTGATACACCCTATACACATGTAGATCTTGGATCAGCATTCTAACCACACCCCTGGTATAAATCAGAAAGAGACACAATATATAACCGATCCTGAATCTGGGACGGTGGGCAAGTAGCCTACATTAGAAGTTATTTTGGCCAAAGGGGTTCACTGTTTCACAATTTTGTGTCATAGACAATAATGCGAAAGTTAATCTAAATTCCCAAACGAATGATGCCTTCATGCACCGTAACTCTGTCTTGTTTTAGTCTTTATTTTCCCAGTCAAAATTATCAAAGGTTCGCTACAGTGATGACACATTGACTGGCAAAATGCTGGAAAGCGCACATGGTTCGAACCCCTTTGCAGAGGTAGAAATAGTTTCTGATAGAGAAAGTCTTCAAAGTAACCAGTGAGCTACACCAGCGCAGTATGTTATATGGTAAATGCGTGTATTATACATAAACCGTGATGTCGTCAACATCCTGTTTCAATACATTGTACAGCCAGAAGAGGACTGGCCACCCCACATATGCTCTCTCTAATTCTCTCTTTCTTTCTCTCTCTCGGAGGACCTGAGCCCTAGGACCGTGCCCCAGGACTACCTGACATGATGGCTCCTTGCTGTCCCCAGTCCACCTGACTGTGCTGCTGCTCCAGTTTCAACTGTTCTGCCTTATTATTATTTGACCATGCTGGTCATTTATGAACATTTGAACATCTTGGTCATTTTCTGTTATAATCTCTACCCGGCACAGCCAGAAGAGGACTGGCCACCCCACATAGCCCGGTTCCTCTCTAGGTTTCTTCCTAGGTTTTGGCCTTTCTAGGGAGTTTTTCCTAGCCACCGTGCTTTTACACCTGCATTGTTTGCTGTTTGGGGTTTTAGGCTGGGTTTCTGTACAGCACTTTGAGATATCAGCTGATGTACGAAGGGCTATATAAATAAATTTGATTTGATTTGATTTGATTTGATTTGATTTGATTGGGGAGAGCAAGTATTTGAAACACTGCCGATTTTGCAGGTTTTCCTACTAACAAAGGATGTAGAGGTCTGTAATTTTTTATGTGTGAAGCGGAATCTAAAACAAAATTCCAGAAAATCACATTGCATGATTAAGTAATTAATTAGCATTTTATTGCATGACATAAGTATTTGATACATCAGAAAAGCAGAACTTAATATTTGCTACAGAAACCTTTGTTTGCAATTCCAGAGATCATACGTTTCCTGTAGGTCTTGACCAGGTTTGCACACACTGCAGCAGGGATTTTGGCCCACTCCTCCATACAAACCTTCTCCAGATCCTTCAGGTTTCGGGGCTGTCGCTGGGCAATACAGACTTTCAGCTCCCTCCAAAGATTTTCTACTGGGTTCAGGTCTGGAGACTGGCTAGGCCACTCCAGGACCTTGAGATGCTTCTTACGGAGCCACTCCTTAGTTGCCCTGGCTGTGTGTTTCGGGTCGTTGTCATGCTGGAAGACCCAGCCACAACCCATCTTCAATGCTCTTACTGAGGGAAGGAGGTTGTTGGCCAAGATCTCGCGATACATGGCCCCATCCATCCTCCCCTCAATACGGTGCAGTTGTCCTGTCCCCTTTGCAGAATAGCATCCCCAAAGAATGATGTTTCCCCTCCATGCTTCACGGTTGCGATGGTGTTCTTGAGGTTGTACTCATCCATCTTCTTCCTCCAAACACGGCCAGTGCTCTATTTTTGTCTCAGACCACATGACCTTCTCACATTTCTCCTCTGGATCATCCAGATAGTCATTGGGATACTTCAGACGGGCCTGGACATGCACTGGCTTTAGCAGGGGGACCTTGCGTGCGCTGCAGGAATTTAATCCATGACGGCGTAATGTGTTACTAATGGTTTTCTTTGAGACTGTGGTCCCAGCTCTCTCCAGGTCATTGACCAGGTCCTGCCGTGCAGTTCTGGGCTGATCCCTCACCTTCCTCATCATCATCATTGATGCCCCACGAGGTGAGATCTTGCATGGAGCCCCAGACCAAGGGTGATTGACCGTCATCTTGAACTTCTTCCATTTTCTAATAATTGCGCCAACAGTTGTTGCCTTCTCACCAAGTTGTTTGACTATTGTCCTGTAGCCCATCCCAGCCTTGTGCAGGTATACAATTTTATCCCTGATGTCCTTACACAACTCTCTGGTCTTGGCCATTGTGGAGAGGTTGGAGTCTGTTTGATTGAGTGTGTGGACAGGTGTCTTTTATACAGGTAACGAGTCCAAACAGGTGCAGTTAATACAGGTAATGAGTGGAGAACAGGAGGGCTTCTTTAAAGAAAAACTAACAGGTCTGTGAGAGCCAGAATTCTTACTGGTTGGTAGGTGATTATATACTTGTGTCATGCAATAAAATGCAAAAGAATTACTTAAAAATCATACAATGTGATTTTCTGGATTTTTGTTTTAGATTCCATCTCTCACAGTTGAAGGGTACCTATGATAAAAAAATACAGACCTCTACATGCTTTGTAAGTAGGAAAACCTGCAAAATCGGCAGTGTATCAAATACTTGTTCTCCCCACTGTATATGCTAATCCATGTTTAAAAATGGACAGCAAAAATGTGACTCAGAAAATAAAATATTATTCTTTGAACTATAGAACGTAATCTATTTTATAAAATGTATGTTACTCCATACATTTCTTCATAATGCTTGTTGTGGATTGTTGTCTCGTGTGTATATTATCAGTGGCAGTTCTAGCTTGTATGGCTCCCTGGGCGAACAACCCCTCTGCACTAACTGTAATTTTTATTCAAACATTTGAAACAACACAAATAAATAATCATAACATTTAAAACTATATAAATATAAAAATATATAAATAGGACTCATAAATGTAAAAAAAGAAGAAACAAAGACAAATAGAAACGAATTTGTGTTGATTTGGCACTTGAGCATCAATACATTACCCTTCCCCCAACACTGTCAACCAAGAGTCAAGACTACATTACCCATCCACCAACACTGTCAACCAAGAGTCAAGACTAAACCAGTTCACCTTGGTGGTGTGCAGACTGGTTTAATATTATTCTTAACCATTTCGCACAAACCAGAAAAAAATGCAGCAATATGTCTGTGAATCTATATATTCACAGTATTATGAATGAATTGTGGTTTATTTGGTAGCATTTCGTAGTGTGAGTGATTTTACTAATTGCATTAGTACTGTACAAAGTTAGAGGTGCGCTATTTGATAGATTCCCCCGCTCCCCCTACCTCGGGCTTCCAGTGGGGAGACCTGAGGTCAACCTACCCCCCCTCCCCATCTTGTACTTCTGAGTGGGAGACCTTCCCAGGCAGTAGCCTGCCTAGCTCATAAACTATAATCAGGGCACCCACTCCGACAAGGTTAATTAACCCACAGTCCCACACGGTGACATAATATCATTGATGTGACGTGCAAATTAGATTGTTTTATTTTAAATTAGGCCACAGGAAGGCTAAATATTTATATTTCATTTTTATTTGTCATGAATTGTACAGAGTAGCCTAATTCAGACAGAGTTGAGCTTCAGCTTGTCAGGGTAGGTTGTGCATTCAGGAGAGGATCTTCCATAGTGACATGAATACCACAGGCCATAGCAGGGTGGGAGCTTGATGCAACATCCACCCCATGGTAGAGCAGGGTTTGATGTGTTCTGGGGAGAGGAAGGTTATTGTGTTCATTAACATGTACAAAGTCATCCACTTGATGAATATTGTCAGGATGAGTTCTCTCTTCAGCAGCGGGCCTCATCTGTGTTCGTGTTATATAGTGGACATTTGTGTTTTTTCCACTCGTTTGTTTTTATCCAACCAATTTCATCAAGCTTTTAGGGCTGCATTGCAACTTTCCTCAGTCATATGTGCCTTTTGACAATACATAGGAATGCATGCAGGTCATGCTAGATTTCAGAAATATATTTGAAATAGAGATCTTATGAACTTTGTCCATAAGACTAGAACAGTGTTTTTATTTAATCCACTGACATACATTTTTGTCTTATTATACAATGTCATAACGTAGCTGGCATTGCTTCAAAAGGCATATACAGGTAACTGCCAAAATAAAGGAAACACCAACCTATTAGTGTCTTGAGGGCATTCGGCCATCACGAGCCAGAACAGATTTAATGCACCTTGGCATAGATTCTGTAAGTGTTTGGAACTCTATTGGAGGGATGTGACACCATTCTTCCATAAGAAATTCCATAATTTGGTATTTTGTTGGTGGTGGTGGAAAACGCTGTCTCAGGCGCCACTCCAGAATCTCCCATAGGTGTACAATTGGGTTGAGAGCTGATGACTCGGACGGCCATGGCATATTGCTTACATCGTTTTCATGCTCATCAAACCATTCAATGACCACTCATACCCTGTGGATGGGGGCATTGCTATCCCATAGCCATGGTAGCCAAAATAATGTCCTGTGCAGAAAGTTTATACATGACCCTAAGCATGATGGGATGATAATTGCTTAATTAACTCAGAAACCACACCTGTTTGGAAGCACCTGCTTTCAATATACTTTGTATCACTCATTTACTCAAGTGTTTCCATTATTTTGGCGGTTACCTGTAGGTCAATAAGTAATTTCACCTGTATATGTCTATTCTTTTGATTGATACTCACGTTTTTTGTGGGGGTTCATGTAGTTTATAGTGATGTTCTTCCTCTCTTCTCTACCTCTCCGTATCAAAGTACAGTTATAACTCTTTGTCTTGTTGGAATGAGTTAGGGCATGGCCAATGAGAATAAGCTGACACCGACCTTTTGCTGTAATGTGAAAGGTTGAGTAATTTGTCATCTGAAAGTTTTTGTAAGAGCTCCCCAACAGGACCCCGTCCTCTGTGGTGAAGAAGTCACAATCAAAGGACGGTGACTCTGGACATGGTGGGTACTCGCATTCCAACATGAGGCTGTTGTTTTCAGTGATACAGGCATTAAGTTTTCCAAAATCGCCTTTCTTCTCTGGTGAACAGGTGACTGAAAGTACAAGACATACAAATACTTACAATACTGCTTTTGGTTTTAATAACAACTCCATGTATTGATACAGTAAAAGGTTAAAGGGACATTTCACTCATAAAGGAAAGTTTGTCCAATGTTTTTAGACCTCAAAAGTAGACTAATGTTGAGATACATACAGTACCAGTAAAAAGTTTGGACACACCTACTCTTTCAATGTTTTTTCTTTATTTTTACTATTTTATACATTGTAGAATAATAGTGAAGACATCAAAACTATGAAATAACACATATGGAATCATGGAGTAAGCAAAAAAGTGTTAAACACTTTGAAAGTAGCCACCCTTTGCCTTGATGACAGCTTTGCACACTCTTGGCATGCTCTTAACCAGCTTTGCGAGGTAGTCACCTGGAATGCATTTCAATTAACAGGTGTGCCTTGTTCAATGTTAATTTCTGGAAATTCTTTCCTTGCTACAATGAATAATCTAAAATATATTTTGATTTGGTTAATACTTTTTTTGTTATTACATGATTCCATATTTATTATTTCACAAACTCAGTAAAAAAGAAACGTCCTCTCACTGTCAACTGCGTTTATTTTCAGCAAACTTAACATGTAAATATTGATATGAACATAACAAGATTCAACAACTGAGACAAACTGAAATAGAAATAGAATAATATGTCCCTGAACAACGGGGGGATCAAAATCAAAAGTAACAGTCAGTATTTTGTGTGGCCACCAGCTGCATTAAGTACTGCAGTGCATCTCCTTCTCATGGACTACACCAGATTTGCCACTTCTTGCTGTGAGATGTTACCCCACTCTTCCAACCAGGCACCTGCAAGTTCCTGGACATTTCTGGGGGGGAATGGCCCTAGCCCTCACCCTCCGATCCAACAGTTCCCAGACGTGCTCAATGGGATTGAGATCCGGGCTCTTCACTGGCCATGGCAGAACACTGACATTCCTGTCTTGCAGGAAATCATGCACAGAACGAGCAGTATGGCTCGTGGCATTGTCATGCTGGAGGGTCATGTCAGGATGAGAGAGGGTCATGCCACATGAGGGAGGATGATGTCTTCCCTGTAACACACAGCATTGAGATTGCCTGCAGTGACAACAAGCTCAGTCCGATGATGCTGTGACACACCGCCTCAGACCATGACGGACCCTCCACCTCCAAATCAATCCCACTCAAGAGTACAGGCCTCGGTGTAATGCTCATTCCTTCGACAATAAACGCAAATCCGACCTTTCCCCCCAAGCCCTCAGTCCAGCCTCTCTCAGCCTGTTGCAGACAGTCTGAGCACTGATGGAGGGATTGTGCGTTCCTGGTGTAACTCGGGCAGTTGTTTTTGCCATCCTGTACCTGTCCCGCATGTGTGATGTTCGGATGTACCAATCCTGTGCAGGTGTTGTTACACGTGGTTTGCCACTGCGAGGACGATCAGCTGTCCATTCTGTCTCCCTGTAGCGCTGTCCTAGGCATCTCACAGCACGGACATTGCAATTTATTGCCCTGGCTACATCTGCAGTCCTCATGCCTCCTTGCAGCATGCCTAAGGCACGTTCACGCAGATGAGCAGGGACCCTGTTATGCGGTGGAGCACACGGTGTCTCCAGTGCGCGTTCACAGCCCAGTGCGCTTCCTTCCAGCTCCCCGAATCGGCCGGGCTAGAGTGGGCATCCAGCCAGGTCGGAGGGTGTCGGCTCAGCGCATCTGGCCGCCAGTACGTCTCTACGGCCCAGGATATCCTGCACCGGCTCTGTGCACTGTGTCTCCAGTGTGTCCTGTGCCTGCGCCCTGCACATGCCGGGCCAAAGTAACCATCCAGCCAGGACGGGTTGTGCAGGCTCTACACTCGAGACCTCTAGTGCGCCTACACGGCCCAGTGTATCCTGTGCCCACTCCCAGAATCAGGCATCCTGTATGTCTTCCTAACCTGGTGAGTCCTGTGCCTGCTCCCAGAGCCAGGCCTTCTGTGTGTCCCTCCAGTCCGAAGCCTCCAGTGATGATCCATGGCACGAAGCCTCCAGTGAAGATCCATGGCACTAAGCCTCCAGTGATGATCCATGGCACGAAGCCTCCAGTGATGATCCATGGCACGAAGCCTCCAGTGATGATCCATGGCACGAAGCCTCCAGTGATGATCCATGGCACGAAGCCTCCAGTGATGATCCATGGCACGAAGCCTCCAGTGATGATCCATGGCACGAAGCCTCCAATGATGATTCATGGCAAGAAGCCTCCAGCGACGGACTCCAGTCCGGAGCCTCCAGCGACGGACTCCAGTCCGGAGCCTCCAGCGACGGTCTCCAGTCCGGAGCCTCCAGCGACGGTCTCCAGTCCGGAGCCTCCAGCGACGGTCTCCAGTCCGGAGCCTGCAGCGACGGTCCCCAGTCCGGAGCCTCCAGCGACGGTCCCCAGTCCGGAGTCTCCAGCGACGGTCTCCAGTCCGGAGTCTCCAGCGACGGTCTCCAGTCCGGGGCCCGCAACGAGGGTCCCCAGTCCGGGGTCGGCGACGAGGGTCCCCGCACCAGAGGTGCCACCAAAGTGGGGTGAGCCAGACCTGAGCCGCCACCGCGGCTAGATGCCCACCCAGACCCTCCCCTATAGGTTCAGGTTTTGCGGCCGGAGTCCGCATCTTTGAGGGGGAGTGGGGGTACTGTCACGCCCTGACCTTAGAGAGCCTTTTTATGTCTCTATTTGGTTTGGTCCGTGTGTGATTTGGGGTGGGCATTCTACGTTTTGTTTTCTATGTTTCTTGTTGTTTTGGCCGGGTATGGTTCTCAATCAGGGACAGCTGTCTATCGTTGTCTCTGATTGGGAACCATACTTAGGTAGCCCTTTCCCTCCTTTCAGTGTGGGAAGTTATCTTTGTTAGTGGCACTATAGCACTGTAAACTTCACGGTTGTTTCTTTAGTTTTTTGTTTTGTTGGTGACATTTTTTTTTAAAGGAAAATGTACACTCACCACGCTGCACCTTGGTCTTCTTCCAGCATCGGCTGTGACAGTTCATTAATTGTTTATGGTTCATTGAACACGCATGGTAAACAGTGTTCAAACCCTTTACAATGAAGATCTGTGAAGTTATTTGGATTTTTACGAATTAGCTTTGAAAGAAAGGGTCCTGAAAAAGGGACAGTTTAGTTTTGATGTCGTCTTCACTACTATTCTACAATGTAGAAGATGTCAAAATAAAGAAACACCCTGGAATGAGTAGGTGTGTCCAAACCTTTGACTGGTACTGTATATATTATTTCAAATTAATTCCATTGCGAGTACTATGTACACTGTTTCAAACTGACGGGTGGTTTTGGTCTCACCCCTGTCAAGTACGTTAAAACATGGTCATCTTTAGTATCAACACAATCCACTATAAGTGAACTCCTTAGCTTTGAAGACGTTTTCACTATTATTGTAATGTAGAAAATTGTTTTAAAAAATCTGTAAAAACAAATCCAAACGTTTGACTGGTACTCCACGTCAACAACCTAGACCATCTGTTGTGTAGATCCAGCTAAATGCCTCAATCCCAAATGAATGGAAAAGATAAGCACCATCTAATTCTCTGGTTTTATTCAGTGCCTATCTTTTCCACTCACTTAGGGTGGAGGCATATAGGTGGATCAACACTCAGCCAATGTTGTGGGAAATGGTTTCGTCTTGACATTAGACTACTTTGGAGGTCTGAAAACGTCTGACAAACTTTGATTTGAACGTGTAATGTCCCTTTAAGAGAATGTAACATAAACAGTGCTTCACCACATGACTTGTTATAGTGTGCATAAGCCTGACATTTCTAATAGCCCCCACACAGGTATAAATGTGATGCAAAGAGAACGTATGTATCTTTCTATGAAATAATGTCTTTATATGAATTTAACAAGTGGAGAGAAAAGAAAAGCATGACAAAGTCCAACATGCATCTAGCGAGGTAATTCAATCAGCAGACAGATTTGATTACAGTGATTCTCCTGATTTATGAGCTTGTTGTGCGTGCAGCACTGGTCTGCAGCTTCCTAGCTTACCCACCCAGAAACAGGAAGAGAAGTGTTGTGGAAAAGAGGAACATGTTCCCGACGCCCCAGTGTTGCTCTGTGGGAGATAAAACACACGGGTTCTGAATTACAACTCGAGCCTCACCTCTAGGAACTCCCTGTAGATCTGAACTCTGAAACAATTGAATAGGTCTGAACATTTCCACCCATCACAACGTTGAAAACAAATTAAAGCTATCCCCATAATCCTGACAATAATGAATAACTATGAATATCTATCGTTTACATTTTAGTCATTTAGCAGACGCTATTATCCATAGTGACTTACAGTGCATTCATCTTAAGATAGCTAGGTGGGACAACAACAAATCACAGGCATAGAAAGTACATTTTTCCTCAATAAAGTAGCTATCAGTAGAGTTAGAACTAGAAGGGGGAGGGGTGGGGTGAGGAGAATTATTTAAGATACTGTTTGAAGAGGTAGGGTTTCAGATGTTTTTGAAAGATGGGCAGAGACTCTGCTGTCCTAGCTTCAGGGGGAAGCTGGTTCCAACATCGGGGTGACAGGACAGAGAAGAGCTTGGACTGGGCTGAGCGGGATCTGCCCTCCTTTAGGGGTGGGAGGGCCAAGATACCTGAGGTGGCAGAACGGAGTGCTTGGGTTGGAATGTAGGGTTTGAGCATAGCCTGAAGGAAGGGACAGTTTCTCTTTCTGTTTCATAGGTAAGCACCATGGTCTTGTAATGGATGTGATTCACTGACTTGAATCCAGTGGAGTGTGCAGAGGAGCGGGGTGACATGAGAGAACTTGGGAAGGTTGTTGCATTGGTTTGATGGCACAAGAGGGGAACCCAGCCAACAGCGAGTTGCAGTAGACCAGACAGGTAGTCCACAGGTGATTGAGTATCCCCCATGAGCCTACATGGTGGTTGGGTCAACAATGCATTACCGTATCCAATATTGACTACAGCTGTCCTAGTCTTACAAATCTTCTCAATCGCGTACAAATCATTTTTGGATCTCTGTTGAAATGTATCTCTAGCAGAACAGCAATGTATGATATTTTACAATATTGCGGACATGCAGAGAATGAAGTTGGGTTACTTCTGCATAACTTTTGGTTACTCCTAGGTTATACTCTCCAACATTGTGACCTTCCATTATTTGAGTGTAGATTGAGGCATATACGTTTCTCCATTGTATTCACCTTAGTGGAGGCTACTGAGGAGAGAACAGCTCATAATAATGGCTGCAACGGCGCAGATGAAATGATATCAAACCATGTGTTTGACATATTTGACTCCACTCCAGCCATGACCACAAGACCGTCCTCCCCAATTAAGGTGCCACCAATCTACTGGGATTCACCTTTCCTATTTCTTTTGTGGATTGTGTTTTTGTGCGCAAATTGAAAGTGTACAAAGCTATGAACAAACCAGGCTATGTACTGAATACATGGAATTGTATTGTGATGATACCAATGAATGAATCCTGCACACAATGTGCTTATTTTTATTAATCAGGAATAATATGAGCTTTTTTTATTTCAGCTTTATTTAACTAGACATGTCAGTTAAGAACAAATTCTTATTTTTAATGACAGCCTAAGAACGGTGGGTTAACTGCCTTGTTCAGGGGCAGAACGACAGATTTTTACCTTGTCAGCTCAGGGATTTGATCTTGCAACCTTTCGGTTACTAGTCCTGAAATTGTTTGGTGAAATATGCATAAAAGGAGAGTAACTGCCCATAATTCTGAACTTTTGGATAGTTTAAGTCCCAATTTTTGATCATCATGATTTAGTGACTGCCAAGAAAATATATTGATCTACATGGATCTTTAAAGACAGACTAACTTTCTGTTTTGTCTGCGCCGAGATAAGTATGGTTGCATTCATCTTTTTGCAGGCAGTTGTGTTCTCTTGATGAATGTATTAGCAATTTTGACGGTATAATAACTTTGATTAATGTATTTGTGTTTTGAGAAGGGAACTATGTTTTGAAAACACACGTATTGTTTTGCAAGAGGCAACAGTGTTCCTTTCTATTGAAAATCAAAATCATTGTTCCAAAAATAACTTTTGGTTAGAATACAGTTGATTTCCTTTTACCCTTAAAAACAGTAACCACTGAATTGGGTGTGATATTCTTATCCATTGGTCTTCAAATCATTCAATAATTCCTGCCATTGTTAATCTAATCAGGATTAAATAGACACGAAGTCAAAAGGCACTAGAAACTGTAAAATATGTTGTTAAAAAAATGACCAGAGCTGGGAAGCTTGTTAACAGGGAAGCTTGTTACCATCTCCATGTCTTTGCCCATTTGAGTATTTTAAAATTGAAATAGATATAGATATCCATGGGTTGTATTTATTACTTGTACAGCATCTCTGAAAAGCATGTTTTCCATAGTATTATGATCCCAAAGAGTACATGCCAACATTTTGTATTGTGTAGAATATGGCTGGAGTGATTCCAAGATAGTTCCTCCATTCAACAGGTTTATTTCCATGCAATATTTCAAGAGGGAAATGTCTTATCTTACCGATGTCACTGTTGACGGTATTTCAGGGTTGTCTTCGATGTTGCTTCAGCAATGGCAATATAAGAGCACAGAAATCTGAGAATCACTGTTGTAGGCTGGGCAGGGCACAAATGAAGAGAGCAGGAGGAAAAATAAGAGGAGTTGGGAGGGGGGAAGGGGGGTTTAAAGAGCTACTGTCCAATCAAGAGGGCATGAGTTGCATCTTCTCTGAGCAAAAAACAGGATGTATTGTATTGACATCTAAAGTGGAGTGTGATTGAATACTCTTTTTTGATATCAGCTCAGCAGGTACACTTGCTAACCCATAACAAGGACGTTTTTAATTTCCCCATTGTTAGGTCATGAAGAGTCTTGCTGCTCTTCAAAGGTATTGTTTTCCACAGCGTACTCATATGTCCATAATTCTCAGTATAAGTTTTGATATGTTTCGTGAGCTGTGGTGTCAACAACAGGGCTCTATAATATCTGTTTTGTGGGTGTATATGCTTGTGTTCTCGATTGTTCTGTTACTCTTTCTCTAAATGGATTTGTGTTTTCGACTACATCTTTCCATGCCTTGTCCACACCATTAGCTCAATAAATTATTAGGAGAAATTCATAATGGAGATTATAGCCAGGACTCATTATGGGTTTGATCAGTACAGGACACATCCCCTTGTTGATGGAATTTAGAGTGAGTGGATTTCCTGGATCCCATTCCCTGATGAGAAATAAAAGAGAACCACGCCTTTATTATTACTACAGGGGTCCATGATGATAACAGATGGAGGAAGAAAAAGATGAGAACTACAGGGGGTCCATGATGATTACAGATGGAGGAAGAAAAAAGATGAGAACTACAGGGGGTCCATGATGATTACAGATGGAGGAAGAAAAAAAGATGAGAACTACAGGGGGTCCATGATGATTACAGATGGAGGAAGAAAAAAGATGAGAACTACAGGGGGTCCATGATGATTACAGATGGAGGAAGGAAAAAGATGAGAACTACAGGGGGTCCATGATGATTACAGATGGAGGAAAAAAAAGATGAGAACTACAGGGGGTCCATGATGATTACAGATGGAGGAAGAAAAAGATGAGAACTACAGGGGGTCCATGATGATTACAGATGGAGGAAGAAAAAAAGATGAGAACTACAGGGGGTCCATGATGATTACAGATGGAGGAAGAAAAAAGATGAGAACTACAGGGGGTCCATGATGATTGCAGATGGAGGAAGGAAAAAGATGAGAACTACAGGAGGTCCATGATGATTACAGATGGAGGAAGAAAAAAAGATGAACTACAGGGGGTCCATGATGATTGACAGTTGGTTTGTCGCAGGGCATAGCAGGATTTCTTGTGGGCTTCCAGGTTAGAGTCCCATACCTTGAAAGCGGCAGCTCTACCCTTTAGCTCAGTGTGAATGTTGACTGTAATCCATGGCTTCTGGTCGGGGTATGCACTTAAAGTCGCTGTGGGGACAACGTCTGTAAGGGTTTTCCTGTGGTGAAGTAGAGGCAGACCAAAACGCAGCGTGGTTATATTGATTCATGTTTAATAAAAGCAGATAAACATAAACATGAACACTACAAAACAATAAACGTGGAAAACCAAAAACAGCCATATCTGGTGCAAGACACAGGAACAATCACCCACAAACACACAGTGAAACCCAGGCTACCTAAATATGGTTCCCAATCAGAGACAATGACTAACACCTGCCTCTGATTGAGAACCATATCAGGCCAGTCATAGAAATACCCAAAACCTAGAAAAACAAACATAGACTGCTCACACTCTGACCATACTAAATAAATACAAAACAAAGGAAATAAAGGTCAGAACGTGACAATGTCCTTGATGCACTTATTGATAAAGCCATTGACTGATGTGGTGTACTCCTCAATGCCATCGGAATAATCCCGGAACATGTTCCAGTCTGTGAAAGCAAAACAGTCCTGTAGTTTAGCATCTGCTTCATCTGACCACTTTTTTATTGACCAAGTCACTGGTGCTTCCTGCTTTAAGTTTTGCTTGTAAGCAGGAATCAGGAGGATATATTTGTGGTCGGATTTACCAAATGGAGGGCGAGGGAGAACTTTGTACGTGTCTCTGTGTGTGGAGTACAGGTGATCTAGAATTGTTTTCCCTCTGGTTGCACATTTAACATGTTGATAGAAATTTGGTAGAACTGATTTAAGTTACCCTGCATTAAAGTCTCCAGCTACTAGGAGCGCCTCCTCTGGATGAGTAGTTTCCTGTTTGCTTATTTCCTTATACAGCTGGCTGAGTGCGGACTTAGTGCCAGCATCTGTCTGTGGTGGTAAATAAACAGCCACGAAAAGTGTAGCTGAAAACTCTCTAGGCAGGTAGTGTGGCCTGCAATTTATCACAATATACTCTACTTCAGGCAAGCAAAATCTAGAGACTTCCTTAGATTTCGTGCACCAGCTGTTATTTACAAATATGCACAAACCGCCACCCCTCCCTTCTTACAGAGTAAGATATATGGTAGGTTTCTCACTTAAGGGTGGCACAAATGTGATATGGGGGAGGGGAATGAGCAGGGTAAATGCTAATTAAATTATGTGGTATAAAAACTGTTGTGTTTTTGTGGACATTACTGTAGTATTTACTACATAATACATTTACTACATATAATACTACCCTATTCTACATTAGGACAACGTGCTCAATGAACAAGCGGTAGGGAATTGGTTGGTTCTCCCAGGCTTCTTTCGCTAAATCCAAAATGCCTCTGCATGGTCGCCCGTACAACAACTCGAAGGGGGAGAACCTGGTAGAGGCTTGAGGAACTTGGCGCAGGGCAAACATGCATGTCCCAATTTTTCCCATCCTTATCCACAACACATCGTAACATGCTCATGATGGTTTTATTCAGCTCTCGCACAGTCCGTCTGTCTGGGGGTGATAAACACTCGTTCTAATCTGCTATACACTGTATAGCTTACAAACAGTTGAAGTCAGAAGTTTACATACACTTAGGTTGGAGTCATTAAAACTCGTTTTTCAACCACTCCACGAATTTCTTGTCAACAAACTATAGTTTTGGCAAGTTGGTTAGGACATCTACTTTGTGCATGACACAAGTAATTTTTCCAACAAATGTTCACAGACAGATTATTTCACTTCTAATTCACTGTATCACAATTCCAGTGGGTCAAAAGTCTACATACACTAAGTTGACAGTGCCTTTAAACAGCTTGGAAAATTCCAGAAAATGATGTCATGGCTTTAGAAGCTTCTGATAGGCTAATTGACAACATTTGAGTCAATTGGAGGTGTACCTGTGGATGTATTTCAAGGCCTACCTTCAAACTCAATGTCTCTTTGCTTGACATCATGGGGAAATAAAAATAAATCAGCCAAGACCCCCGAAAACAGATTGTAGACCTCCACAAGTCTGGTTCTTCCTTGGGAGCAATTTCCAAACGCCTGAAGGTACGACGGTCATCTGTACAAACAATAGTACGCAAGTATAAACACCATGGGACCGTCTTACTGCTCAGGAAGGAAACTCGTTCTGTCTCCTAGAAATGAACATACTATGGTGCGAAAAGTGCAAATCAATCCCAGAACAACAGTAAAGGACCTTGTGAAGATGCTGGAGGAAACTGGTACAAAAGTATCTATATCCACTATCTATATCCACTATTGGTATATCGACATAACCTGAAAGGCCACTCAGCAAGGAAGAAGCCACTGGTCCAAAACAGCCATAATAAAGCCAGACTAAGGTTTGGAACTGCACATGGGGACAAATATTGTACTTTTTGGAGAAATGTCCTCTGGTCTGAATAAACGAAAATATAACTGTTTGGCCATAATGACCATTGTTATGTTTGGAGGAAAAAGGGGGAGGCTTGCAAGCCAAAGAACACCATCCCAACCGAGAAGCACAGGCGTGGCAGCATCATGTTTTGGGGGTGCTTTGCTACAGGACGGACTGGTGCACTTCACAAAATAGATGGCAACATGAGGAATGACAATTATGTGGATATATTGATGCAACACCTCAAGACATCAGTCAGGAAGTTAAAGCTTGGTCGCAAATGGGTCTTCCAAATGGACAATGACCCCAAGCATACTTCCAAAGTTGTGGCAAAATGGCTTAAGGACAACAAAGTCAAGGTATTGGAGTTGCTATCACAAAGCCCTGACCTCAATCTTATAGAAAATGTGTGGGCAGAACTGAAAAAGCATGTGTGAGCAAGGAGGCCTAAAATGTGATGGGAATGTGATGAAAGAAATAAAAGCTGAAATAAATTATTCTCTCTACCATTATTCTGACATTTCACATTCTTAAAATAAAGTGGTGATCCTAACTGACAGGGAATTTTTACATGGATTAAATGTCAGGAATTTTGAGAAACTGAGTTTAAATGCATTTGGCTCAGTGTATATAAACTTCTGACTTCAACTGTAGGTCTTTCATGAGCCGGGACATGAAGAGAGTGCCTTGATCTGTGAAAATAGTTGAGGGTAATCCTACTCGCAAAAACATAACCAGCTCCTTGGCTATGCCTTTTTGTCGCCATGGTGCGTAATGGAATAGCCTCGGGATATTTGGTCGCGTAGTCCACTACTACGACGATGTATTGTGTCCTCTGGCTGACCGTGGCAGTGGCCCCAATAGGTCCATGGCAATAGTTTTGAATGGGGTTTCTATAATGGGAAGAGATACCAGGGCATTGCGAAAATGGGCCCTGGGGGCCGTACATTGACACCTGTCGCATGACCTGCAATATTTGGCTAAGTCTCTGGTCACCCCCGGCCAGTAGAACAGGGTGAGTCCCCGCTCAGCCGTTTTCTCCCATCCTAAATGTCCCCCAAGACATGGGAGAGGGCCAAGTGCAGCACAGTGTCTTGATATGACCTCCGTACTACCAATAGTTCAATCTCCCCCTCCCTTCTCCTACATACCCAATATAATAGGCCGTTATGTATGGCAAAATATGGGAAACGTAACTCACCCTCATCCTGTAGCCTCTTCCCATCAATAACTGCCACTTTGTCCACAAGCCTTTGCACCTCCGGATCTCGCTGTTGGGCCGTGCCAACCTGACTCATAAGGTCTTTGGTAAGGGAAACTGTCGGACAGGGTGGGGGTCGTTGGTCTCCATGCCAAACCCCGGCCAGGACTCCTCTGGTGTGGGCTCTGGGAAGATCTGTCAAAGCAGTTCTCTTTCCTCCTATCCTCGTCTGCCTGGCTGGATCCCTCTTCCCCTTGGCTCTCGATTCCGTGGCATGTCTCATCACTGGACATCTCTTCGAAGACCCGCCGCAGCAATCATGTGGACTCCTCATCCTGCTTCCTGTTCTCCTAGTAGACCGTCTAGTTTACTTTTTCCTCCGGACTTTATGGCGGGAAACCAGGTTATGTGCCAGGCCCATGCGGTGCTGTGAGCTCCTCTTCTCTTGTCGGCCCCTCTCATGCTTCTCCGTATTGGTCCACAACCCATGGAAGAGTGGGCAGTCATGACCAAGGAGGACGGGAACTGACAAGTTTGGTGATGTTTTCCATGGGTGTGGTCATCTTTACTCGAAAGCTGCAGAATGATGCCACTGGATTAAGTACTGACCCACTGTCCAATCCTGTTCTGATGAACATTCTGTTTATTCATAGAACAAGAGACACATTGAGCAGGGCACAACCTTGTGGACTGTTCAGATACAAACATGTTATGTAGGCCAAACATGCCTGTCTCACATGTAGAATAAGGAGTCACGTCAGTTCTATTCATGACATTTCTATCTGCAATGTTCTGAAGTTTGCTTACTGAAGGTGGCCCAGATGTGTTCACATAAAGCTGATATGGAAGCTTCTGGTAACTGCCATGTGGAAATGAATGATGACCTACCTAGCTGGTGGAGTCATCGTCTTATCGTGTTGTATTATTTAGTGACAATCATCATAAATTGACAGACTAATAAGGGTCTTACCTCAAGTTACACAATGTTGTACTGTGATGGGCAAGACAAAAGATTGGCTAATGTTTAATGAATAACTCTCATATTCCCAAAAATCTACAGAAAGGGAAAGGGGGACACCTAGTCAGTTGTACAACTGAATGCCTTCAACCGAAATGTGTATTCCGCATTTAGCAAATGTATTCAACTTTAAGAACTAGGCAGGTGATTGTCTTTGTCTCTTCAACATCACAAGTAGCACTTTGGAATTTAAAGTCAATTCAGTAGATTAACTCAATCTCAGGAAAAACATTCTCATACATTCCAATCTGACCTGTATGAATGAAAAACCCCATGTCCTGTGGTAAATTTTTGAGGACCTTCAAATCAGCCCATACAGGTTTACTTACCTCTGCAGACATGCAGAGTATGTTTGCATTGAGTGCTATGTCTCAACTGTTTGTGTAGCCTTATCAAACAGATAACATGAGCTAAAGATTTGGATTTTGTCCAATAGTTGTTCAAAACATTTCCCATTCCCGAAGCCTTATTGTTCATGTAGTACAAATGGGATGTATAAGAACCCCCACACTTCCATTCTCCGGGTGGACACTTTAACCATAAGGGGGGCACTGTAACCATTTAGTTGAACAACACTGTACGTAATTTTACATAATAGCTGATTGCCATGTCTATCGCACAGTATTATGATGTTGTGATCCTTGTCTCTCTTTTTGTTCGAAATAGTGGAGATACTGTTCTAAAGGAAGACCAAATAAATCAATGTTTTCTATATTTCAAATTCTCAACACCCACCAGCTGATTGACAAGGCTAAAACTGGAATCCAAGGTGATCACTCTAAACTGCACTGTAAAAACACAAAGACAAGCACTCAATGACAGTTTTAGAAACATCATTTTGCTAACTTTAATTGTTTTTCCAGAAATCCCCATTGAAGGATTTCCAGACTCCAGGAATCTTTCAACCGGGATTTCTGGAAAACCTGGGATTTTCGGGAAAGTTACCAGAATTTTGCAAGACAAACTTACGACAGCTACTCTGGATAATATTTTTCACCTTTGGTACTAAGACCCCAATTCAGATAAAAGAAAACTGCACTGCATTTTTTCTGAAAATATTTACACTATCAATATCCAATGATAATGTCCAGGAGAGGAACAGCTTGTAACATGGGGTATGTTGGTACAAACTCCAGTGTACATATTCTGAGTGAACCTGCAGTGGATTTCTTTGTTATCTGCACCTTTACTGTCCTGTTTCAAATGTCTTTTAGGAGCAACATGTCCAGCAGACTGTGTACTGGCTCTGTGTAAAATTACCTGTTTGTCCTGGGTTGTAGATTGGTTTATCCGTTTGGATGAATGTCATCGGACTGTAGGGTTTGATCATGACCTTTCTCTCCTCTGTCGATAGAAACGTTTCACCTCGAACCTCCACCTTAAAGTTTTGCACTTGGTCACTCTCCACCTGAGGGGCCTGTCAGTGAGACAATGAACCAATGACATATGATCCAGTGTGGCTTAGTTGGTAAGAACGTGCTGCAACAATGTCAAGGTTGTGAAGATTCAATCACTTCTCCTTTCATCAGTGTGTTTTAAAAATGCTTTTTCTTTAGTACTTAACGTCATCTTTTTTACGTCAAATTTCAGCCAGAATTCCAGAAAAGCCACCACATTGACATTTCCCATCAAATAAGATAGCATTGCACTAAAATGAAGAGATGCATCACAAAGCTAAGAAGTACTGTATACTCTTATTGGAATGGTTCTGGATGTCGACCAGTGCTGGCTGACCTGAAACTGGAAGCAGCGGCGAAACTCTTGGTCAGAACTCTCTTGGAGAAGAATTTTGCTCTGCTCATCAACAATCAGAGATATGGTCATGACCAGGGTCTCGTTGGGCTGCAGAAGACTGGCACAAAGCTTGGCCTCTGAGCCTGCCTGGATCACTGCAGGAATGGTTACCATGTAAACCCTAGAGAGAACATATGCATGCACAACAGCAAACATACAGGAAAATCAGTACAAAATGAGAGTGCACCTCTAAACAAGAAACTACAGATGTAGGATCTTAATTTCACAAGTATCTGTACAAAATCTGTACAAAATCTGTACAAAATGATAGGGCACCTCTAAACAAGAAACTACAGATGTATTGTAGGATCCAGTATTGTCATAGAAAAATTATCCTGTAGCAACAGGATTTGACCGTTTAGTCCATAATGTTGCTTGATCTGTGGTTCCGTTACGAGAAGAAAAAAAACATGGAATTCACGTGATCACATCAATGAGAATACTTTAATTTAAAATGCATAATTTACATTAATTCAATTTAAACAGTCATGGTCCACTGCAACTTTTCTGCTGTTCCAGGATTGTTCCAGGGACGTTCCCAAGAATGTTTTTAGGACGTTCTTAGAACGTTATGTCATGGTCCTCTTGATGTTTTTGTCTAGTTCCAATCAAATCAAATGCTATTAGTCACATGCGCCAAATACAACAGGTGAGAGCGAAATTCTTACTTACGAGCCCCTAACCAACAATGCAGTGTAAAAAATACAGATAAGAATAAGAGCTAAAAGTAACAAGTAATTAAAGAGCAGCAGTGAAATAACAATAGCGAGACTATGTACAGGGGGGTACCGATACAGAGTCAATGTGCGGGTGCACCGGTTAGTTGAGGTAGTATGTACATGTAGGTAGAGTTATTAAAGTGACTATGCATAGAAGACAACAGAGAGTAGCAGTGGTGTAAAGAGGGTGTGTGTGAGGGGGGGACACTGCAAATAGTCTGGATGGCCATTTGACTAGATGTTCAGGAGTCTTATTGCTTGGGGGTAGAAGCTGTTTAGAAGCCTCATGGACCTAGACTTTGCGCTCCGGTACCGTTTGCCGTGCGGTAGCAGAGAGAACAATCTATGACTAGGGTGGCTGGAGTCTTTGACAATTTTTAGGACCTTCCTCTGACACCGCCTGCTATAGAGGTCCTGGATGGCAGGAATCTTGACCCCAGTGATGTACTGGGCCGTTCACACTACCCCCTGTAGTGCCTTGAGGTCAGAGGCCGAGCAGTTGCCATACCAGGCAGTGATTCGATGGTGCAGCTGAAGAACCTTTTGAGGATCTGAGGACCCATGCCAAATATTTTCAGTCTCCTGAGGGGGAATAGGTTTGTCGTGCCCTCTTCACGACTGTCTTGGTATGCTTGGATCATGTTAGTTTGTTGGTGGTTTGGACACCAAGGAACCTGAAGCTCTCAACCTGCTCCACTGCAGCCCCGTCGATAAGAATGGGGGCGTGCTTGGTCCTCTTTTTCCTGTAGTCCACAATCATCTCCTTTGTCGTGATCACGTTGAGGAAAAGGTTGTTGTCCTGGCACCACATGGCCAGGTCTCTGACCTCCTCCCTATCAGGCCTACATCTGATCAACGACGTGTTCCTTTTGTCCAGGTGGGAAAGGGCAGTGTGGAGTGCAATCGAGATTGCATCATCTGTGGATCTTTTTGGCGCAGTATGCAAATTGGAGTGGGTCTATGGTTTCTGGGATAATGGTGTTGATGTGAGCC
This sequence comes from Oncorhynchus gorbuscha, assembly GCF_021184085.1. Classification (NCBI taxonomy): domain Eukaryota; kingdom Metazoa; phylum Chordata; class Actinopteri; order Salmoniformes; family Salmonidae; genus Oncorhynchus; species Oncorhynchus gorbuscha. Next base: position 43,564,427 of record NC_060191.1, on the reverse strand, counting down.
ATTACCAGCCTTTCAAAGCACTTCATGGCTATGGACGTGAGTGCTACGGGTCTGTAGTCATTTAGGCAGGTTGGCTTTGTGTTCTTGGGCACAGGGACTGGTGGTCTGCTTGAAACATGTTGGTTTTACAGACTCAATCAGGGACATGTTGAAAATGTCTGTGAAGACACCTGCCAGTCAGCACATGCCCGGAACACACATCCTGGTAATCAGTCTGGCCCCACAGCCTTGTGTAAATTGACCTGTTTAAAGGTCTTACTCACGTCGGCTACAGAGAGCGTGATCACACAGTCGTCCAGAACAGCTGATGCTCTCATGCATGCCTCAGTGTTGCTTGCCTCGAAGCGAGTATAGAAGTGATTTAGCTGTTCTGGTAGGGTCGTGTCACTGGGCAGCTCATGGCTGTGCTTCCCTTTATGGTCTGTAATAGTTTGCAAGCCCTGCCACATAAGACGAGCGTCGGAGCTGGTGTAGTATGATTCAATCTTAGCCCTGTATTGACGCTTTGCCTGTTTGATGGTTTGTCGCAGGGCATAGCAGGATTTCTTGCAAGCTTCCAGGTTAGAGTCCCGTACCTTGAAAGCGGAAACTCTACCCTTTAGCTCAGTGTGATTGTTGCCTGTAATCCATGGCTTCTGGTCGGGGTATGCACTTACAGTCGCTGTGGGGACAACGTCTGTAAGGGTTTTCCTGTGGTGAAGTAGAGGCGGACCAAAACGCAGCAAAACCTGGACCCGTACAAATCAGCTGGGCTTGACAATCTGGACCCTCTATTTCTGAAACCATCCGCTGCCATTGTCGCAACCCCTATTACCAGCCTGTTCAACCTATCTTTCATATCGTCTGAGATCCCCAAGGATTGTAAAGCTGCCGCAGTCATCCCCCTCTTCAAAGGGGGAGACACCCTGGACCCAAACTGTTACAGACCTATATCCATCCTGTCCTGCCTATCTAAGGTCTTTGAATGCCAAGTCAACAAACAGGTCACTGACCATCTCGAATCCCACCGTACCTTCTCCGCTGTGCAATCTGGTTTCCGAGCCGGTCACGGGTGCACCTCAGCCACGCTCAAGGTAATAAACGATATCATAACCGCCATCGATAAAAGACAATACTGTGCAGCCATCTTCATCGATCTTGCCAATGCTTTCGACTCTGCCAATCACCATATTCTTCTCGGCAGACTCAGTAGCCTCGGATTTTCTGATGACTGCCTTGCCTGGTTCATCAACTACTTTGCAGACAGAGTTCAGTGTGTCAAATCGGAGGGCATGCTGTCCGGTCCTCTGGCAGTCTCTATGGGGGTGCCACAGGGTTCAATTCTCGGGCCGACTCTTTTCTCTGTATATATCAATGATGTTGCTCTTGCTGCGGGCGATTCCCTGATCCACCTCTACTCAGACGACACCATTCTGTATACACTCTGGCCCGTCCTTGGACACTGTGCTATCTAACTGTAAACTCTCCTTCCAGACTCATATTACATCTCCAATCTAAAATCAAATCTAGAGTCGGCTTTCTATTCTGCAACAAAGCCTCCTTCACTCACGCCGCCAAACTTACCCTAGTAAAACTGACTATCTTACCGATCCTCGACTTCGGCAATGTCATCTACAAAATAGCTTCCAACACTCTACTCAGCAAACTGGATGCAGTTTATCACAGTGCCATCCGTTTTTTTACTAAAGCACCTTATACCACCCACCACTGCGACCTGTATGCTCTATTCGGCTGGCCCCTGCTGCATATTCGTCGCCAGACCCACTGGCTCCAGGTCATCTACAAGTCCATGCTAGGTAAAGCTCCGCCTTATCTCAGTTCACTGGTCACGATGGCAACACCCACCCTTGGCACACGCTCCAGCAGGTGTATCTCACTGATCATCCCTAAAGCCAACACCTCATTTGGCCGTCTTTCGTTCCAGTTCTCTGCTGCCTGTGACTGGAACGAATTGCAAAAATCGCTGAAGTTGGAGACTTTTTATCTCCCTCACCAATTTCAAACATCTGCTATCTGAGCAGCTAACCGATCGCTGCAGCTGTACATAGTCTATCGGCAAATAGCCCACCTAATTTTACCTACCTCATCCCCATACAGTTTTTATTTATTTACTTTTCTGCTCTTTTGCACACAAATATCTCTACCTGTACATGACCATCTGATCATTTATTACTCCAGTGTTAATCTGCTAAATTTTAATTATTCGCCTACCTCCTCATGCCTTTTGCAAACAATGTATATAGACTCTCTTTTTTTTCTACTGTGTTATTGACTTGTTAATTGTTTACTCCATGTGTAACTCTGTGTTGTCTGTTCACACTGCTTTGCTTTATCTTGGCCAGGTCGCAGTTGCAAATGAGAACTTGTTCTCAACTAGCCTACCTGGTTAAATAAAGGTTAAATAAATTAAATAAATAAATAAATAAATTACAGTCACTGTGGGGACAACGTCCTCGATGCACTTATTCATAAAGCCAGTGACTGATGTGGTGTACTCCTCAACGCCATCGGAATAATCCCGGAACATGTTCCAGTCTGTGAAAGCAAAACAGTCCTGTAGTTTAGCATCTGCTTCATCTGACCACTTTTTTATTGACCGAGTCACTGGTGCTTCCTGCTTTAAGTTTTGCTTGTAAGCAGGAATCAGGAGGATATATTTGTGGTCGGATTTACCAAGTGGAGGGCGAGGGAGAGCTTTGTACGTGTCTCTGTGTGTGGAGTACATTTACATTTACATTTAAGTCATTTAGCAGACGCTCTTATCCAGAGTGACTTACAAATTGGTGCATTCACCTTATGACATCCAGTGGAACTGCCACTTTACAATAGTGCATATAAATCTTTTAAGGGGGGGAGGATTACTTTATCCTATCCTAGGTATTCCTTAAAGAGGTGGGGTTTCAGGTGTCTCCGGAAGGTGGTGATTGACTCCGCTGTCCTGGCGTCGTGAGGGAGTTTGTTCCACCATTGGGGGGCCAGAGCAGCGAACAGTTTTGACTGGGTTGAGCGGGAACTGTACTTCCTCAGTGGTAGGGAGGCGAGCAGGCCAGAGGTGGATGAACGTAGTGCCCTTGTTTGGGTGTAGGGCCTGATCAGAGCCTGGAGGTACTGAGGTGCCGTTCCCCTCACAGCTCCGTAGGCAAGAACAATGGTCTTGTAGCGGATGCGAGCTTCAACTGGAAGCCAGTGGAGAGAGCGGAGGAGCGGGGTGACGTGAGAGAACTTGGGAAGGTTGAACACCAGACGGGCTGCGGCGTTCTGGATGAGTTGTAGGGGTTTAATGGCACAGGCAGGGAGCCCAGCCAACAGCGAGTTGCAGTAATCCAGACGGGAGATGACAAGTGCCTGGATTAGGACCTGCGCCGCTTCCTGTGTGAGGCAGGGTTGTACTCTGCGGATGTTGTAGAGCATGAACCTACAGGAACGGGCCACCGCCTTGATGTTAGTTGAGAATGACAGGGTGTTGTCCAGGATCACGCCAAGGTCCTTAGCGCTCTGGGAGGAGGACACAATGGAGTTGTCAACCGTGATGGCGAGATCATGGAACGAGCAGTCCTTCCCCGGGAGGAAGAGCAGCTCTGTCTTGCCGAGGTTCAGCTTGAGGTGGTGATCCGTCATCCACACTGATATGTCTGCCAGACATGCAGAGATGCGATTTGCCACCTGGTCATCAGAAGGGGGAAAGGAGAAGATTAATTGTGTGTCGTCTGCATAGCAATGATAGGAGAGACCATGTGAGGTTATGACAGAGCCAAGTGACTTGGTATATAGCGAGAATAGGAGAGGGCCTAGAACAGAGCCCTGGGGGACACCAGTGGTGAGAGCGCGTGGTGAGGAGACAGATTCTCGCCACGCCACCTGGTAGGAGCGACCTGTCAGGTAGGACGCAATCCAAGCGTGGGCCGCGCCGGAGATGCCCAACTCGGAGTGGGTGGAGAGGAGGATCTGATGGTTCACAGTATCGAAGGCAGCCGATAGGTCTAGAAGGATGAGAGCAGAGGAGAGAGAGTTAGCTTTAGCAGTGCGGAGCGCCTCCGTGATACAGAGAAGAGCAGTCTCAGTTGAATGACTAGTCTTGAAACCTGACTGATTTGGATCAAGAAGGTCATTCTGAGAGAGATAGCGGGAGAGCTGGCCAAGGACGGCACGTTCAAGAGTTTTGGAGAGAAAAGAAAGAAGGGATACTGGTCTGTAGTTGTTGACATCGGAGGGATCGAGTGTAGGTTTTTTCAGAAGGGGTGCAACTCTCGCTCTCTTGAAGACGGAAGGGACGTAGCCAGCAGTCAGGGATGAGTTGATGAGCGAGGTGAGGTAAGGGAGAAGGTCTCCGGAAATGGTCTGGAGAAGAGAGGAGCGGGCAGGTTGTTGGGAGGCCGGCCGTCACAAGACGCGAGATTTCATCTGGAGAGAGAGGGGAGAAAGAGGTCAGAGCACAGGGTAGGGCAGTGTGAGCAGAACCAGCGGTGTCGTTTGACTTAGCAAACGAGGATCGGATGTCGTCGACAGGTGATCTAGAATTGTTTTCCCTCTGGTTGCACATTTAACATGTTGATAGAAATTTGGTAGAACTGATTTAACCTGTTGCGTCGAGCAATCCCGTATCCGGGAGCGTAATTATAGCCTCAAGCTCATTACCATAACGCAACGTTAACTACTCATGAAAATCGCAAATGAAATGAAATAAATATATTGGCTCACAAGCTTAGCCTTTTGTTAACAACAATGTCATCTCAGATTTTCAAAATATGCTTTTCAACCATAGCTACACAAGCATTTGTGTAAGAGTATTGATAGATAGCATAGCATTAAGCCTAGCATTCAGCAGGCAACATTTTCACAAAAACAAGAAAAGCATTCAAATAAAATCATTTACCTTTGAAGAGCTTTGGATGTTTTCAATGAGGAGACTCTCAGTTAGATAGCAAATGTTCAGTTTTTCAAAAAGATTATTTGTGTAGGGGAAATCGCTCCGTTCTGTTCATCACGTTTGGCTAAGAAAAAACCCTGAAAATTCAGTCATTACAACGCTGAACTTTTTTCCAAATTAACTCAATAATATTGACAGAAACAGGGCAAACATTGTTTAGAATCAATCCTCAAGGTGTTTTTCACATACAGTATCTATTCGATGATAAGTCATTCGTGGCAGTTTGGTTTCTCCTCTGAAGCAAATGGTAAAATACACGCAGCTGGAGATTACGCAATACTTGCAACGGAGGACACCAACTGGAGCACCTGGTAAATGTAGTCTCTTATGGTCAATCTTCCGATGATATGCCTACAAATACGTCACAATGCTGCAGATACCTTGGGGAAACGACAGAAAGTGTAGACTCATTCCTTGCGCATTCACAGCCATATAAGGAGACATTGGAACAAAGCGTATTCAAAATCTGGGGCATTTCCTGTTTGAAATTTCATCTTGGTTTCGCCTGTAGCATCAGTTCTGTGGCACTCACAGATAATATATTTGCAGATTTGGAAACCTCAGAGTGTTTTCTTTCCAAAGCTGTCAATTATATGCATAGTCAAGCATCTTTTCGTGACAAAATATCTTGCTTAAAACGGGAACGTTTTTTTTATCCATAAATTAAAAGAGCGCCCCCTATATCCAAGTTTCCCTGCATTAAAGTCTCCGGCTACTAGGAGCACCTCCTCTGGGTGAGGGGTTTCATGTTTGCTTATTTCCTTATACAGCTGGCTGAGTGCGGTCTTAGTGCCAGTATCTGTCTGTGGTGGTAAATAAATAGCCACGAAAAGTGTAGCTGTAAACTCTCTAGGCAGGTAGTGTGGCCTGCAATTTATCACAATATACTCTACTTCAGGCAAGCAAAATCTAGAGACTTCCTTAGATTTCGTGCACCAGCTGTTGTTTACAAATATGCACAAACCGCCACCCCTCTCATCTTACGGAGTGTGCTGTTCTATCTTGCCGGTGCAGCGTATATCCCGCTACTTGAATATCCATGTCGTCATTCAGCCACGATTCCGTGAAACATAGGATATTACAGTTTATGATGTCCCGTTGGTAGGACATTCGTGATCGTACCTCGTCTAATTTATTGTCCAATGATTTCACGTTGGCGAGTAATATTGACGGTAACGGCAGCTTTCCCACTCGCCTCCTGTGGGTCCTCACGAGGGCATGATGTCAGATGTTTGGAGAATGTCCTGTGCTTCCTGCTTGTTGAAGAAAGAATCTTTGTTTAATCCGAGGTGAGTGATCTCTGTCCTGATATCCAGAAGATCTTCTTTTTGCCGTAAGATACGGTTGCAGGCCAGGGGAAGCTCGGGCGGGTAGCAGGGAACCAGGAACTGAGGCTGGGGCAAGAGGAGTAGGTCTGGAGCAGGAAGCAGTAGAGTGGGGGCTGGGAAGCTGGACTGACGAGACGAGGGACTGGAGACAGAGACCAGAGTCAGAGCAGACGGAACTGTTGTGGAGAGAAAAGCAGCGTCAGGCTAGGGAAACAGGCACAAGAGGATAACATGATCTATGCAGGAACAAACGGCTTGAACCGCAGACTGACTGAGCCAGAGGCTACGGTCTGGCAGCGTGGAAGTGGCAATCGCATACACCCACACAGAGGGAGAGAGGGAGAGAGCACTAGGGGAGACACAGGATGAAAATAGTGCCCCCTACCCTACAGGAGTTAGGGAGACACCGGATGAGAAGTAGAGGGCGTGGCAGGAGCAGATGTAACAAAGTCCAACAGGTCATCAGGTGCACTGTAATTCATATAACATTTGTTATGTTTATGGGGAAACAAAACTGAGGAGGCACAAATTCTATCTGGGGGGTCCATGCCCGGCTTTGCCACCTTGTAGAGTCGGCTCTGGGTACAGTGTTGTTCCCTGAGGTAAAAAAAGGTCACTGGTACACATATGAACTCACATGGTACAACCTCAAGTGAATCTTCCAGCAAGACAATATCCCTAAGTACAAATCAAAATCCCCCGAAAAGGGTTAATTGACCACAAAATCTACATTTTGCAATGGCCATCTCAGTCTCCAGAAATCTGTGGTTTCAATTGATAAGGAAAGTCCATAAGCGCAGATGAAGGATATCAAAAATCGGGAAACATTCTGTATGGAGGAATGGTCTAAAATACCTCCCAATGTGTTCTCCAATCTCATAAGGGGAGGGTGCTGGATGATTGAAAACAGGGAATCCAATCCTTTTTACCCTTATCTTTTTGAGATGATTGGTATTACTTGTTAAACAAAATATATTTCTCTGAACAATTGTATTAGTATAAAATAATATAATTGTTCAAAAAAAATGCTTACCATATACAGTTGCAATAAAAGTATGGGAACCCCTTGGAATGACCTGGATTTCTGCATAAATTAGTCATACAATTTGATCTGATCTTCATCTTAGTCACAACAGTAGACAAACACAGTGTGTTTAAACTAATAACACACAAATTATTGTATTTTTCTTGTCTATATTGAGTACATCATTTAAACATTCACAGTGTAGGTTGGAAAAAAGTATGTGAGTCCTATCAATGAGAAGAGATTGGAGATGTTGGTTAGAGCTGCCCTGTGCTATAAAAAAATACTCACAAAATTTGAGTTTTCTATTCACAAGAAGCATTGCCTGATGTGAACCATGCCTCGAACAAAAGAGATCCCAGAAGAATTGTTGACTTGCATAAAGCTGGAAAGGGTTACAAAATGATCTCTAAAAGCCTTGATGTTCATCAGTCCACGGTAAGACAAATTGTCTATAAATGGAGAACGTTCAGCACTGTTGCTACTCTCCCTAGGAGTGGCTGTCCTGCAAAGATGACTGCAAGAGCAAAGGGCAGAATGATCAATGAGGTTAAGAAGAATCCTAGAGTGTCAGCTAAAAACACAGAAAATTCTTGAACATGCTAACATCTCTGTTGACGAGTCTACGATACGTAAAACACTATACAAGAATGGTGTTCATGGGAGGACACCACCGAAGAAGCCACTGCTGTCCAAAAAAACCCATGGCTGCACGTCTGAATTTTGCAAAAGAGCACCTGGATGTTCAACTGTGCTTCTGGCAAAATATTATGTGGACAGATGAACCTACAGTTGTGTTGTTTGGAAGGAACACACAACACCATGTGTGGAGAAAAAAGACACTGCACTCCAACATCAAAACCTCATCCCAATTGTAAAGTATGGTGGAGGGAGCATCATGGTTTGGGGCTGCTTTGCTGCCTCAGGGCCTGAACACCTTGCTATCATCGACGGAAAAATGAATTCCCAAGTTTAGCAAGAAATTTTGCAGGAGAATGTAAGGCTGTATGTCCGCCAGTTGAAGCTCAACAGAAGTTGGGTGATGCAACAGGACAACGACCCAGAACACAGAAGTAAATCAACAACAGAATGGCTTCAACAGAAGAAAATACACCTTCAGGAGTAGCCCAGTCAGAGTCCTGACCTCAACCCGATTTAAAATGCTGTGGCCTGACCTCAAGAGTAGTTCACACCAGACATCCTAAGAATGCTGCTGAACTGAAACAGTTTTGTAAAGATGGATCGTCCAACATTTCTCCTGACCGTTGTGCAGGTCTGATCCGCAACTACAGAAAACGTCTGGTTTTGTTTATTGCTGCCAAAGCAGGGTCAACCAGTTTTTAAATCCAAGGATTCACATACTTTTCCCACCCTAAACTGTGAATGTTTACACAGTGTGTTCAATAAAGACATGAAAACGTATAGTTGTTTGTGTGTTGTTAGTTTAAAAAGACTGTCTGTCTAGTGTTGTGACTTAGATGAAGATCAGATCAAATGTTATGACCGATTTAGGCAGAAATACAGGTAATTCCAAAGGGTTCACATACTTGTCCTTGCCACTGTAGCTCAATGTTTGTAATATTTATTTATATTATTTGTATTTATAGTCTTTTTTGCTCATCTTTATCAAGGGATCCAATAATTTTTGAACCCACTGTATATTATAAAGGGGCGGCAGGTAGCCTAGTGGATAGAGCGTTGGGTCAGTAACCGAAAGGTAGCAGGATGGAATCCCCGAGCTGATAAGGTACAAATCTGTCATTCTTCCCTTGAACAAGACAGTTAAACCACTGTTCCCTGGTAGGCCATCATTGTAAATAAGATGTTCTCAACTGACTTGCCAAGTTAAATATATATATATTTTTTAATATGGACAAAGTATAAAACAGGCATTGCATGCAAACTATTGAGATGTAATCAGGTCATAGTGCAAGCCAATGTCCTGCACTGTACTGTATGTATATTGATGGTGCATGTGTAGTCTCCATGCCAGAGAATCTGCCAATCACTGAAAATCACTGTTGTTGACACAAATTGGTCAAACATTCACAAGGCTTTAACTTCAATCATTCAACCTGGCTACACCAGTTCCCCTGCTTGTACTCTACACAGTGCAGTAGGGAAGTCTTGCCAGTAGGAATACTGGGACATAGGCTGACTTGGTGTTTTTTATTTCTCTCATTGAGTCATGGTTCCTTCTGGGCTTCACGTTTGTAGATGGATATTCTTTGCCTGCTTTCACTGGCTTTGTTTCTGTGAAGAAACTCCAAGACCGTAAGTAAATCTGCACAGTCAGTTAGAATTTAGTAATCAGATGTGGCGTCTCGTCCTGAGCAAATTTAGAACAGTTTTTCATCTACCCTTTCTGCAGATATTTATTCTGTGTGTTTCACCTATAAGTATAGGATTTTAAAAAGGAATCTTTATTTTTTTATCTTAATTATTATTTTTAATTTTTTGGCCCACCCCTCCTCTTTAGAGGACAAAATAAAGTTTTTATTTTGTTGTTACATAGAACATTGCAGGAAATGCAGATGAGCATTGTGTTTGACATAAATTAATTGAAAACCTGCACTAACACATGGTTATATTAACAGTATTGCACTTTTCATGCAACCTGTAGCCTACTTTTGTCCAGATAATTGCGGAATCACATATCAAGCAACGTTATGGACATAACATTCAAATAGTGTTGCTGCAGGATTATTTTGCTATAACAATACTTGTGAAATTAAGATCCTACATCTGTAGTTTCTTGTTTAGAGGTGCACTCTCATTTTGTACTGATTTTCCTGTATGTTTGCTGTTGTGCATGCATATGTTCTCTCTAGGGTTTACATGGTAACCATTCCTGCAGTGATCCAGGCAGGCTCAGAGGCCAAGCTTTGTGCCAGTCTTCTGCAGCCCAACGAGACCCTGGTCATGACCATATCTCTGATTGTTGATGAGCAGAGCAAAATTATTCTCCAAGAGAGTTCTGACCAAGAGTTTCACCGCTGTTTCCAGTTTCAGGTCAGCCAGCACTGGTCGACATCCAGAACCATTCCAATAAGAGTATACAGTACTTCTTAGCTTTGTGATGCATCTCTTCATTTTAGTGCAATGCTATCTTATTTGATGGGAAATGTCAATGTGGTGGCTTTTCTGGAATTCTGGCTGAAATTTGACGTAAAAAAAGATGACGTTAAGTACTAAAGAAAAAGCATTTTTAAAACACACTGATGAAAGGAGAAGTGATTGAATCTTCACAACCTTGACATTGTTGCAGCACGTTCTTACCAACTAAGCCACACTGGATCATATGTCATTGGTTCATTGTCTCACTGACAGGCCCCTCAGGTGGAGAGTGACCAAGTGCAAAACTTTAAGGTGGAGGTTCGAGGTGAAACGTTTCTATCGACAGAGGAGAGAAAGGTCATGATCAAACCCTACAGTCCGATGACATTCATCCAAACGGATAAACCAATCTACAACCCAGGACAAACAGGTAATTTTACACAGAGCCAGTGACTTACACAATTAGTCTCCTTGCTAAGAAACAGGACAATTAGGTGGGAGCATGTTTCTATGATGGTTTGCCCTGTCATCCCAGAGACACTTGAAACAGCACCATCAGGTGCAGATAAAGAACAAATCCGCTGTGGGTTCACTCAGAATATGTACACTGGCATTTGAGCCAACATATCACATGTTACAAACTGTTCTTCTCCTGGACATTATCCGTTGATTCCAATTGGCTCATTCATCACTCCTACTCTCCCCTGTAACTATTCCCCAGGTCGTTGCGGTCAATGAGAATGTGTTCTCAGTCAACTTATATTGATAGTGTAAATATTTTCAGCGAACTCAGTGCAGTTTTCCTTTAACTGCAATTGATTGAATTGGGGCCTTAGTACCAACAGTGTAAAATACTATCCAGAGTAGCTGTCAAAGTTTGTCTTGCAAAATTCTGGTAACTTTCCCAAAAATCCAAGGTTTTACAGAAATCCTGGTTGAAAGATTCTTGGAATCTGGGAATCCTTCAACAGGGATTTCTGGAAAATCTGGGAAAGTTAGCTAAATTATGCTTCTAAATTTCTCATTGAGTGCTTGTCTTTGTCTTTTCATTGTCTTTTTACAGTGCAGTTTAGAGTGATCGCCTTGGATACCAATTTTAGCCCTGTCAATCAGCTGGTGAGTCTTGAAAATGATTGAATATTGAAAACAAGGACATCTATTTCATCTTCATTTAGATCAGTATCTCAACCACTTAAAAAAAAGACAAATAGAGAAGAATCTCAAGGATTGCTTCACATTACTGTCTGATAGATGTAGCAATCAGGTATTATGTAACACTATGTACAACATTGTCCAACCAACTCAACTCTGCGGCCTTGTGGTTAGTGTCCTCCTTGAGAATGGAAGATTTAGGGTGTCGAGCCTTACCAAAGAACGGGATCAGATGCCTCTCTACTTGACACTGAACATTAAGGAGATGGATTGAGGTTAATGCCAAGCAATAGACTAGCATCCTGTCCAGGCTCCTTCACTCTACAGAAACAGGACATAGGCTCCTGCCTTATGGACAGGGACAAGGCTTATGATGGACAATACACTGTAAATGGTTATTTTAATTCAGTAATCAACTAGCCACAACATGTTATACACATCTCGTTAGTACTCCATGAACAATAAAACTTTGGAAATGGGAAATGTTTTGAACAACTATGGGGCAAATTCCAAATCTTTAGGCCATGTCTGTTTGATAAGGCTACACAAACATTTGAGACCCATAGCACTCAGTGCAAAGGTTCTGCAGAGGTTCTCTAAATAAACCTACGTGTGTGTATTTTAGGGTCCTCAAACATTCACCACAGGACATGGGATTTTCAATTAGTTTACTGTAGGTCAGATTGGAATGTATGGGATTTTTGTCCTGAGATTGAATTAATCTACTGAATTTATTTTAAAGTCCCAATGCAAATACTACTTGTGATATTTAGTTGAGGAGACAAACCCAAGCACCTGCCCGATTCCTATAGTTGCACACAGCTTTGCTCCTCAGTTCATTTTGGGGGAATTTTAGTTATTCATAAAACATTAACCAACCTTTTGTCTTTTCCCTTCACAGTACAATGTTGTGGAACTTGAGGTAAGACCCTTATTAGTCTGTCAAAAATACTACAACACGATAAGACGATGACTCCACCAGCTAGGTAGGTCATCATTCATTTCCACATGGCAGTTACCAGAAGCTTCCATATCAGCTTTATGTGAACACATCTGGGCCACCTTCAGTAAGCAAACTTCAGAACATTGCAGATAGAAATGTCATGAATAGAACTGACGTGACTCCTTATTCTACATGTCAGACAGGCATGTTTGGCTTACATAACATGTTTGTATCTGAACGTTCCACAGTCTTGTGCCCTGCTAAATGTGTCCTTTGTTCTATGAATAAACAGGATATTCATCAGAACAGGATTGGCCAGTGGGTCAATACATCATCTAGCGGCAACATTCTGCAGCTTTCTCACCCCCTGAACTCTGAAGCACCCGTAGGATCCTATGCGATTGTAGTGTGGATTGGTGATAAGAAAATATACCATCACTTCAAGGTAGAAAAATATGGTAAGTTGAGCTTCTTTATTTACCTTTCATGCTCGGTAATATTATGGATCTGGCGGATGAATCATGAAATCACAATCCAGGAACATTCATGAGTTAACTGCTGTTCTATTATATCTAGTTTTGCCAAAGTTTGAGATCAAAATGAACCTCACCGATGAGATCAGCATTGTTCAAGAGGAGTATAAAGTAGAAGTGTGTGCAACGTGAGTCTACACTATCGCCGTTTTGCAATGAATGCACTGTTGTTATGTGTAACTCCACTAATGTCACTGTCTAATTAATCGCATTGCGCAAATGCAGACTTTGAGTCAAATACTAATTGAATTATTTTAATTACTTTTGCATACATCTTAAAGTAAGTATCTACTGAGTGGCGCAGTGGTCTAAGCACGGTGTTTCCTCCGACACATTGGTGCGACTGGCTTCCTGGTTGGATGCGCGCTGTGTTAAGAAGCAGTGCGGCTTGGTTGGGTTGTGTTTCAGAGGACGCATGGCTTTCGGCCTTCGTCTCTCCTGAGCCCTTACGGGAGTTGTAGCGATGAGACAAGATAGTAGCTACTAACAATTGGATACCACGAAATTGGGGAGAAAAAGGGATAATATTTTTAAAATAAACTATAAATATGCATGTATTTGAACCCAGATCTGTACTAATGACAAAAACTAAATGAAGACCTACAATGCTACTACTGCTCAAAGTTATAAATTGCTTCTAATAATTTAAAAGTTTGAGACAGTGGCATTTACATGAACAGCTGGGCCCTTAGTCATAAAGCATCTCAGAGTAGGATTGCTGATCTAGGATCAGGTCTCCCCCTATACATGTGACACAAACGATTACACTGATCCTAGATCAACACTCATACACTGAGAGGCTTTATCAATACAGGTCTAGATGCATCGACAATGTTGAAAGTACTTGACTTAAAGAAAACCTACAGGTATAATGCATTTTAACTTGTTGTAAGCAGCATGTATGAGCCTTTGTAATGTCTCATATGAGGTTTATAATATACTATGTCTCTCTAAGTAGGAAATCTATGATGTTTTTGATGCTTTTCATTATGAAATAAAATCAGATACACGTATGGACAGCCTGTACCTGGAAAAGCAGAGGTAGAGTTGTGCCGACCTTTAAGGAACGATGTATTGATATCAATGAGATTTGATGTGGAAACTCAACAAGGAGTTCCTGATTATACAGCCCCCTGCCACAAAGAGTCAATAGAGGTCTGTATGCTTTCCTGAAGAAACTATCATCAGTATAATTGTCTTTACCAACATATTACATTTGAATGTGATGTGGTTAAATTAGTTCTTAATGTCTGTGGTTTTGCTTGCTTTTCCCAGATGGACCAAACTGGCTGTGCTTCTCATGTCTTCAACATGTCCATTTTCACAAAGAATGCTGGAGAGAAAATTCTCATAGACAGGTTTAGTTTTAATACAAAAGTAGAGGAGGAGGGGACAGGCAAGTCATTTATCACAAGAATTTGGAGTTGGGAAAAGTGATGACAACATTTGCCTGCAATCAATTGAAAACACATTTTTTAAATTGAGAGTGAAAGGCATGATGTCAATATGTGTAATTAGATTGTTGAGAACTGTGTTTGACCTTCGGTGCTACACCATAATGTTATTTACAGTGGGGCAAAAAAGTATTTAGTCAACCACCAATTGTGCAAGAGATGTGAGGGGCCTGTAATTTTCATCATAGGTACACTTCAACTATGACAAACAAAATGAGAAAAAAAAGAAATCCAGAAATCACATTGTAGGATTTTTAATGAATTTATTTGCAAATTACGGTGGAAAATAAGTATTTGGTCACCTACAAACAAGCAAGATTTCTGGCTCTCACAGACCTGTATACCTCTTCTTTAAGAGGCTCCTCTGTCCTCCACTCGTTACCTGTATTAATGGCACCTGTTTGAACTTGTTATCAGTATAAAAGACACCTGTCCACAACCTCAAACAGTCACACTCCAAACTCCACTATGACCAAGACCAAAGAGCTGTCAAAGGACACCAGAAACAAAATTGTAGAACTGCACCAGGCTGGGAAGACTGAATCTGCAATAGGTAAGCAGCTTGGTTTTAATAAATCAACTGTGGGAGCAATTATTAGGAAATGGAAGACATACAAGACCACTGATAATCTCCCTTGATCTGGGGCTTGACACAAGATCTCACCCCGTGTGGTCAAAATGATCACAAGAACGGTGAGCAAAAATCTCAGAACCACACGGGGGGACCTAGTGAATGACCTGCAGAGAGCTGGGACCAAAGTAACAAAGCCAACCATCAGTAACATACTACGCCGCCAGGGACTCAAATCCTGCAGTGCCAGATGTGTCCCCCTGCTTAAGCCAGTACATGTCCAGGCCCGTCTGAAGTTTGCTAGAGAGTACATGAGAGCATTTGGATGATCCAGAAGAAGATTGGGAGAATGTAATTTGGTCAGATGAAACCAAAATATAACTTTTTGGTAAAAACTCAACTCGTCGTGTTTGGAGGACAAAGAATGCTGAGTTGCATCCAAAGAACACCATACCTACTGTGAAGCATGGGGGTGGAAAAATCATGCTTTGGGGCTGTTTTTCTGCAAAGGGACCAGGACGACTGATCCGTGTAAAGGTAAGAATGAATGGGGCCATGTATCGTGAGATTTTGAGTGAAAACCTCCTTCCATCAGCAAGGGCATTGAAGATGAAACGTGGCTGGGTCTTTCAGCATGACAATGATCCCAAACACACCCCCGGACAACGAATGAATGGCTTCGTAAGAAGCATTTCAAGGTCCTGGAGTGGCCTAGCCACCAACCCCATAGAAAATCTTTGGAGGGAGTTGAAAGTCCGTGTTGCCCAGCAACAGCCCCAAAACATCACTGCTCTAGAGGAGATCTGCATAGAGGAATGGGCCAAAAACCAGCAACAGTGTGTGAAAACCTTGTGAAGACTTACAGAAAACGTTTGACCTCTGTCATTGCCATAAAAGGGTATATAACAAAGTATTGAGAAACTTTTGTTATTGACAATACTTATTTTCCACCATAATTTGCATGGTGATGTGATTTTCTGGATTTTTTTCTTCTCATTTTGTCTGACAGTTGAAGTCTACCTACGATAAATTACAGGCCTCTCAACATTTTAAGTGGGAGAACTTGCACAATTGGTGGCTGACTAAATATTTTTTGTTTTAAAATATTGTGTAAACTGCACTGCAATTGACTTCTGCATTGTGAACGGTCATTGTGCATCATGGTGGCATGTATTCTTGTTAAATAAACCATCCTATTCTCATTTGTTTTCCTTTGACAGGTATTACACGGTCAGAGGAAAAACACATAGCGCTCTCCTATGTGATTGGAAAACTCACGTTTGTCGACACGCCCAAAATCTATGAGCATGGATCAATTATCGAGGGCAAGGTAAGTCCAGATCCAGTGTTATTGTTCCTTGTACTTTGTTGAATTGTGGATGCCATTTGTTCTTTGACATTCCTGTTTACTTAACTACTAATGGTAGGTAACAGTGACAAACAGATGTAGCATGACATTACTCATTTTTTCCTCAGATAAACGTTGTTCACTTCAACAACACACCTATCTCTGACATGTTAATCTACCTGTTGGAGAAGAAAGGCTGGTCCTCACATCTTCTCCAGAACCTAACCACGGACAGTCATGGTATTGCCAGTTTCTCCCTCAACACAACCGCTATGCCCAAAGAGGATATTAACTTCATAGTAAGTATAATTCCTTCTAAGGTTTTGAAAGATGCTGAGACTCTTTATGCTCAATCCCAAATCACCCCATTGACCCTACACCCTGAGGTCTATCATGCTCTTGTGGAGATCTGAGAAGATTCCATTGGTATAATAAGCAATATGGTGAAACTTCCACCTATCCTATCAGAGGGTGAGGTGGAGCTCTAAGGGTCAATTGGGCCTTTCGTTATACTCCCTTTTCCCTCTGTTGATTTCCAGGTTAGCAACACACCAGAAGCAGAGAGCACTAGATACAGGGTCCCCTATTTCAACAGGGGGCACCACGTACTCTCACTGATCCAGCCCACTGCCCCTCACAGTAAAACATCCAGCTCTCTGGATATTCAGAAGACTGAGAAACCACTGGCATGTGGGGAGGAAGTTTTAATCACCATCCAGTATGCTATCGTAGGGGAGACCGTCCCAAAGGGCTCCGTGGATGTCATCTACCTGGTGAGTAGAACCAGAAACAAGTTGCAAACCCAGGATGCATCCGAAATGGCACCCTATTCCATAGTGCAGTATTTTGAACAGGGTCATTTCAGACATGTCCCAGCCTCTCACCTTTAAAGGAAGGATGTCCCTATACAACACCAATACTCCTCATCATCTCCTTATTCCTGACTTGATGGGAAAACTGTTTTTCCCTCCTCCAGGCCTTATCCAGAGGGGAGATACTTCAGCATGGACATATGAAGGTTACTGTACAGCAGGGGAGTCCTGGTGAGGATGATTTATTAAGTAACTATGGACCTACTGAGGTGCTTGATGACAATGACCGTGTGTAAGGTTACATGCGCACAATAATGCGATTATTGTGGCTAGGCAGATTAATATAACACTTAGATTAAAACGTTTACATGCTTTGCAAGAATAACACTTTCCCTAATAATCCTGTTAACATGGAAGTCTGAAATCAAGCTACTGATAAATAAACGTTTAGCCAAGTTCAAAAAACTTTTTACGTCAGCCACCATGCTATTTTTCGGGAGCATATTTGATTCTGAGTTCGGACATTTAAAGTGTGTATGTGAAAAGGACTTATAAAACACATACATTCAAACTCACTTCCCTTGCGCTAAAGAAGGCAGATCGCTCGGCTGGTTCTAGCAAATGAGCAGATCAAATACACTGCTTGAAGACCATTAATGTGTTTGCATCACCGAATAAGGTATTTATAAATACTAATCATTTGAATGATTGTACAGAAAACCAGGGGCCTCATAACCGTTGCGTAAATTTAACACTAAATATCTGCGTGCACCATTTCTGAAAAGACTGCACATACACACAAATATTGAGATACATAAACTTGGTGCATGCCATACATAAGCATGTTTCTGATTATACATCAGACCTGTTATAAAACTGTGCGCGCATCAATGAGCATTATAACTCCTCCTAGGAAACACTCATCGTTTATCTTTTATGGTATTGGAATTAGGCCAAGACAGTAGCTACAGGAAATAGTCATGTTGAACTTGATCAAATGTCTTTGGAGGTGTTGACAGAATTATTTATTTTGCAGTGACATTTTCTGTAATCTACCAGGCTGTTTCTGAAAGACAAAACCAATTGAAAATTGTTGTGGACCTCTAAATAGATCACAGGTCGCAGTTGTAAATGAGAACTTGTTCTCAACTGGCATACATGTTTAAATAAAAATATATCGTTTGAATGCAATAATGTTTTGCATATTTTTTTTCCTTAAACATAAATATGCTGCACTGCCCACGAATTCTGAAACATTGTCTAAAGTGAAAACAGTAGGCCTACTTAGTGGTAGCCTACACACTTCAATACAAACAATCAACTGCTGTTCACCTGCGAAAAGTAAAAAACCGTGAAATTACAGTATAATAGCCTATCTAATAAGCCCACCTATCTAATAAGCCCAATTACATGTGCGATGCACATGGTCATTTCTTGTGTGGCTACTTCGGGAATATGAACTCATTATGGCCAGAAAATGTGAGGAATTTATTCTGCATGATTATTGTATTATGTTTGAGTAATTCAAGTAGCCTATCCTAGGCCTATGGGCTATTTCGTGGGTAGCCTATGAAACCATCACAGCCAGAAAAGGCGAGGATTTATTCTGCAATGATCATGGTAATGAAATTAATCATTAGAAATAGGCATATTTTAGAACGCAAATATAAAATACATCGATTTTCGCTCTTCTCGCTAAGGGAAAATTATTATTATTATTAGTAGTATTATATTTAGCTACCTGTTTTTTGTTATGAATAAGAGTGTCATATATTCCTGCAAGAGGCTACTTTTGCCATCTTGCAATGCAGTACTTCGACCACTAGAAACTGTGCGTACGCATGTTCTGAAGTTTACAGACACATTCCCAATTCAAGTTCAGTTTTTATAAATACCAACTTTTGAGTGAAAACTGGGCATGCATGTTTAGGGGCATATTTTGTGTATACCCAAGGTTTTATATGCCCCTGGTGTTTTAATCGGTGTATGCTTTCTTTGAGTTTGGCTTTACACCGATTAAGATAAAGAGTAAGGTGACTATTGCATAATCTGTTTTCAGCCACAATCCGTTTAATATTGAATTATTACGGTGCATGTAAACGTACTCAGTTTGATATGCTCTTGCTTTGCAGTAACTGAGGGTGAAGTCACCTTGAAGTTGGCTGTGGTTCCAGAGATGACGCCGTTGGTACAGGTCCTGGTGTACAGTATGCTACCCAGCGAGGCTATAATCGCCCACAGCAGGAACTTCCCCACTGAGAAATGCTTCAGACACAAGGTATGTGTGTGTGTATGTATGTGAAAAATATGGGTTGTTTATGAATTCGAAGAACCAATAAAACAACGTAGGTGCTGGATTTTAGGCTGGAAGCAACCACCACAGGTGTCCGTTCAGAACACGAGCAGGAAGCAGTAGTTCTTGGGTTTAAGGAAGATCCACACACAGAAATACAACACCACCCTCTCTGATACTAACGTTAATTGTGGTTTTGTAAAATAAAATATAGGAGAACTTAGGCTATAGCACTGTATGGGAAGAATATGCCTATTTGCATGTCAACAAACTAAACTGGACCCAAACACATGCTAGATGCACAAATAAACAATTGAGCAATGTAGAAAGATCAACACATTATAAAACATAATAAGCATGAGCGACCTACAACCGAAAATTGCCTAGCACCACAGACAAAAGCTAACACATGCTAATCGCTAATAAGCATGCTAAATAGTAATGCATTCCTGACAATGCTCATGCTGACGCTAAAGGGAGTATGCGAGCTAGCTAGCGACCACTTTAACACAAATGGTACATATTTACAACACACTAAATGGTACATATTTACAACACACTAAAGGTGTATCATGTACACCTATGTATGTCCTGTGTGCCAGGTGTTTGTGGAGTTCGCACCCTCAAAAGCAGTCCCAGGGGAGGAGACCACCCTGCAGCTCTCCGCCCAGCCCGGCTCCCTCTGTGGCCTCAGTGCTGTGGACAAGAGTGTTCACATCATGGAACCAGGGAAGAGGCTGGATGCTGACAAGGTAACAGAGCTCACTGAAGTGAATGTCAACAGTCATACCACCATATAAACAGCTTTTGTGGTGCTGGCCACAACAACCAGCTTCAGGGGAATAAGAAGTGACTACAGCAGATATGGAGTGGGTCTGTTCACATTGGGCCATTTGGTGTGCTGGAAAGCATAGTCATATTGGTACTTAAAGTGGAAATGTGAGTTATAGATCTACGTGAATGCAAGTCTAAGAAGCAGTATATCTGTTCTGTGTGCTATTTCTATTTTGGTTTTGTACACCATCTTCAAACAGCTGAAACACCAATATTTCACAGTGGTTTAGATGGTACAATGATTCTCTAGTCACTATACTCACATGAGTCAGCAGCATACACTACCGTTCAAAAGTTTGGGGTAACTTAGAAATGTCCTTGTTTTGACAGAATCACTTTTTTGTCCATTAAAATAACATCAAATTGATCAGAAATAGAATGTAGACATTGTTAATGTTGTAAATGACTATTGTAGCTGGAAATGGCAGATTCTTTTTATGGAATATCTACATAGGCGTACAGAGGCCCATTATCAGCAACCATCACTCCTGTGTTCCAATGACACGTTGTGTTAGCTAATCCAAGTTTATCATTTTAAAAGGCTAATTGATCATTAGAAAACCCTTTTGCAATTATATTTGCACAGCTGAAATCTGTTGTGCTGATTTTTTTTATTTCACCTTTATTTAACCAGGTAGGCTAGTTGAGAACAAGTTCTCATTTACAAATGCGACCTGGCCAAGATAAAGCAGAGCAGTGTGAACATACAACAACACAGAGTTACACATGGAGTAAACAATATACAAGTCAATAACACTAGTTGAGATTGAGAATCAGGAGCATCAGCATTTGTGGGTTTGATTACAGGCTCAAAATGGCCAGAAACAAAGGACTTTCTTCTGAAACTCATCAGTCTATTCTTGTTCTGAGTAATGAAGGCTATTCCATGCGAGAAATTGCCAAGGAACTGAAGATCTCGTACAACGCTGTGTACTACTCCCTTCACAGAACAGCGCAAACTGACACTAACCAAAATAGAAAGGAGTGGGAGGCCCCGGTGCACAGCAAGAGGACAAGTACATTAGTGTCTAGTTTGAGAAACAGACGCATCACAAGTCCTCAACTGGCAGCTTCATTAAATATTACCCGCAAAACACCAGTCTCAACGTCAACAGTGAAGAGGAGACTCCGGGATGCTGGTCTTCTTCAGCATGGTCTTCTTCAGAGTTCCTCTGTCCAGTGTCTGTATTCTTTTGCCCATCTTAATATTTTATTTTTATTGGCCAGTCTGAAATATGGCTTTTTCTTTGCAACTCTGCCTAGAAGGCCAGCAGCCCGGGGGTTGCCTTTTCACTGTTGACATTGAGCATTTCTTATTAGACAAGTTCAAGTAGTCACTGCCTTCTGTTTGGTGCCCAATGAACAAGGTCATTTCACGTCTCCTTATTATCTCATTCCAGATATTTGATTTGTTACCAGTCAAGGAGACAACATACATTCCCTACGAGCTTGAAGATCCAGTGTCATGTTTACGTGTAAGACCAAGGAGATATGTAATACCATACCCAGGTGGAACAACTGACAGAAAAAATGAACCTTTTCAAGTTTTTCAGGTAACTTCTGCCTTGTTTTCTTTTAACTTGAAGCCTGTTTTCACCGCTCATAAGAATCAGTTACCATTCCGTTACCATGCATTCATCTTCTTAAATTATACATTTCAAAAATAGCCTTTTTGAGGCATAAAATTCATATAGAATAGAATTATTAAACGGAGACATTATTTGATATTGAAATCTCTTGTTTGTGATTCTGATATTTCTAGAACCTAGGACTGAAGCTGGCAACTAACTTGGTTATAAGAGTACCTTCCTGCCTAAGTTACAAGGGGAATGAGTACCATCACTCCTATGGTGAGATGTCCTCCTTACCACATCTTTGGTGAATCTTGGGAAATGTATGGTTTTTGTTATTCTAACATAGCTTGTGTAAGGTTCTAAACAACAGAGGAAAAACGGACAGCTATGAAAAGCTCAAGCCAAGTTTATTCAGCCATAGGGTCAGACAGCTGAACAGACAAAGACATAGTCACACAAATCAAATCAAACTTTATTTATCACATGCGCCGAATACAACAAGTGTAGACCTTACCGTGAAATGCTTACTTGCAAGCCCTTAACCAACAGTGCAGTTCAAGAAGAGTTAAGAAAATATTTAGCAAATAAACTAAAATAAAAAATTATAAAGTAACACAATAACATAACGTTGATGAGCTATACACACAGGGTACCGGTACCAAGTTAGTGTGTGCGGGTACAGGTTAGAGGTGATTTGTACATGTAGGTAGGGGTGAAGTGACTATGCATAGATAATAAGCAGCGAGTAGCAGCAGTGTACCAATCAGATGGGGGGGGGTCAATGTAATAGTCCGGTGGCCAATTGATTAATTGTTCAGCAGTATTATGTCTTGGGGGTAGAAGCTGTTAAGGAGCCTTTTGGTCCTAGACTTGGCACTCCGGTACCGCTTTCTGTGTCGTAGCAGAGAAAAGTCTATGACTTGGGTGACTGGAGTCTGTGACAATTTTATGGGCTTTCCTCTGACACCGCCTATTATATAGGTCCTGGATTGCAGGAAGCTTGGCCCCAGTGATGTACTGAAGATGCCGAGAAGTTGTCCCGTTGGTAGGATAAGCGTAATCATAGGTCATCCATTTTTATTTTCCAAAGATTACATGTTGGCAAGAAGAATTGATGGAATTGGGAGTTTACTCGCTCGCCTACGGATTCTCAGAAGGCAACCTGATCTGCGTCCTCTTTTCCTCCTTCTTTTCTTCGCGCAAATGACGGGGATCTGGGTCTGTTCCCAGGAGAGCAGTATATCTTTCTCGTTCGACTCGTTAAAGGAAAAAGCTTCTTCCAGTCCGTGGAGAGTAATCCCAGTTCTGATGTCTAGAAGTTATTTTTGGTCATAAGAGACGGTAGCAGCAACATCATGTACAAAATAAGTTAAAGCATAAATTACAAACGCGAAAAAACGAACGAAATCGCACAATCAAATCAAATCAAAGTTTATTTGTCACGTTCGCCGAACAGTGAAATGCTTACTTACAGGCTCTAACCAATAGTGCAAAAAAGGTATTGGGTGAACAATAGGCAAGTAAAGAAATAATAACAACAGTAAAAAGACAGTGAAAAATAATAGTATCGAGACTATATACTGTAGCGAGGCTACATACAGACACCAGTTAGTCGGGCTGATTGAGGGCATGTAAAACGTCAGACATCCTCTTCGGCACCACAAGCATTGGTATTTAACCCTTCCTCCTATGCTGGGTCTCTCCTTACACATCGGAACAGCCAGTTGCTAGACAGAACTTTAGTGATATCTGTTCTTACTCAATTCATCTGACCTGATCTCAGCCCAAATACCTCACTCCTCCCCAACTCACGGCTGTCCTGTTGACTTGTACCAGACTGTGGCCCTTCTCCTTCCCATGGGATTCCTGATGTCTAACAATAACATATTCTCACAGAATGGAAATGTTCAACATTCCCCTCTCTCCCTCAGTGATATGGATATTTCATTTTTTCAAGTTTAGAAGTCAGAACCCATCACCTGATTAAACCAGTACTAACACTGCACGCATCACCGTTGAAAGCGGCATTCAGTCCGGTTTGATCAGGCTGATTCTAACACGAGCATGACTGTTTTGTTTTGGTAGTATACTACAGAGAAGACTCCGACTTTATAGCCGTGAACAGACTTGTAATGAGTCCAGTTGGACTTGGTGCAGTACCCGGTGCCGGATTTAGTGCCGCTCCAGCTCCACCACCCATACAGACAGTCCGTACGTTCTTCCCCGAGACATGGATATGGGATCTTGTGGAAGTTGGGTAAGAGCACTGCACAGTGAGGCTGTTGCCTTATAGATTGGATGGCAGGACATCACAAAAATAATGCTCGTGCATCGTTGAGGCAGAAGGCTGTGTGATGTTATCATTCTGAACGGTCAGATAGTTAGCAACAATGACAAGATGCTGCCATGTGGGGAATAGTCGATGGCTCGTTTTAGCTCGTTGTATCTTGTTATTGATACCATGTTTTGAGTCATTTCTATGCTAATATGGCAAAAATTCTTTAGCTAGCTAACTAACAACTGTAACGATGCATTTGAGATACAACAAATTCTCATTGTACAAATGTATTTACGTTTTCAATAAACATTTGGAGGCAAAATATAGTTTACTTGTTGTCAACAATCTAAGCCAACCCCGTCTGCTTTGCCCCATAGTTGCCTACGTGTCGGTTTTGTTGCAAAACAACCAACCCGCCTATATCAAAACATCCATTAGTGGTCCAGATTAGGAACCTGTACTTTATTAATCTGCAGTACAGAGTAGGGGTGCGTGGTGTAAATGTATACATTTTTTACATTCAACATCACTCCGTAAAGGGAAATATAGTATTCTTTCTATCAAAGATATCTTCATATATTTCAGGATGTTGCGTATCCCTGGAAATAATCAGAATTAATGTAAACATTAGAGTATTGAAAACATAGCTTGTCCCCAAAAAATTGTCTCTTGGCACAATTTACCCCACAGTACAGGGTAAGTAAGCTGCCTACAAATGTCTGTACTGAATGAAATATTACCACTACCGTTTTAAAACCATAGCTTGGTTTCCATCCGATTGGGGACAGATTTCCATGCAAATATTTTTAAAAATCTGCATAAAAACAACATGCATATTTGCCCACCAGAGATGTTTCCATCAAATTTACTATATGATGAGATTATTATGGACATTATTTTTATTTGTCAAATGACGGCCAAGCATCGATCATCATGTCACCAGAATAAAACCCTCAATATTGATTGGAAAAGAGCATCAACCTCATCACCTTGCACTTTCACCATCTTATGAAGTTCTTCATAATGTATTTAATCTGTAGCCTAATACTGCATGCTTTCCCTAGTCGTAGTGGGAGGACCGCATGATTCCAAGTTTTACTTAGATATGATGGTTATTATATCAATATTTGCGCATAAAAGCGTTTCTACCGCCGTTTCTCGCATAATTTGTTTTACTGACACAAAAAGGTCCCACCTTGTCTAGCATATTTATTGGGGTCAACGATTGAACATTTTTACAGACAAATTATCTGTTTCCATCAGGCCATAAAAATGTTTATCCGACGTACTTTATGCGTGCAAAACGGTTGGATGGTAACTTGGTTCATATCTCTCTATGAATTTCACAATTCAACACAAACACAACAGCTTTGTCTTTTAAGCGGTTTAAGCATTTTTTTTAACACAAGTATAAAGCCTAACAAACGCTTTGTACTTTAAAAAACAACAACACTTTTAACACAGGCCAGTGCTGTTACGTCATATCCCAGCGATAACCTCTTGCATTAAGGGTTGGACAGATTACTTGAAAAATGTAGTCCGTTACAGTACTTGAGAAATAAATTCATCAGCAATGTAATCGATTACTCAGAATGAGTAACGTAATCCGATTGCCTTTTATTACTTTTGGATTACTTTCACTCCTAACATCAGATATTTTAATACGTTTAAAAACATTAATCTAATACAGAATTATTTTATATATTAATGTGAGTATTTCCAAATTGGGAACTAATGTGCTATCTATTCGATGTAGCTTGTAGAGACCCCAAATTATGTATAGAACAATCTTAATTATCTACTTTAGATACAAGGATCATGAAACCTCAAACACAATAAATTAAAATCTGTTTTTTGGACATAAGATGCTTGGCACTTTTTCCATGTGGTTTCTTCCTTTACAGACTCCATCAAATGATTACCTCTTACTAAATATTTGGTCAAATTATACATTTTGTGTATGGGTTCCTAGAAACAAGTGTGGCTCAATTGACCCATTTAGCTAAATGTTTCTATTTTCAATTAGTGGCTTTCTGTTTGACCTTTGACTTCTTTATTACAGGGAATCTGGAACACTAGACATTCCCCTTACAGTCCCAGACACCATCACCACCTGGGAGACAGAGGCATTCTGCCTGGCCCCTGGCGGCTTCGGTCTGGCTCCTCCCGTGGAGATCACTGTCTTCCAGCCTTTCTTCCTAGAGCTCACCCTGCCCTACTCCATCATCCGTGGAGAGCATTTTGAGCTGAAGGCCACTGTGTTCAACTACCTGTCCAAATGCATCATGGTACGGCACTGCATCATAATCGTTTCTTGAGTTGTTTCATGAGTTTCTCGAGTTGTATAAAATGTTGTGTTTTGTTGCAGTTTGCCTAGTCAGTGTTTATTTATTTTTATTACACCCAGTGTATCAGTCTTGGGTTTTCCATGTTATCTTACAAGTGTTCCTCTTGGGTAGGTTTCTGTGACTCCGGCTCCTTCCTTAGACTACACTCTCACACCCCTGAATGATGTCCAGTATTCATCATGCTTGTGTGCCAATGGACGAAAGACCTTCAGTTGGACAATGGCACCCTCTGTCCTGGGTAAGTCACCAGTCTCCATTCAACTGTTCAAACAGCAGAATGGATGTTAACCTGAGTTGTGTACTCTCAGTCACCGTATTGGATGTTGTGTAACCTCTGTTGTGCTCTGTTTGTCGATGTGTGTGTAGGGGTTATGAATGTGTCCGTTAGTGCAGAGGCTGTCCAGTCCCACACTGCATGTGACAATGAGATTGTGAGCGTACCAGAGAGAGGACGCATCGACAAAGTTACAAAGAGCCTGCTAGTGAAGGTATGTAGTCTACTGCTGTTATGGAACTTACTGATGTACAGATACCATCTAGTGCCTTTGACTGAAAACAATCTCCTCTCCTCTCAGGCAGAGGGAACAGAGAAGACCGACACCTACAACTGGTTGCTGTGTCCAACTGGTCAGTAATGCATGAATGTTGAATGTTCACTTTGGATTGAACTGATCATCTCCATTCATCTTATCATCTTTGTCCACAGGAGAAACTCTGACAGAGGAGGTGGAACTGCAACTCCCCAAGAATGTGGTAGATGGGTCTGATCGAATTTCTCTCTCAGTCCTGGGTAATATACCATTGTATCATTTAGAGGTGTAGTGAGTTTTTTGAGGCATAGCGGTGGGAAAAGCAACCCTTCTCCAGCGATAATGCTGCTGTTTGCTAAAGAGGTAAGTCTTACAGAAGTCCCATGTTTCTCTGTAGGGGACATCCTGGGTCGGGCCCTCAAGAACCTGGATGGACTGCTGCAGATGCCGTATGGGTGTGGAGAGCAGAATATGGCCCTCCTCGCCCCCAATATCTACATACTCGAGTACCTGAGGAACACAGAGCAGCTCACTCCAGCAATTCGAGACAAGGCTAACAAGTTCCTCACTAGCGGTAAGAGTCACTCAACATATAGATCGTATTGATTAGACACCAAACGGAAGAAAACTGACTGAAACAGGGCTTGATTTGTCCAATCAGAACCTTTTTTTCATTTCATTGAATAACATTTTTTTCTTCACGTTTCACCACAGTGTGCCCTAATGACTGTGACCCTGCTATCATGTAAATGATAGAGCTCCAGCAGAGATGACATCACAGTGTCTTATCGACAGTGCATCACTGACCCAGCACATGTAGGGACTTCGGGATGTTTTCCCGCTGAAATAATTTGATCAGAGAACATTGAGGAAGCATCCCAAATGGCACACCCAGAGTTGGGGAGTAACTGATTACATCTATAATCTGTTCCATGTAATCTGATGACCAAAAATAAGAGCCACTGTAATCAGCTACCAGCTAAAATATTGTAATCAGATTACAGATACTTTTCAAAATCTAGATTATTGCCAATTTAAATTCAGAAAGAATGTTTGCCGAAAAACACATGGACACCTTTCTGTTTCCTCAATGACATTCAATTCAGCATTGAAAAGGCTGTTTAAGTTTGAGTTTGTTCCACCTGAGCATGTCTGACCACAAGTCACCAAATGTGTTTGATGGATACTTTATCTTCTATGCTTCTTAAGGGGAAAGTCATCCAAAAGTAACAAAGTAATCAGATTACGTTACTGAGTTTGGGTAATCCACAATTTACGTTACTGATGACAATTATGGACAGGTAACTAGTAACTGTAACGAATTACCTTTTAGAAAGTAATCTACCCTGCCTATTCCCTACATAGTGCACTTATTTTTCCTGGCAAAAGTAGTGTACTATATACGGAATAGACTGCTACTTAGGGCATACACTCAGTGACTATAAAAAACATTTGGTCACTTTATTGTTCACTCTAAAAACACACCGACAGGTTACCAAAGGCAGCTGAACTACAAGCATTTTGATGGTGCATACAGCACATTTGGACAAGGCTCGGGGAATACTTGGTGAGTATAGTGTTTTTCAACTACTGGTAAACGCATTATAACTGTTTGTTTCAATTAAGTATTGACCAATCAAATAGCATTGTCTCTGACAGACCATGAATGTGACATAAGTTAAAATAAGCTGTCATTGCATGTAATGTCAAGCTCTAAATCATGTTATTGACAACCTTCTGTGGGTATTATGACGGGACATTCAAATCAAGTTCTCTTTCCTCAGGCTGACTGCTTTTGTCTTGCGATCCTTTGGCAAAGCACAGTCCTTCATTTATATTGACCCGGAGCAAATGAAAGAGTCCACGAGTTGGTTGGAAAGTCAGCAAGGCAAACATGGGTGTTTTGTCAAATTGGGGAAACTCTTTAATAACAGAATGAAGGTACTTATTGATATCAAATGTATAATGATAATAAACTGAAGGAAGATGGAAGAAGATGTAGTTGTGTGTCTCATCAGACCAGCCATGACGTTGTGAATGATGCTTTCAACAGAATTATAGTTTAATACACATTGTAGTATTTTGACATTGTTTTGTAGGGTGGGGTGACAGATGAAGTCACACTGACGGCCTACATCACTGCTTCAATGCTGGAGCTCAACATGTCAGTGTCGGTAAGTAGCATCTCCACAAAATATTTTTTTATCTGGAAATAGCCAAAGAAATAAGCATAAGAATAGGTGTTACCGTTAGCAGATCTGAGACCAGTCTCTTAATGTGCTGCTCTGTTATTTTGTGCTCCAGGATCCTGTTTTGTATGGCAGTTTGTCTTGCCTGAAGAACTCCACCAGTGATTTGTCCAACACCTACACTACTGCTCTGCTGGCCTACACCTTTACCCTGGCAGGGGACATGGAGACCCGGGCCCAGCTTCTGCAGCACCTGGACACGGTTGCAATACGAGAGAGTGAGCCAATCCTTTTTTTGGGGGGGGGGGGGGGGGGTGTAGATCAGCTTACAGATAGATTGTAGCTTCCATCAATGTAATTGTCTGCATTATTTCCAATCCCCCATATATTGTTTTGTAAATATATAATGTACCAGTCAAAAGTTTGGACACACCTACTCATTCAAGGGGTTTTCTTTTTTGTTGTTATTTTCTACATTGTACAATAATAGTGAAGACGTCTTCAAAGCTGAGGAGTTCACTTCTAGTGGATCGTGTTGGTAGAATGTAGAATAATAGTGAAGACATCAAAACTATGACATAACACGTATGGAATCATGTAGTAACCAAAAAAAGTGTTAAACAAATCTAAATCTATTTTATATTTGAGATTCTTCAAAGTAGCCACCCTTTGCCTTCATGACAGCTTTGCACATTTGGCATTCTCTCAACCAGCTTCATGAGGTAATCACCTGGAATGTATTTCAATTAACAGGTGTGCCTTGTTAAAGTACATTTGTGGAATTTCTTTCCTTCATGTGTAGTTTTTTTTAATCAATTAGTATATTTGAGTTTAACCACAGCATTTGTTGTATTATATGTTCTGTCTATTCCTGTGGTTTAAACTGAAATTGCAAACAACTTTCTATGGCTTGTTTTAAAAATTGTGATATTTTGGAGATTATTTAATTTTCAAATAACCGAAAGTGAGCGGTTGTAATCTGAATAAAGGGAATAGGCCATTATTGAACATGGGGTGAGACATCCTTACTAATCTGATAGAGAACCAGTTCGGAACAAAGTACAACTTTTGTGTGACTCACGCCTTTAGTGAGAGGTTTGATGCTTTGATATTTAATCATTTCTGCCCTCCGAATTCATATTCATTATATACAGTGCCTTCGGGAAGTATTCAGACCCCTTGACTTTCTCCACAGTTTGTTAGGTTACAGCCTTATTCTAAAATTGATTAAATCATTCCCACCCACATCAATCTACACAGAATACCCCATAATGAAAAAGCAAAAACACATTTTTAAATATTTTTACTGAAATTAGAAATATAAATTAATTAAATATCACATTTACATAAGTAGTCAAACCCTTTAATCGGTACTTTGTTGAAGCATGTTTGGCAGCGAGTACAGGCAAGAGTATTCTTGGGTATGACGTTACAATCTTGGCACACCTGTATTTGGGGAGTTTCTAACATTCTTCTCTGCAGATCCTCTCAAGCTTTGTCAGGGTGGATGGCTATTTTCAGGTCTCTCTAGAGATGTTAGATCGGGTTTAAGTCCGGGCTCTGGCTGGGTCACTCAAGGACATTCAGAGACTTGTCCAGATGCCACTCCTGCGTGCTTAGGGTCATTGTCCTGTTGGAAGGGGAAACTTCACCCCAGTCTGAGGTCGTGAGCACTCTGGAGCAGGTTTTCATTAAGGATCTCTGTACTTTGCTCCGTTCATCTTTGCCTCGATCCTGACTAGTCTCACAATCCCTGCCGCTGAAAAACATCCCCAAAGCATGATGCTGCCACTACCATGCTTCACCGTATGGATGGTGCCAGGTTTCCTCCAGACGTGACGCTTGGCATTCAGGCCAAAGAGTTCAATCTTGGTTTCATCAGACCAGAGAATCTTGTTTCTCATGGTCTGAGAGTCTTTAGGTGCCTTTTGGCAAACTTCATGTGGGCTGTCATGTGACTTTTACTGAGGAGTGGCTTCCGTCTGGCCACTCTACCATAAAAACCTGATTGGTGGAGTGCTGCAGAGATGGTTGTCCGTCTGGAAGGTGGCCAGCTCTAGGAAGAGTCTTGGTGGTTCCAAACTTATTCCATTTAATATTGTTGGAGACCACTGTGTTCTTGGGGACATTCAATGCTGCACAGATGGTTGTCCTTCTAGAAGGTTCTCCCATCTCTACAGAGGAACTCTGGCGTTCTTTCAGTGACCATCGGTTTCTTGGTCACCTCCCTGACCAAGGCCCTTCTTCCCCGATTGCTCAGTTTGGCCGGGCAGCTAGCTCTAGGAAGGGTCTTGGTGGTTCCAAGCTTCTTCCATTTAAGAATGATGGAGGCCACTGTGTTCTTGGGGACCTTCAATGCTGCAGACATTTTTTTGGTACGCTTCCTCAGATCGGTGCCTCAAGACAATCATGTTTTGGAGCTCTACAGACAATTCCTTCGACATCATGGCTTGGTTTTTGCTCTGACATGCACTGTTAACTGCGGAACCTATTATAGACAAGTGTGTGTGCCTTTCCAAATCATGTCCAATCAATTGAATTTACCACTGGTGGAATACAATCAAGTTGTAGAAACATCTCAAGGACGGTCAATGGAAACAGGATGCATCTGAGCTCAATTTCGAGTCTCATAGAAAAGGGTCTGAATACATACATAAGGTATTTCTGTTAATTTTTAATAGATTTGCAAAAATGTCTAAACCTGTTTTCGCTTTGTCATTATGGGGTATTTTGTGTAGATTGCTGTAGTTGTAACAACATTTGGAAAAAGTCAAGGGGTCTGAATACTTTCCGAAGCCAAAGTCTGGCTTGCCATTTCAAATAATATTGCATTTATTTTGCTAATAATTTTAAAGACAGGTCATTAGGTATAGGCAAGACCATAAGCAAATAGGTTAACTGGGATATGACTGAAGAGTTAATCAGGGTTATTTTTCCACAAATAGACAGGCATTTTCCTTTCCATGGTAGCAAGATCTGATCTATTTTTGCAAACTTTCTATAAACATTTATTGGAGTGAGAATTTCTTTCTTTCTGGATATGTATACCGAGTATATGTTTTTTAGTGGTTACTGGAGGTTGATCTGAAGAATGAGTTCCACATCATCGTCAGACCATTTTATTGGTAAACTACCCAGTAATGTAAAAGTTGTATTTTTTTAGGGATGAAATATGTAATATAGTACACATAATTTGGTTGTAATCCAGAGAGGTTTGTGCTGTCTTGCCTTGATTGATCTTACCTGGGCAATGGAGTAATTACAAAAGTGCAAACCATCCGCAAATCTGGCACATTAGTCTCAATTAAATTAGTATTTCAAAGAACTCAGGTGTCTGTCATATTATGTATAATGATGAATGAGCTAGGCTCTGTGTCTCACTCTGTCTCTGTGTGTTCCTCATCCCTCAGGGGGTCTCCTGCACTGGACTCAGACCTCCTCAGAGACCTCAGCCTCCCTGGCAGTGGAGATCAGCTCCTACGTGCTGCTGGCTTCCCTCAGTGCCTCCCCTCTGTCTACCACTGACCTGGGCTATGCCTCCCACATCGTCAGGTGGCTGGTGAGACAGCAGAACGCCTACGGAGGCTTCTCTTCCACACAGGTATACTTCCAAAACACATTTGGTCTGAAATGGCAATCTGTACTGTGCACTAGTAGTGAGGCATTATTACCTTGATTTCACCACAGGCATGTATGTGCTTCTTGTCATGTCAAACCAGGTGAAACTAACTTCCGCTGAAATGGAGGCAATAAATGATAATGAATGGATATGAGAAATAGCCACTCTTGAACTGAACTAATGTTAATTGAACCTTTCTGTAAAATGGGATAGCTCCAATCATTTTGAACACATTTGTCTGTTGTTTGTGTTTAGGACACAGTGGTGGCCCTCCAGGCCCTAGCTCTCTACTCCACCAGGGTGTTCAGTAGAGAGGGCACCAGCACAGTGACAGTACAGTCTCCCAGTGGGGGACAGCACCTCTTCAATGTGAACCAAAACAACAAGCTTCTCTACCAGGAGAGGGCGCTGCAGGACACAGAAGGGAAGTACACGGTGGAAGTGAAGGGCAGTGCTTGTGCCTCAGTGCAGGTCAGTGAAGACACTCCTCCCAATCCTATGTTGCAAGATCTGATTTATATATTACTGTGAAGTCCAAACATTTAAGAAGCTTTGTCTGGCTTGATATCTAGTTTATGAAAAGTTTGAAAAAAATCAAGCTTGTAAAATGTATATTTTTAGACAACCTTGTTCCCCTGACCACTTCTTCCCTCTTTCCCAGGTGGCGCTCCACTACAACATCCCTACTCCTACTGACAGCACAACGCTCAGCATCCAGGTGAAGACAGAGGTGGACTGCAACAGCAACTCTTTGAGACCCAGAGTCACGCTGAACCTCGAGTCTCAGTAAGAATGAATGACACATTTGCGTTTACTGAAGCATTATTTCAATCAGGTCATTGATGACACTCCAAAGTGTTATTATAGAGCATGTCTAAAAATGTTTTTGACCCAATTCTATTGGTGTTTTTATACCTACAGTGCCCTTCGTAATTATTCGTAATTATTGCGACTAAAAAAACATGTTTCAGATTACTTTGTGCCCAATGGAAATGAATGGTAAATAATGTATTGTCATTTTGGAGTCACTTTTATTCTAAATAAGAATAGAATATGTTTCTAAAAACGTGTATGTTCATGTGGATGCTACCATGGATGCTACCATGATTACAGATAATCCTGAATGAATTGTGAATGATGATGAGTGAGACTGTTACAGACGCACAAATATCATACCCCCAAGACATGCTAACCTCTCACCATTACAATAACTGGGGACGTTGGGGGGAGGGGGGGGGGGTGATATATTTAGCATCTGTAACTTTTGTGTCTGTAATATGGACGTGTTTAGAAAAATATTTGCAATTAAAGTTACTCCAAAATGACACACTACATTTCTATTGGGCACAAAATAATCTGGAACATAACCAAAACAAACAGCAAATGAATCCAACACATTTGTTGTGACAAGGTTGATGTAGTCATTATATGCTCTGAATATGGGACCAAATACTTAACTTTATACTACTTTAATACACATATGTAACTTTTTCCTAATAGCTGATATTTGGTCCCCTAAAATGGGGGGGACTATGTAGAAAAAGTGCTGTGATTTCCAAACGGTTCACCTGGTATGGATGCAAATACACTGAAATTAAAGATGACAGTCTGCACTTTAACCTCATAGTCATTGTTTGTTTAAAAAATGCTTCACTGTTCCAATAATTAGAGGACACTATATGTATAGGTTATTTAATTTCTAGTTTGTACCTAACAGTAAGAAAACATATCAGGAAACCTGGTATTTTTATTGGTAAAATAATCAAAGTATCCATTCATTTGATTTTTAAAAGCACTTGTCAAAATCAAACTTTGATGTCAGGGGCCTCTTTTCTTTCACAGATATTCTGGAAAGGAGCTGACCACCAATATGATTATTGTGGATTTGAAAATGCTGTCTGGATTTGCTCCAGACCCAGACTCTTTGGAGAGGGTCAGTTTTTTTTGTCATAACATACTTTTATGGTGTTACCTGTGGCCCTTTTCCATGTATTGTAGCTCTTGCCTCTTTCACAAGAAAATGAACTTTGTTGTCAATGAAGATTAATAAAATGTATGGCTTGTCTTCACAGCTGAGGAGGTCATTTCAAGTGGATCGTGTTGATACTGAAGATGACCATGTGTTATTGTACTTGACAGAGGTGAGACCAAAACCAAAATATCCAGTCTATCAACTTTGCACAAATCTTAGGGCAACATAAAATAATTGCTTCTTAGAAAATAGCAGATTCTCAAGCAAGAAACTACAGAGCAAGAAAGAGGTTAAACCTGCACAAAAAGTTTAATGTATTCGTTTTTGTTTTAGTGTGTGTTCCCTCTCTTGGAAAATTTGTCAAGGATATGAAAAAATCTAATTTAAGGCAGCAAAATGTGCAAGGAGTGTGTAGACTTTCACTAGTGACTGTATATATATTTTGATGTACTTGTGGTGACATACAGTGCATTTGGAAAGTATTGACTTTTTCCGCAGTTTATTACAGCCTTTTTTTCCTACCCTATAATGACAAAGTGAAAAAAAGTTTTTAGAAAATGTTGCTAAATTTATTAAAAACTGAAATACCTTAACATAAGTATTCAGACCCTTTGCTCAGACTCGAAATTGAGCTCAGGTGCATCCTGTTTCTATTGATTATCCTTGATGTTTCTACAACTTGATTGGAGTCCACTTGTGGTAAATTCAATTGATTGGACATGATTTGGAAAGGCACACACTTGTCTATAGTAGGTTCTGCAGTTGACAGTGCATGTCAGAGCAAAAACCAAGCCATGAGGTCAAAGGACTTGTCCATAGAGCTCCGAGACAGGATTGTGTTGACGCACCGATCTGGGGAAGGGTACCAAAAAATGTCTGCCGCATTGAAGGTCCCCAAGAACACAGTGGCCTCCATCATTCTTAATTGGCCGCCTGGCCAAACTGAGCAATCGGGGGAGTAGGGCCTTGGTTAGGGAGGTGACCAAGAAACCGATGGTGACTCTGAAAGAACGCCAGAGTTCCTCTGTGGAGATGGGAGAACCACTCCACCTGGCACCATCCCTACAGTGGAGCATGGTGGTGACAGCATCATGCTGTGGGGATGTTTTTAAGCGCCAGGAACTGGGAGACTAGTCAGGATCGAGGGAAAGATGAACGGAGCAAAGATGAAAACCTGCTCAGGACCTCAGACCGGGTTGAAGGTTCACCTTCCAACAGGACAATGACACTAAGCACACAGCCAAGACAACGCAAGAGTGTGTCGTGTCTTTACCATCATTAACTGACGACTGATAGCTTTTATCAAAGATTCTCTGAAATTTGTTACTACGTGATCAACTGATTAATCACGTAACTAATTAACTAGGAAGTCGGTGGGAAGTGGGAAGTGGGGGTCAACTAAGAAGTCACTACAAAGTGATAAATATAACAATTGAAATGCTAATCCTTTGTACATGAATGCTCACTCATTCGGGAACAATTGCAATCAATATATATATTTACGCTACGTGTGTCGTCTTGATCGCTGGTGACAAGTTCATTTATTTTGTAGAATTGTCCATCTCTCTCCCTCTCTCTCTTGTTTGTGGTTAGAGGGTATTGTTCAGAGTGACATTCGTTATAGAATGGATGTTTCGGCGGTTGTCGTTCTTCACGTTCAATGATACCGAATTCCTAGCTGCAGACTAGTAATTCATATCAAAGACTTGTTCTTATTCTGTTGGTATCGATAGTCTAAGAGTTTAACCACGTGGTATGGTTAAAATATTCAGCAATGGTCTACAACCTTTGTCCTCCTAATGGAGAAAAACATGGTCTGCAACCTTTAGCCATCTCGTAACTGAGGTAAGCTCGGTCTGCTGATCGAAAACCCGAGTGGGGTTTTTATTGGGAATGGCAGAAAAGACTGTCCCAGGATGTCTGACCCTAACTGGGCTCAGGGGCGGTCCTCTGATTTAGTTCAAATCAAAAGGGAACTGTATTTTACTTAATTTAAACAGTCCAAAATCATACAACACAATTATACAAACAGTATCATACTCACTCATTCATCTTATAGAACAATTAGATATAAACCGCATATCTGAGGCTATTATATAAACAGCGTTATGGTAATGTGGCCACACCGTCTCCGATGAGCTTCCCAAGTTGTAACAAACGGACCCGTTTGTAGCTGGATTCTTCACCGATCTTTTATACTTTCTCCGGAACATGACATTTGTTCGTACCTCAAGTTCTGTGAGGTGGAAGGATTTCCTTCGTCCTCTATGAAAGTTTACTCTCTCTCGACTATGTGTCCATGTGGAGATCCTCTCAGGAATTTAAGACCTCTGACCACAGCAGCCTAGTTGATGGAGGCAGGGAGAGGGGGATGGGGTTGCTATTCCCAAAGAGGCCAACGTCATGACAAGTGGCTTTGGGACAAGTCTCTGAATGTCCTTGAGTTGCCCAGCCAGAGCCCGGACTTGAATCCAATCAAACATATCTGGAGAGACTTGGTAATAGCTGTGCAGCCACACTCTCCATCCAACCTGACATAGCTTGAGAGGATCTGCAGAGAGGAACGGGAGAAACTCCCCAAATACAGGTGTGCCGAGCTTGTAGCGCCATACCCAAGAAGACTCAAGGCTGTAGTCGCTGTCAAAGGTGCTTCAACAAGTAAAGGGTCTGAATACATTTACACATTTATTCACATTAGTGTTTTCCCTGCCAAGATGTTCCCTTACGTTTTAAAGTTTGTTTCTTAAATCATTTGTTGTTGTAATGAATTCTTTACAGCCACTTTCATCATATTTTACATAACTTGCTCTTGAAACCTACTCCTGCATTCATCCCAGTTATCAGCAACGGAGCAATTACAACTACGATAATACTGTCAATTAAAAAGTATATAACATATACATGCAGTTGACATGGAGGCTATAGTGTAATGGAATGTTTTGCCATATATGGTAGGTTTTGTGGGTAATACTATTAACACGCTGGGTGTCATGTAGAGTGTTACTGAAACGGAAACTTCTGCTTCGAGCATTTCAATAATAATGTTTTTTTTTCGTGTTTAAAAAATAAATAATTGAATCTCCCGACAGTTACCATCACTATTGCCTTTCAAACACACCCTGGACATCATACAGGAGCTCCCAGTACAGAATCTAAAGCCAGCGGTGGTCAAGATCTACGACTACTACCAGCCGAGTAAGTTTAAATCTAACCTTCCCCAATATGTATTTTTCCTTTTTACTAACATTTGGTTACTTGTATTCATTTTCTGAGACTTATCTGTCTTATGGTTTCATTCAGGTGACCAGGCAGAAACAGAATATGTCTTCCCTTGCAAGTAGGGGTTACAAACTGGTGAGCTATTTTAATTGTGAAAATATTGATGTTGAATTATTAGATTTAAAATAACTGATCCATATACTATACATGCATACTGTATACATGTACTATACATTATTTAGTTTAACTATGTTGATATTCCTTCTACCAAAAAGTTGGTCAGTTTGTTAAAGCATTCATTCCTTACATGTACAGTATATATTCACTCCTCTGCAGATGTAAGAAGAACATGACATTCACAGAGGTCACACCTGCAAACCTTGACATATCTTTCAAGATCTAAAGTAAAATATGTAACTGGAATTAAAGTTTTCCATTGTAACCCTATTCTTGAGCATTTTTTCCAGACTGTTTTGTGACACTATGGCAAGCAATGAGTTCCAAAGTGCAGGCTCAGGAGACAAGGTGAATAGTGAAAGGCTTTGTGTAAGACAGTGGGTCTCATCCTGGGGTACCTGGCTTATCCACAGGGGGTACTTGGGAAGATTCACGGGCAGTGCAATATGTGATTGGTGATACAGTAAACAAAAAAGTTTAGAACCACTGTAGTAGTAACAGAATCTACACACGAACGGTTTATGACCATGATTTACGACCTAGATGTCAAAGGTCACGTACACCAGTGGAGAATCCCCAGAGGAGGAAGGGGAATTTCATACAAATAAAAATGGTAAAACATTACAAAAGTTATCCTGTTTAGATAAAACATTACGAAATATATTCACGTCACCAAATAAGGTATTAAAACACTGTTCCGCAATGAAGGTCCACAGTAGCCTCAACAGGACAGCTTGCTTCCGTCCTCCTCTGGGTACACTGACTTCAATACAAAACCTTGGAGGCTCATTGTTCTCACCCCCTTCCATAGACTTACACCGTAATTATGACAACTTCCAGAGGACGTCCTCCAACCTATCAGAGCTCTTGCAGCAGGAACTGACATGTTGTCGACCCAACCAAAGGATCAGAGACTTAGAGAGAGAGAGACAATAGTTGAACAGTTTTGAAGAAATTAACTTCATCAAATGAAGGAGAAGCAAGTAGGTTTCACTTACTTAGCAAGTAAATGCAGCTAGCTAGTATAGCCTACTCAAAACACCCTCAGAGGGATGCTATGGTAGCTAGCTGGCTATGACTATCCAACACAACACTGGAACTCTTCCAAGTCGAGGTAAGCTTTTGGTTTTATGAATTTATTGCCACCTGGGCGCACAGTTGTAACTACTGAACTGATAACTGACTATACACTGTAAAGTTACTGCATGATTGTAGCGGGTTCACGAACACATTAGTTCTATTAGCTATGTTGACTATGACGTTACTTTAGCTAATATGGGGACAACGATGTAGGCTGTCTGCTAAATGACTTAAATGTAAATGTAAATGTTTGGCTTGGAAAGGTTTTTTACCTGGTCACATACAGCTAATGTGTTGTGCATTGAAATCCACAAACTAAGGGAAAAGGTGAGAGGAGAGCGCAAGGATGCAAGAAGGAATATAACATGGCTGCTATGAATGTAAACTGTGTTCACGCGTGACCAGGGGTGTATTCATTCCTCCGATTCTGTTGTAAAACGTTTTTTAAACGAAAGCAAATGGAACGAAACTGGGATCAACATACCAAAACAGGGGATAAACATACCTGAATTTGTCCAATATAAACTGTTTGCAGCTATTGGCCTAATGACTGTCTGTCCATGTGTCACTGTATGTAAAATTCTGACCCAGTGGGAATGTGATGAAAGAAATAAAAGCTGAAATAAATCATCCTCTCTACTATTATTCTGACATGTCACATTCTTAAAATAAAGTGGTCCTAACTGACCTAAGACAGGGAATTTCTACTAAGATTAAATGTCAGGAATTGTGAAAAACTGAGTTTACATACACCTTAGCCAAATACATTTAAACTTCCGACTTCAACTGTACGTACATATACGTTCTAGATATATATGTACACGTGTACGGTGGAGGTAGAGGAGCAGGCGAATGCGTTTGGTGAAAAGTATATTTCTTTACTCAATAATGTGAGTGTTGTTTGATGTACTGTATATGTATATTCTAAACAAATGTGTGTGTGTGTGATTATTTGTCTAGTACACACTCAGTTTAAATATGTATGTATTGGTTTGTGTAAGACCATTTGTATGTGTGGGCTTAAATATTAAAGTGTGAGTGTGTGAGGTAGCTGGGTCTGGGTGGGATAGCTCAGGGCTATGTGAGATAAGAGTGAGTAAAGTAAACAGACTTTTTAATTCACCTTTATTTAACCAAGTAGGCCAGTGCAACATGGCCAAGATAAAGCAAAGCAGTGCGACACAAACAACAGAGTTACACATGGGATAAACTAACGTAGAGTCAAAAACACAATAGAAAAATCTGTAGTAACTAAAAGTAAAATGTAGTAAGATTAGGGAGGTAAGGCAATAAATAGGCCATACTGGTGAAATAATTTCAATTTAACATTAACACTGGAGTGATAGATGTGCAGAAGATGATGAGCAAGTAGAGATACTGGGTTGCAAAGAGCAACAAAAAAATAACAATATGGGGATGAGGTAGTTGGGTGGGCTATTTACAGATGGGCTGTGTACCGGTAAAATGATCGGTAAGCTGCTCTGACAGCTCATGCTTAAAGTTAGTGAGAGAGATGTGTCACGCTTTGACCTTAGTATTCTTTGTTTTCTTTATTATTTTGGTTAGGTCAGGGTGTGACATGGGTGATGTATGTGTTTTTGTACTGTAGGGGTTTTGTATGTTTATGGGGTTGTTTACTATCTAGGTGTTTTGTATGTCTATGTTGCCTGGATTGGTTCTCAATCAGAGGCAGCTGTTTATCGTTGTCTCTGATTGGGAACCATATTTAGGCTGCCATATTCTTTGGGTAATTGGTGGGTTATTGTCTGTCTAGTTGCCTGTGTCTGCACTTTTGTATGATAGCTTCACGTTCGTTTTGTTATTTTGTATAGTTTGTTTAGTGTCCGTCTTTATTAAAAGTAACATCACGCTGCGCCTTGGTCACCTCCATTCAACGAACGTGACAGAATAACCCACGGCGGTGGAGGCGGTGGAAGTCTCTCAGGAGTGAAGGGTCCAGAATGTCCCCCACCGGTACCCAGCACCTCTCCGCCAGACCGCTGTGGTCAGAGAGACGTCGTAAATTCCTGAGGATCTCCTCATGGCCACACAGTATAGAGAGAGCTAATTTTCATAGAGAACAAAGGAATTTCTTCCACCTCACAGAACTTGAGGTACGAACAAATGTCATGTTCCGAAGAAAGTATAAAAGATCGGTGAAGAATCCAGCTACGAACTGGTCTGTTTGTTACAACTTGGGGAAGCTCATGGGAGACGGTGTGGCCACATTACCATAACGCTGTTTATATAATAGCCTCAGATATGAGGTTTACATCTAATTGTTGTATAAGATGAATGAGTGAGTATGATACTGTTTGTAAAATTGTGTAATATGATTTTGGACTGTTTAATGAAGGAAAATACAATTCCCTTTTGATTTGAACTAAATCAGAGGACCGCCCCTGAGCCCAGTTAGGGTCTGGTGTAACAGTATAACTTTAGACCGTCCCTTCGCCCATACCCGGGCGCAAACCAGGGACCCTCTGCACAAATCAACAGTCACCCTCGAAGCATCGTTACCCATCGCTCCACAAAAGCCGCGGCCCTTGCAGAGCAAGGGGAACTACTACTTCAAGGTCTCAGAGCAAGTGACGTCACCGATTGAAACACTATTTAGCGCGAACCACCGCTAACTAAGCTAGCGTTTCACATCCGTTACACTGGCATCCTGGGTCAGCCCTTTTCTGCAATTCCGAATAAAACCCATCTTTGAGAAATTATCATCCAGACCATGTTTTTCTCCAATAGGAGAGGGCAAAGGTTGTAGACCATTGCTGAATCTTTTAACCATACCACGTGGTTAAACTCTTAGACTATCGATACCGACAGAATAAGAACAAATCTTTGATATTAATTACTAGTCTGCAGCTAGGAATTCGGTATTATTGAATGCGAAGAACGACAACCGCCGAAACATGCATTCTATAACAAATGAATGAATGTCACTCTGAACTATCCCCTCTAACCAAGACAGACAGAGGACAAAACTCTCCTACAGAAACAAACTTTTCCCCAGCGATCCTAGACGACACACTGAGCGTAAATATATATATTGATTGCAATTGTTCCCGAATAAGAGAGCGTTCATGTGCAAAGGATTAGCATTTCAATTGTTATAATTATCACTCTGTAGTGACTTCTTAGTCGACCCCCCCATTGCCCCTTTGTCTAACAAGCTGCCATGCCGGTTCAGCCCACTAGGGCACATTCTCCTATCATTTCTTGTAACCATATTTACTGTTTGTTTATGCATTTCTGTGAATTACTTAGTTAAATTATTTATTTATTACTAAGACAATTGATGTATGGATGACTCATAGTGAATAATTTGTTATATACCCTTTGTTGGCAATGACAGAGGTCAAACATTTTCTGTAAGTCTTCACAAGTTTTTCACACACTGTTCCTGGTATTTTGGCCCATTCCTCCATGCAGATCTCCTCTTAGATCAGTGATGTTTTGGGCTGTTGCTGGGCAACATGGACTTTCAACTCCCTCCAAAGATTTTCTATGGGGTTGAGATCTGGAGACTGGCTAGGCCACTCCAGGACCTTGAAATTCCATTGTTTCCCGGGCGGTGTGTTTGGGATCATTGTCATGCTGAAAGACCCAGCCACGTTTCATCTTCAATGCCCTTGCTGATGGAAGGAGGTTTCACTCAAAATCTCACGATACATGGCCCCATTCATTTTTTCCTTTACACGGATCAGTCGTCCTGGTCCCTTTGCAGAAAAACAGCCCCAAAGCATGATGTTTCCACCCCCATACTTCACATAGGTATGGTGTTCTTTGGATGCAACTCAGCATTCTTTGTCCTCCAAACATGACGAGTTGAGTTTTCACCAAAGAGTTATATTTTGGTTTCATCTGACCATATGACATTCTTCCAATCTTCTTCTGGATCATCCAAAATCCTCTCTAGCAAACTTCAGACGGGCCTAGACATGTACTGGCTTAAGCAGGGGGAGACACGTCTGGCCTTGCAGGATTTGATTCCCTGGTGGCGTAGTATGTTACTGATGGTAGGCTTTGTTACTTTGGTCCCAGCTCTCTGCAGGTCATTCACTAGATCCCCCCCGTGTGATTCTGAGATTTTTGCTCACCGTTCTTGTGATCATTTGGACCCCACGGGGTGAGATCTTGCGTCAAGCCCCAGATCAAGGGAGATTATCAGTGGTCTTGTATGTCTTCCATTTCCCAATAATTGCTCCCACAGTTGATTTATTCAAACCAAGCTGCTTACATTTACATTACATTTACATTTACATTTAAGTCATTTAGCAGACGCTCTTATCCAGAGCGACTTACAAATTGGTGCATTCACCTTATGACATCCAGTGGAACAACCACTTTACAATAGTGCATCTAAATATTTTAAGGGGGGTGAGAAGGATTACTTTATCCTATCCTAGGTATTCCTTAAAGAGGTGGGGTTTCAGGTGTCTCCGGAAGGTGGTGATTGACTCCGCTGTCCTGGCGTCGTGAGGGAGTTTGTTCCA
Source organism: Oncorhynchus gorbuscha (assembly GCF_021184085.1). NCBI lineage: Eukaryota > Metazoa > Chordata > Actinopteri > Salmoniformes > Salmonidae > Oncorhynchus > Oncorhynchus gorbuscha. Next base: position 43,520,666 of record NC_060191.1, on the reverse strand, counting down.
CCATTGGGGAGCCAGAGCAGCGAACAGTTTTGACTGAGCTGAGCGGGAACTGTACTTCCTCAGTGGTAGGGAGGCGAGCAGGCCAGAGGTGGATGAACGCAGTGCCCTTATTTGGGTGTAGGGCCTGATCAGAGCCTGGAGGTACTGAGGTGCCGTTCCCCTCACAGCTCCGTAGGCAAGCACCATGGTCTTGTAGCGGATGCGAGCTTCAACTGGAAGCCAGTGGAGAGAGCGGAGGAGCGGGGTGACGTGAGAGAACTTGGGAAGGTTGAACACTAGACGGGCTGCGGCATTCTGGATGAGTTGTAGGGGTTTAATGGCACAGGCAGGGAGCCCAGCCAACAGCGAGTTGCAGTAATCCAGACGGGAGATGACAAGTGCCTGGATTAGGACCTGCGCCGCTTCCTGTGTGAGGCAGGGTCGTACTCTGCGGATGTTGTAGAGCATGAACCTACAGGAACGGGCCACCGCCTTGATGTTAGTTGAGAACGACAGTTTGTTGTCCAGGATCACGCCAAGGTTCTTAGCGCTCTGGGAGGAGGACACAATGGAGTTGTCAACCGTGATTACCTATTGCTTACCTATTGCAGATGCAGTCTTCCCAGCCTGGTGCAGGTCTACAATTTTGTTTCTGGTGTTATTTGACAGCTCTTTGTTCTTGGCCATAGTGGAGTTTGGAGTGTGACTGTTTGAGGTTGTGGACGGTGTCTTTTATACTGATATCAAGTTCAAACAGGTGCCATTAATACAGGTAACGAGTGGAGGACAGAGGAGCCTCTTAAAGTAGAAGATACCCGTCTATGAGAGCCAGAAATCTTGCTTGTTTGTCGGTGACCAAATACTTATTTTCCACCATAATTTGCAAATAAATTCATTAAAAATCCTACAATGTGATTTTCTGGATTTTTTTCTTCTCATTTTGTCTGTCATAGTTGAAGTGTACCTATGATGAAAATTACAGGCCTCTCGTCTTTTTAAGTGGGAGAACTTGCACAATTGGTGGCTGACTAAATACTTTTTTGCCCCACTGTAAGTGTACATGATACGCCTTTACTTTAAAAAAATGTAAAATCCTTTTTCTCTCCAATTTCGTGGTATCCAATTGGTAGTTACAGAATCGAGTCAGTACAGGGGCTGCCACTCCGGTACGGACTCAGAGAGGTGAAGGTCTAGAGCCGTGCATTCTCCGAAACACAATCCAACCAAGCCATACTGCTCCTTGACACAATGCCCACTTAACCCGGAAGCCAGCCGCACCAATGTATCGGAGGAAACACTGTACACCTGGCGACCCGTGTCAGCATGCACTGCGCCCAGCCCGCCACAGGAGTCGCTAGTACGCGATGGGACAAGGACATCCCTGCCGGTCAAACCCTCCCTAACCCGGAAGACGCTGGGCCAATTGTGCACCACCCCATGGGTCTCCCGGTCGCGACAGAGCCTGGACTCTAACCCAGAATCTCTAGTGGCACAGCTAACACTGCGATGCAGTGTCTTAGACCACTGCACCACTCGGGAAGCGTTATACACCTTTATACAAGGTATGATATCTATGTGCATGGAAATACCTGACACTTTTTCTGGCTTCCATAAAATGATCACAATATGTTTCTGATGTGCAATCACTGAGTATATGACTAGCACCTTGTACCTGAAGCATTTCTCAGTGGGGAAGTTCATGCTGTGGGCGATGACAGTCTCGCTGGGTAGCATACTGTACACCAGGACCTGTACCAACGGCGCAATCTCTGGAACCACTGCCAACTTCAAGGTGACTTCACCCTCAGTTACTGCAACGTAAGAGCATTTCACACTGTCATTGTCATCAAGCACCTCCCAGTAGGTCCATAATTACTTAATAAATCATCCTCACCAAGACTCCCCTGCTGTACACTAACCTTCATATGTCCATGCTGAAGTATCGCCCCTCTGGATAAGGCCTGGAGGAGGGAAAAACAGTTTTCCCATCAAGTCAGGAATAAGGAGATGATGAGGAGTATTGGTGTTGTATAGGAACATCCTTCCTTTAAAGGTGAGAGGCTGGGACTATGTCTGAAATGACCCTGTTCAAAATACTGCACTATGGAATAGGGTGCCATTTCGGGTGCACCCTGGGTTTGCAGCTTGTCACAACTTGTTTCTGGTTCTACTCACCAGGTAGATGACATCCACGGAGCTCTTTGGGACGGTCTCCCCTACGATAGCATACTGGATGGTGATTGACACTTCCTCCCCACAATGCCAGTGGTTTCTCTGTCTTCTGAATAGCCAGAGAGCTGGATGTTTTACTGTGAGGGGCAGTGGGCTGGATCAGTGAGAGTATGTGGTGCCCCCTGTTGAAATAGGGGACCCTGTATCTAGTGTTCTCCACTTCTGGTGTGTTGCTAACCTGGAAATCAACAGAGGGAAGAAAAAGTCTAACGAATCCCAAATCGACCCTTAGACCCTATGCCATTACACTTGTGGAGATCTAAGAGGATTAGTTTATTTTTTATTTTATATCATATTTTATTTGACAGGTATAAGCAATATGCCAACATCGCCACCTTCCCCATGATAGGATAGGTGGAAGTGTCACCATATTGTTTGTTATACAAATGGAATCTTCTCTGATCTCCACAAGAGCATTATTGACCCTAGAGTGTAGGGTCAAGGGGGATCTTCTGAGTTGAGATCTTCTGAGTCTCAGAGTCTTTCAAACCTAGAAGGAGTCATACTTACTATGAGGTTAATATCCTCTTTGGCCATAGTGGTTGTGTTGAGGAAGAAACTGGCAATACCATGACTGTCTGTGGTTAGGTTCTGGAGATGATGTGAGGACCAGCCTTTCTTCTCCAACAGGTAGACTAACATGTCAGAGATAGGTGTGTTGTTGAAGTGAACAATGTTTATCTGAGGAAAGAATGAGTAATGTCATTCTACATCTGTTTGTCACTGTTACCTACCATTAGTAGTTAAGTAAACAGGAATGTCAAAGAACAAATGGCATCCACAATTCAACAAAGTACAAGGAACAATAACACTGGATCTGGACTTACCTTGCCCTCGATAATTGATCCATGCTCATAGATTTTGGGCGTGTCGACAAACGTGAGTTTTCCAATCGCATAGGAGAGCGCTATGTGTTTTTCCTCTGACCGTGTAATACCTGTCAAAGGAAAACAAATGAGAATAGGATGGTTTATTTAACAAGAATACATGCCACCATGATGCACAATGACAGTTCACAATGCAGCAACTGAATTCCATTGCAGTTGATTCAAAATATTAAAAACATGATTACAAACCGAAGAAATTGATAAAAACAGCTTAATTTCATATGATGTAGCACAGAAGGTCAAACACACAGGTCTTCATGATCTAATTAAACATGCAATATTGATATTATGTCCTTCACACTAAAGACAAAAAACAGCTTTCATTTGACTTCAGACAAATGTTGTCACATCTCCAAATTCTTGTGATAAATGACTTGCCTGTCCCCTCCTCCTCTACTTTTGCATTAAAACTAAACCTGTCTATGAGAATTTTCTCTCCAGCATTCTTTGTGAAAATGGACATGTTGAAGACATGAGAAGCACAGCCAGTTTGGTCCATCTGGGAAAAGCAAGCAAAACCACAGACATTAAGATCTGATTTAATTAACCACATCACATTCAAATGTAATATGTTGGTTAAAACAATTATACTGATGATAGTTTCTTCAGGAAAGCATACAGACCTCTATTGACTCTTTGTGACAGGGGTGTGTATAATCAGGAACTCCTTGTTGATTTTTCTCATCAATTATTATTGGTATCATTATATTGTACAGTAAATGTCGGCACAACTCTCCCTCTGCTTTTCCAGGTACAGGGTGTCCATACGTGTATCTGATTTAAATTAACAATAACACACAGACATACATCAAACACATCAAGTATCATACATTTCCTACATAGAGAGACATACCATAGTATAAGCCTCAAATGAGACATTATAACGGCTTATATATGTGTACTTATAACACATTATAATGCTTTAAACCTGCAGGCTTTTAAGTCAAGTGTTTTCAACATTGTCAATGGATCTGAACCTGTATTCATGAAGTCTATTAGAATTTGAACTTCTGTATCTAATGAACAAGATCTCATGTACAGGGGGAGACCTGATCCTAGGCCAGCAATCCTACTCTGAGATGCTTTGTGACTACGGGCACAGCTCTTCATGTACATGCCACTGTCCCAAACCTTTGAAGTCTCAGGGACTCATAAGAGCAGTTTATAGCATTGAGCAGTGGAATCGATAGATCTTCAACTAGAAAAGTACATTTCTTAAAGAAATCGTGCATGTTATCGAGCTTGCCTTGAGTATTTATGGTTGTGAAATAAGTTATAATAGTGGTAGTGACTGCAGTAGTAATTGTAGTAGTCAAATTTGTGACTGTGTTAGTAGTAGTAGTAGTAATAGAAGTGTCACGAATCCCGCTTTCTGAGTCTGTGTTTGCCTGTTTCTGTCCTGGAGTGTGTTTCCGGTGTCCTGGAACGCACCCTGTCTGGTTGCCGGGCGAATTAGCTTGTTGGGAGATCGATGTTCACCCGCACCTGTATCCCATCAGTAATCTGCACACCTGTCCTGATCATCACCTCTCCCCTTCAAAAGCTCTGACCTGACATCCATTCCCTGCCGGATCGTTAGCCATGAACAGTATGTTGTGCCATAGTATCAGCCTCAAGTTGGATAGAATTTGTTTTGTTGTTTTTTACGTATTGCTTGCCTTGAACTTATCTCCGTTTGTTCTGTCTTCAGTTACTCACCCGGATCATTTACCCCATTCTCGCCTGGTCGTCGGAGGATTCCGCTACCCCATTGGATCCACCTATTTACTCCCATCAACTAACCACCGCTGCCCGCTACGCCACCTGGATATATCTACCCAGTCACATTCACTTGTAAATAAATACTCACCTTCTTCCTACTCTCCTTGTCCTGGTCTGCTTCTGGGTTCGATTTTGAAAGAACGTGACAAGAAGTGACTGCAGTATTAGTGGTATTAGTAGTGACTGGTAAATGGTAGAATTAAGCTGTATTGAAGCAATTTAAGTCTGAAATCCAACATGTACTATTCTAGTCTATGGAGCTCTGTGCAAGCTTTGAACTTTGAGTAAGCACAATAATTAGTCATTAGCTGTCATTACCTAGACCTAGGTTCAATTACTTTTCTGTGCATGAGTATTTTCAAATATTGTGGCCAAATCAACTACTTCTATTTGAAGTGTTTAAAAGTTTTCATGTAATTTTCTATAAATAGCCTACTTTTTGAAACCATTTTAAATGACTCATTTCCAAATACCTTATTTTAAATACCCCTAGGACCAAGCAGACCTGGGTCATATGCATAGGGTATTTAAATATTTGTATTTGAAAATGCACTTGTCTGTGTATTTTGTAACAGTGCATTGCGATAGTGTAGACTCACGTTGCACACACTTCTACTTTATACTCTTCTTGAACAATGCTGATCTCATCGCTGAGGTTCATTTTGATCTCAAACTTTGGCAAAACTAGATATAATAGAACAGCAGTTAACTCATGAATGTTCCTGGATTGTGATTTCATGATTCATCCGCCAGATCCATAATATTACCGAGCATGAAAGGTAAATAAAGAAGCTCAACTTACCATATTTTTCTACCTTGAAGTGATGGTATATTTTCTTATCACCAATCCACACTACAATCGCATAGGATCCTACGGGTGCTTCAGAGTTCAGGGGGTGAGAAAGCTGCAGAATGTTGCCGCTAGATGATGTATTGACCCACTGGCCAATCCTGTTCTGATGAATATCCTGGTGGTTCATAGAACAAAGGACACATTTAGCAGGGCACAACCTTATTTAATGTTCAGATGGAAAAGAGGTTTCCAAAATGGTTCTTCGGCTGTCCCCATAGGAGAGAGCCTTTTGTGTTCAGCGTAAAACATTTTAGGTTTTATTTAGATTCCTCTGTGGACAGGGTCCTATGTGGAACCCAAAAGGGTTCTACCTGGAACCAAAATTATTCTACCTGGAACTAAAAAGGGTTCCTCAAAAGGTTCTCCTTTGACAGCAAAATAATCATTTTAGGTTCTAGATAGCACCTTTGTAGGTGTAAGTTAAACATGCCTGTCTGACTGACATGTAGAATAAGGAGTCACGTCAGTTCTATTCATGACATTTCTATCTGCAATGTTCTGAAGTTTGCTTACTGAAGGTGGCCCAGATGTGTTCACATAAAGCTGATATGGAAGCTTCTGGTAACTGCCATGTGGAAATGAATGATGACCTACCTAGCTGGTGGAGTCATCGTCTTATCATGTTGTAGTATTTAGTGACACTCAAAGTAAAGGTCTTACCTCAAGTTCCACAACATTGTACTGCGAATGGCAAAGACAAGATATTGGTTAATGTTTTATGAATAACTCACATTCCCCCCCAAAAAATCAACAGAGGAGCAAAGCAGATGTATACAACTGTAGGAACTAGGCAGGCGATTGGCTTTGTCTCCAAGTAGACATCACATGTAGCATTTGCATCTGACTGGGACTCTAACATCAATTTAGTAGATCAACTCAATCTCAAGAAAGAAAATCCCATACATTCCAATCTGACCTATATGAAATTGAAAACCCAATGTCCTGTGGTAAATGCTGGAGGATCTTCAAAATCAGGTTTATTTAGAGAACATCTGCAGACACGCACTTTTTTCCTAAGTGCTGCAGTGTAGTCTGATCAAAGAGACGTCACACGCTAAAAATCATACCTTCAAGAGATTTGGATTTTGCCCAATAGATTCCCATTCCCAGAAGTATTGTTGTCAACGGAGTACTGACGAGACGTGTATGATTTGTGGTGGCAAGTTTACAGCATTTACAGTATACTGTACATAACAATCCTTGTCCGAACCAGGGTGGCCAATCGGGCAGGAGCCTATCTCCTGTTTCTGTTGCGTGAGGCAGCCTGGACAGCCGGGAGCAATTTCACGCCAGCTAGGTCCGAAAATGTTTTTGGTATCTCAGAATGTTCTGGCCATCCTCACATAGAAACTTAATTGGGAGGAAGGATGTTTAATATGCTTTTTACATGTATATTGCAAACCATTTTGAAAGTGGCCATTTTAGGCCCTTTTTAGACCTATACATGTGCTCAATTGTCATACTTGAGTAAAAGTAAAAAGACCGTAATAGAAAATGACTCAAAATGACCCAGTAAAATAACATTTGAGTAAAAGTCTAAAAGTATTTGGTTTTAAATATACTTAAGTATAGTTTTAAATATACGTAACTATAGTATTTGAATTCTGTATTTTATGCAGTCATTTTTGCTAATCTTTATCAAGGGTGTAAATTCATTTCGGGCCCCGCTGTACATAAATCATCCTGTAAAATATTATTTTCTTTATACGTCTCTACATACATCATTTTTAACGTTGCTAAGTTTTTATTGTGAAACTTGTAGTTCTTAGCTTACGGTGTACATAGTGTACATACACCATGATTTGAGTACCGCATGTGGATCTCTTCTACATATGTTGTCTGTGTATACTGTTTATCATCTGTCTGTGTATTCTTATTGTGGCAGCACCAAGTCACATCCCTGTCCATACAAATGTATTTGGCGAATAAAGGTGTGATTTAAAGTATACTTTTGAGATATTAATAAAGTAATATGAAAATGTGTATTTCAAAAACTTGACATACTCCATATTTCAGAGCACACTAAAAAGAGTATAATGACATCCAGATGTTATCTGTATCATGTACGGTTCACGGATCATAAGGTCTTTCAGGAGGCATATAGGCCTAAGAAGGGCCTAAAATGGCCCATTTGATCATGATAAAAAAAGGGGTAAATGTGATAGAAATGTAAATCAGACGTCCTTTCTTCCAATTAAGTTTATATGTGACAAGGATTATAATTACCAGAACAATCTGAAATACTTTAATTATTTTCTGGCATCCCTGGTGTAATCATTGGGTTTAACCCTCAATCCATGCCCTGAATGGTGAGTGCCAAGCAGTAAGACATCGGGTCTCATTTCTTGAGTCTTTGGTATGAACGGGGATTTTTGGACAATGCTATACAGACCTGATTGCTCTGTCTATCACAGTAGTGTGATGTTGGGATACTTGTGATTATTCTGTATTTGTCTTTTTTTTAAGTAGTTGAGATACTGATCTAAAGGATGACCAAATACAGGTCATTGTTTTCAATATTCAATGTTGCACATTTTCAACACTCACCAGCTGATTGACAGGGCTAAAATTGGTATCCAAGGTGATAACCCTAAATTTCACTGTAAGAAGGCAATGACAAAATGAAGACAAGAACTCAATGAGAATTTCAGAAGACAAACTATTTATAGGTACTCGATAACATTTTCAAACGTTGGTACTAAAGGCCCCAATTCAATCAATTGCAGATAAAGGAAAACTGCACTGCGAGTTGGCTGAACATATTTACACTATCAATATCCAGTGATAATGTCCAGGAGAGGAACATCTTATATATGGTATGACAGTTCAAATTCCGATAGAAACATTTCACCTCCAACCTCACATTTACATTTACATTTAAGTCATTTAGCAGACGCTCTTATCCAGAGCGACTTACAAATTGGCTCCACCTTAAAGTTTTGCACTTTGGCACTCTCCACCTGAGGGGCCTGTCATGGAGTCAGAGGACAACACACTGATGAACTAATGTACCAATAACATATAATACTATACTGTGGTCCTGTGTGGCTGTTGGTAAGAGCATGCTGCTAGCAACGGCATGGTTGGGGGTTCAATTCCTGTGGGGATCACATGCTATTGTGAGTTGCTTTGGATACATTACAGACTTATTCTAAAATTGATTAAGTAGTTTTTTTCCCTCATCAGTCTACACACATTACCCCATAAAGACAAAGCAAAAATAGGTTTTTAGAAATTCATGCAAATGTATTAAACATAAAAAACATAAATACTTTGTTGAAGCACTTTTGGCAGCGATTACAACCTCGAGTCTTCTTGGGTATGATGTTACAAGATTGGCACACCTGTACTTGGGCTCTCTCATGCCGTCCCTGGGGGGGGGTGCGTCACCTGTGTGGGTTGATTCACTGTTGTGGTCAGCCTGTCTGGGTTGGCGCCCCCCCCTTGGGTTGTGCCGTGGCGGAGATCTTTGTGGGCTATACTCGGCCTTGTCTCAGGATGGTAAGTTGGTGGTTGAAGATATCCCTCTAGTGGTGTGGGGGCTATGCTTTGGCAAAGTGGGTGGGGTTATATCCTTCCTGTTTGGCCCTGTCCGGGGGTGTCCTCGGATGGGGCCACAGTGTCTCCTGACCCCTCCTGTCTCAGCCTCCAGTATTTATGCTGCAGTAGTTTATGTGTCGGGGGGCTAGGGTCAGTTTGTTATATCTGGATTACTTCTCCTGTCCTATTCGGTGTCCTGTGTGAATCTAAGTGTGTGTTCTCTAATTCTCTCCTTCTCTCTTTCTTTCTCTCTATCGGAGGACCTGAGCCCTAGGACCATGCCCCAGGACTACCTGACATGATGACTCCTTGCTGTCCCCAGTCCACCTGGCCATGCTGCTGCTCCAGTTTCAACTGGCCTGGGCCCTAGGACCATGTCCCAGGACTACCTGACATGATGACTCCTTGCTGTCCCCAGTCCACCTGGCCATGCTGCTGCTCCAGTTTCAACTGTTCTGCCTTACTATTATTCAACCATGCTGGTCATTTATGAACATTTGAACATCTTGGCCACGTTCTGTTATAATCTCCACCCGGCACAGCCAGAAGAGGACTGGCCACCCCACATATGCTCTCTCTAATTCTCTCTTTCTTTCTCTCTCTCAGAGGACCTGAGCCCTAGGACCGTGCCCCAGGACTACCTGACATGATGGCTCCTTGCTGTCCCCAGTCCACCTGACTGTGCTGCTGCTCCAGTTTCAACTGTTCTGCCTTATTATTATTCGACCATGCTGGTCATTTATGAACATTTGAACATCTTGGTCATGTTCTGTTATAATCTCTACCTGGCACAGCCAGAAGAGGACTGGCCACCCCACATAGCCTGGTTCCTCTCTAGGTTTCCTCCTAGGTTTTGGCCTTTATAGGGAGTTTTTCCTAGCCACCGTGCTTTTACACCTGCATTGTTTGCTGTTTGGGGTTTTAGGCTGGGTTTCTGTACAGCACTTTGAGATATCAGCTGATGTACGAAGGGCTATATAAATAAATTTGATTTGATTTGATACTTGGGGAGTTTCTCCCATCTTCTATGCAGATCCTCTCAAGCTCTGTCAGGTTGGATGGGGAGCATCCAGGTCATTGTTTGGGTCATTGTCCTGTTGGAATGTGATCCTTCGCCACAGGCTGATTGGTGGAGTGCTGCAGAGATGGTTGTCCTTCTGGGAGGTTCTCCCACCTCCACAGACGAACTCTGGAGCTCTGTCAGAGTGTCAATTGGGTTCTTGGTCACCTCCCTGACCAAGGCCCTTTTCCCTCAATTGCTCAGCTCTAGGAAGAGTCTTGGGGGTTCCAAACTTCCATTTAAGAGTGATGGAGGCCACTGTGTTCTTGGGGATCATCAGAAATGTTACAGAAATGTTTTGGTACCCTTCCCCAGATCTGTGCCTCGACACAATCCTGTCTCGAAGCTATCTCTGAGACAATTCCTTCAACCTCATGGCTTGGTTTTAGCTCTGACATGCACTGTCAACTGTGGGACCTTACATAGACCAGTGTGTGCCTTTCCAAATCATGTCCAATCAATATAATTTACCACAGGTGGACTCCAATCAAGTTGTAAAAACATCTCAAGGATGATCAATGGAAACAGGATGCACCTGAGCTCAATTTGGAGTCTGATCGCAAAGGGTCTGAATATTTATGGAAATAATGGATTTCTAAAAACCTGTTTTCATTTTGTCATTATGGGTTATTGTGTGTAGATTGATTGTTTTAATTTAATCCTCTTGTGGAAAAATTCAAGGGGTCTAAATACTTTCAGAATGCACTATATATATATTGTGCAGTATTTAAAAGCATGCTTGCATCTGACCAAAACCAGGTAAAAATGTCAAGGCCAACACCTTGATATTTACAATCAAATATTATTCCATTGCACAAAATGAATAGATGCATCATAAAGCTAAGAAGTACTGTATACTCTTATTGGAAGAGTTTTGCTCTGCTCATCAACAATCAGAGATATGGTCATGACCAGGGTCTCTTTGAGCTTCAGAAGACTGGCACAAAGCTTGGCCTCTGAGCCTGCCTGGATCACTGCAGGAATGGCTACCATGTAAACACTACAGAGACCATACACACACCAACAAACAAACAGGAATATCAGTACAAAATGAGAGGGTACCTACAGTTGAAGTCAGAAGTTTACATGCACTTAAGGTTGGTCAACCACTCCACAAATTTCTTGTTAACAAACTATAGTTTTGGCAAGTAGGTTAGGATATCTACTTTATGCTGTTGGAAGATGATCCTTCGCCACAGGCTGATTGGAGGACTGCAAGTAATTTTTCCAACAATTGTTTACAGACAGATTATTTCACTTATAATTCACTGCATCACAATTCCAGTGGGTCAGAAATGTACATACACTAAGTTGACTGTGCCTTTAAACAGCTTGGGAAATTCCAGAAAATGATGTCATGGCTTTAGAAGCTTCTGATTGGCTAATTGACATCATTTGAGTCAATTGGAGGTCTACCTTCCCAACCATGAAGCACAGGGGTGGCCGCAGCATGCTGTGGCGGTGCTTTGCTGCAGGAGGGACTGGTGCATTTCACAAAATAGATGGCACCATGAGGCAGGAAAATTATGTGGATATATTGAAGCAACATCTCAAGACATCAGTCAGGAAGTTCAAGCTTGGTCACAAATGGGTCTTCCAAATGGACAATGACCCCAAGTATAATTCCAAAGTTGTGGCAAAATGGCTTAAGGACAACAAAGTCAAGTTATTGGAGTGGAAAAAGCATGTGTCAGCAAGGAGGCCTACAAAGCTGACTCAGTTACACCAGCTCTGTCAGGAGGAATGGGCCAAAATTCACCCAACTTATTGTGGAAGCTTGTGGAAGGCTACCCGGAATGTTTGACCCAAGTTAAACCATTTGAAGGGAATGCTACCAAATACTAATTGAGTGTATGTAACCTTCTGACCTACTGGAAATGTGATGAAAGAAATAGAAGTTGAAATTAGTCATTCTCTCTACTATTATTCTGACATTTCACATTCTTAAAATATAGTGGTGATCCTAACTGACCTAAGACAGGAATTTCTTACTAGGATTAAATGTCAGGAATTGTGAAAAACTGAGTTTAAATGTATTTGGCTAAGGTATATGTAAACTTCCGACTTCAACTGTACCATCATTTTGCACCCGATTCTGCTTGACTCTGACTACCACTAGGTACTCCAATATGTGATGCTTCCGTAGTCTGAGTTACTGCTTGGTTAATGGAAAACGCCTCCATCAATCTTTCATTTGTAAAAGATTTTTGAACTAACCTGGTCTTTGTGATACTTTCTTCGTTCTAGATTCATAAAAAGTGTTTCTTATACATGTTCATGTCCAGTTGCAGGTGGTTCTACAAAAAAACTGAGAAAATGAATTGAGAACGAAGAAAGTATTGCCAAAACCAGGTTAGTTCAAAAAATCAATAACTCAACTCCTACTATGGAAGCATTGCATTTCAGGGTTAGTAGCAGTAAATGGCCTGAGTCCTGCTCCCAACCTATCCTAATCAAAAGTTGTATCGCAGAAAAAGATGCTATGGCATCTAAGACTATGACTTTCATTAGTTCTGTCATATTTTATTCAGGCAACATGAAAATATAGTGGCCCCCTTCACCCCACCTCTCTGTACATTGACATGTTTATTCCAAATTCATGCCATGGTGTGCACATCAATTGTTAACATAGCCTACAATGTGAACATTTTCTACTTGTGCCTAGCAGCTATTTCACATTCTGCACTCTCCACAATGTTGAATATCATAGGTTGAATGCTTGTTGTGAGAGTAGGACCGAACTACCCCTCGGTCCTGAGCTACCCCTCGGTCATGAGCTACCCCTCGGTCATGAGCTACCCTTCGGTCCTGAGCTACCCTTCGGTCCTGAGCTACCCTTCAGTCCTGAGCTACCCCTCAGTCCTGAGCTACCTCATTCCCGAGCTGCCCCTCAGTCCGGAGCTGCCCCTCAGTCCAGTGGGGCCTTTTGTTAGGGTTCTTAGGCCAAGGTCGGTGGCGAGGGTCGCCACTCAAAGGACGCTAAGGAGGTGGACTAAGACAATGATGGAGTGGGGTCCACGTCCAGCGCCAGAGCCGCCATCGCGGACAGATGCCCACCTAGACCCACCCAGGCCCTCCCCTATAGGGGAGGGGGGGTGTACTGTCATGTTCTGACCATAGTTCTTGTGTGTTTTCCTTGTTTTAGTGTTGGTCAGGACGTGAGCTGGGTGGGCATTCTATGTTGTGTGTCTAGTTTGTCTGTTTCTGTGTTTGGCCTGATATGGTTCTCAATCAGAGGCAGGTGTTAGTCATTGTCTCTTATTGGAAACCATATTTAGATAGCTTGTTTGGTGTTAGGGTTTGTGGGTGATTGGTTCCTGTCTATGCACTTTTTCTACCTGGAATGCACTAGGTTATCAACTGAAACCCTTACTTTCACTACACTCCATCTCCTTCCATGCTGGGTATGTAGATTTATGTAGCCTTCTCACATGATGTGAGCTATAACATGTTTCCATGAAACACACAGAGACTTGCATAGCTGTATTCCATGATAGCTACTCTTAGTGATGAACTGCCAAGGAATCAGAGACCCCACTTGGTCTACATAGAACTCCACTGAGACATCCCTCCCTATCCTACTCACACTTCCTGTTTATCCAGATTAAGTGATCTCTTATGCTTGGTTAATACTAATTTCTCGTTTAATTATGTCAATATTACCCTCTGGCCTTCTCGGGTTCATGTTGTAGGAATAAGATCTCCAACCATACAGCTTAGGATGGACAGCTCACCTATAAAGCCCCACCCTCTTCCAGAAAACACATCATTAGCAAGAGTCAGACACATTTTCACTTCTATGAACAAGAACAGTGAGGAAAGGACAGGTAAGGCATTTTTCATTCGAGAGATGGCCCCCAGAATTCTGTTAATTCCAGTTCTCCTCTCGAACTCTGTTATTGTTCGACAGTGTCGATTTGTCATACCCTCCCGCAGTTTGATATGAATCCGGGTAGTTCTTTCTGCTAGCTGTCACCAGGAGTCCTTGGTATGGTCCCCCCAAGGCCTCAGGGACTGGATTGAGTGACTTCACCTGTAATTCACCTGTAGTGCATAAAATCTTGGACATACAGGTTTGGTTAACAAACCGTTTCTCATTTGTTCTGATTATTAGCTAATACATTTTTTTTATTAGTTAATTATCCCGTAGGTCACATCCTATCCTAGAACACAATTTAACCATCCCCCCTTTGTTACCTGGCTCTGCCCAGGTAACAACCTTGCCTACTCTTAAACAATGACTTAGGTAAGATTAGTAAATTATTCTAATGTCTGACATCATCATGTAGGAGCCCCTTTTAATTTTCCACATGTCCAATTCTCCCTTGGGCGTCCATCCATGTCAATCCTGTAACAATACCCTGTCAAGTTTCTTATCTACTTTAAGAACTATCTGTCCTACTTATATGTTTTCTTAAATATATATATTTACCAATTTAAACCGTAACCCATTTCTCTCATATCTCTCAAATACCACTAAGCTTCTAACTGTTTGACTTTATCTAAAAATCATTGATTTTAGAAAAAACATGTCTGAGTGGCTTTTCTCTAAAGTCCTTACATTTCCTTAATCCTAACAATAATCCTAAATCATCACAGATGTCCTATATTCCTGTTAAATGTAATACTATTTAAAAACTTCTAATAATCAAACAAAGTCTAATAAATGCTAACCATATCAAAATCCTTCCTACACTAACAAGCCCTTTCCTTCAGGGACCCTCATTATTCTATCTGACAATACCATTAATTTAATGTGTTGCAAAGTGTGGAATACCTTATCTCCAGTAATTTATCACCCCTAAGAACTGTAATTTATTTTTTCTATGTAATTCCCTGCCCTATTGGCTTAATCTATCTCCTATCCAAACCTCAATGTATCTTATCTTCCCCTATTTATTCTCAATGATAAATATGATTTTTTTTCTCTGTTACAATACCAAATCATTAATAGTCCATTCAAAAACTTCACGGCTAATGTTGTAAAACAGAATCCTGAACCACTTTCTCATTTGCGGTTCAAACAATAATTCTAACCCCCCAACCAAAACTCCATTATAATGAATTTACCTTAAAACTAGTAACTCAATATGACCATATTCATTATACAAATAACTCTCCCCTGAGGCTGATCAGACCTTAAAAGATAGTCACGATAAGATCAATAGGTCATAAAATAAAATAAAATCACTTGTATAATTAACTCAAACTAAAAACTCAAAGTTCCATATGTGAGTGTGCCTCTTTAAAATACCTTTGCACTAAAACAAATAGTCCTAAAAAATGTTTTATGTGTATATATTTGCAAACCTTAATGATTAATCAAAACTTCCAGGCCTTTTCCAATTTGGTCGTTTATGGCCTCATTCTCCCCAAGATTATAATCCCAGGAAACATCTAAAATTGAGACACCTAAACATCAATTTTCCCAGAAGAACACAACATGCCTAACTAGCATTCACTATACTACTTCGATTCAGAAACTCAAAAGTGAACTATAAACCTAAACCTAATGATAATTCCCCTTCAACTAAAATCTTTAATCATAAGTTTTAAACCACATCAATGTATATGTTTACTTAAATGAACATGCTACCCTTAGCTGCCTCTGTTTACCACACCGCTTGGTCTGTAATGAATTTCCTCCTCTTCTTCCGAAGAGGAGAGGCGAAACGGATCAGAGGACCAATACGCGGCGTGGTGATTGTCCATGGTTCTTTTTAATACGTTAAGGTACACATGAACAACTGACTACAAAAAACAAGATATGTGAAAACTCAAAACAGTCCTATCTGGTGCAAAGACAGGGACAGGAACAATCACCCACAAACACACAGTGAAACCCAGGCTACCTAAGTATGATTCTCAATCAGAGACAACTAATGACACCTGCCTCTGATTGAGAACCATACTAGGCCGAAACATAGAAATTCCCAAAACCTAGAAAAACAAACATAGACTGCCCACCCAACTCACGCCCTGACCATACTAACTAAATACAAAACACAGGAAATAAAGGTCAGAACGTGACAATTATTGTATTACTTTTTCCCCTCTGCCGCAAATGTCGTACATTTCTCAGTGTAGGAAATCTGTAATTTAATCCCCGATATTTAATAAATATGCATTCGCATTCTCCAATGGCTCCTTTAATTGACTTATTTTAGGTAACTCCCCTCCGTCCCGGGACAAAGAATTCTACCTAAACACGCCAGAACACAATGTTTAACTAAGTTAAATCAAACCCTAAAATTGACCATAACTAGTGTTATATAAATATTCATATATTAAGCATTACTAGCTGGCCAACAACTCTGGTTAAACCGGATGTCCTCAGATAACTCTGGGCCCAGTGTCCTCAGTCAAGTTTAGAGCCTATGTGCAATAACATGATTATCCTTGCACAAAACAGCTCAAGGGAAGGACACATGACTGCCATCACTCAAAATATACTCCCTTGCAAACCACAAAGAACATCCTGCAACACTAACTAGCTTAGAGTGCTAAACTATTTCACTGACATTGATCCTTGCATGCACTCCTGCAAAAACAGGAAACACCTTAGCCTAACGCAGAAACTGCCAGTTCCCCTTATCTCACGCTTCCTTGACACACAGACATCTCATACGCACGTACACTCACACTCCACCCCCCTCTACTGGTCGGGTGCCAAGAGCAGAGGACTCTGCTGTGCACCAATGGGGCTCCTGCTCTGGCTAGAGCAGGCTCGCCTCCAACTCTTCAGGACCAGTCAGAAGACCAACACGACGAGACTCCACCTACATTATTCTGTATATACATTCTGCTGCAAACTCTGCCTAAGCAGCCTAATCAGCTGACTCCATACAGAGTCATATGTTTAGGTCCGTGCACGCTTAACTGCAGGACAAGATATCTCTGACTTTAAATAAACTGCCTTTTTGCTACACTTGATTCCACTCTGTCCAGCGTCGTTGTTTTGCACTCCCTCTCCAGTATGTGAACACCAACACTTGCAAACAAATAAACAAACCACTTTTATCAGCTAAAAACAAACTATACGAAAACAACGTAATTTCCGTGGCGACCAATAGTGCTTCGCTAGTGACGTCATCATCAAGTGCTCAACCTTGGCCCAATCCGTAACGACTTTCAATGAATTGTAAATAATTGTTGTTCGATAAACCAAACCTAATTTATCACATCTGTTCAAATCCTGAATTATAATTTACCACCCCAGCCAATATCTCTCAATTCGCTAATTTTATAAAAACATTTCGATAGGCATAAATTGTAATTGTCTCTTCGTTTTTATTTAGAATCCATTTTGATCTAAGTAACTGTCTCGTCTTTGACTTAGTATTTTAATTACGACTCTATTCCCAATATGTTATTTACTTGTTTTAAATCTCTCGATGTTTCATGTAACTCATTCAGTCTATCTTCAAATTGTCGTCCCAAAATATGTTATACACTGCCATACACTCAAACCACTGTGATTGACGTGCACTGTCCCTTTAAAGATAAGACATTTTATTTTTTTCCCCGCAATGAAAACGGAAAACAGATCATGTTTAGAATACGTTACTTTTTGTTCGAATTCACTGGCGTTACCTAACCAAAAATTAATACTTAGGAAAACAATCACAACTTTTCACGATTAAACTATTCTTACCTATTTTATAGTCCAAAGCGTTGCACCATATAGCTCATTGAGTGCCTAGCACTTCCGTTGCAAGCTGTAGCATCTTTCCAGACTATCTTTACGATACTTCTCCTTTTTAAAAGAAATGTATTTGGAACTTTTGGCCGCTTTTGGAAAGTAACTCTAAGCTATAATGCACGCATTTTCCCTCTAAATGCCACAACCCCTTTTCTCTGTTTAAATTTGAGGAATGATATTGTTCAACGTGAAACGACACCACACATCTGCCTGCCTCTGTAAAATATATATTCCCTATTCAGATTGCGTTCAGTTTTAAATTTTAATCATTAAAGTAAAACCAACCCAACTTCTCAATTTAACATACCCTAACATTTAAACGCCCAAAGTTTTCCCTCGGTTAGGATTCTCATTAATCTCGCTCTCTTTGTATCTGACCCTTGTTTTTCTTTACCCGATTGTCGCCTCTGACTTTCCCCACAGTTAAGTTACAACCTTGTTGACAACGTTTGCAGGGAGTGTTACACTCCCGGGCGAAATGTCCAATTTTGTTACAATTAAAACATCTTATATTTTTCTTTTGACTCACCTTACCCATTTTTCTCGACTTTATTCCCTTCTCCAACTCCATTATACCTCCCTCGGCTTCAGCGGGATCCACATACTTGGGTGGTAATTTCACAGGTAGCTCCTGCGGCCTTATTCTTATAACCACTATTTCGTCGACTGGATTATCTCTGTATTGTTGGTATAATCGAGGAAGATATAGTTTGTTACCCTCACGCCCACCCAATTGGTTAACTTTTTCATCTGCGGGAGTGGAGGGCAGCGCCTCTCGAGTCTTGTCAGATTTAACCTTTTTTCCTGCGCGTCCAATTCTCTTTTTTGCTTCCGAAAGCCAAACTCCGGCGGTGTATAACCCCTGTTTATTCTGCTTTTTCACATTATTTCCACATTCCTTATGTATCTGTTTTGTAAGGGATTCCAGCTTTTCTACATTTAGACGGCCATCAAAATCGTATTTCTTTCTCCATCTTAGACCGAAATCGATGTTTCTCTTGTCTTTCTGTTCCATATAACGCTCGTCTCCCGTTAGTTCTGGGGCTTCTTTTGAGGCATTTCCACCCATTCTTAATCCTTACCGTTACTAGTAGCTATGGTATTTAATCACTTATCTATGCCTTACTATATTTAATTTTAAATTCTATGTGCGTGTGGTTCTACCAATTTGCAATTTACCGTTAGTTAGTTACTTTTAGTCCTTTTCTGTCTGACTATGTGTGTGTCCCTTTAAATATAATCCGTATGTATTTTCCTTCCTGTGAACCGTGTCCATAGAAGACTTTTGATCGGACATCACATTTCACCCATAGGATATTATTTTGGGGACTTTCAACGTTAATGTCTCATATCTCACTACTCTAGACTAAGTTAACCTCATCCTTTGATATTAATTTCTTTCAGCATTGTACAGGTTCAATTATTCTGTTCGCCTAGAATTGCCCTGCCTTCTCACCAAACCTAATTTATCCTCACCTAAAATATATATATATATTTTATCTGCTACTTCTTGATAGTCAGACTACTTCCCATATACAGATAGACTACTCAGGTTCAAACTTTATTTAGGTATGTTTTTTGAATTAATGGCTATCCTATTTGTACGGAACAAGCGTCATAATTCTCCAATGCGTACTATATCTCTCCTTAATAACCTTCTGGCTTGCAAAACCAGGATTTATTAAGCTCTAGTTTATTTATGGTAGCGCACCTTACCACAGGTCAATTTCAGACCTGTTTCCTTCCTATCGATTTTGCTTCAAACCCCAGGTAGAAACCCATTTTATTGGTTCAGAATATTCAACTCCTTTATAACATTTGAATCAATAAATATCCTAAATAATCCCTCCCAAATTCGAGAATAAAGGCTACTATACCTGCTGCCAACTGGGAAAAGCACTGTTCGTTTGAATCTAGTCACCTTTCCTGGAATCTGTGGTAATATGCAGGCCTGTAATTTAACCTCAATTCGGAGGCCAGGTCTTTTTTTAGTAAATGGGTGAAAACCCGTCCGTGCACGCTTTTCGGTGTACTACCTCCAGATAACAGGGAGGGGTATTTAGATCCGGGATTGAAGGACCAATTGTTAGAGGAATTCTAAATTCCTATATGTTTTGTAGCCAAAACCAAATTCACACTCTATCTATTTCATAATAAGTTGTAAGTTTATAATTTTTGCATGAAATAGATCGAGACAGTATTAAAAGTCAGGTAACAGCGTTTAATTCAAGAGAGTACTGACCCAAAATACAAAGAACATTACATTTTAAAGAGAGAACATAAAATGACGTCATCAGTTTCTCACACTCTCTCTGATCAACACAATAGCGCAGTGTCTTCAGGTCTGGAGATTGTCTTCTACTCCCCTCATAAAACAAACATTCCAATCTGTCTAAAAGATATACTCTTCTCCAATAATGGATCATCTAACAAACATTTTTATCTGTCTAAAGAGATATGCCATCCCTCTCCCTTAAACCCGCAAGGTACAGACAATTAATTCATTTTACTTACATTTTCAGTCCTAGTTTAACCAAGACCCCATACATTTCATACCATAACATAATAGTATTAAAATAAATGGTTCTAATTTAAATGTATACATAATTAATCATTTCAACTATAATTTCCTCCAACAACTACCCATCCACGGACTGTACACCCTGCACTACCCATCCACGGACTGTACACCCTGCACTACCCATCCACTGACTGTACACCCTGCACTACCCATCCACGGACTGTACACCCTGCACTATCATCCTGGAACTGCACACTTCTCTTTGCATTTTCTGCACATCCTGATATGCACTCTTTTCTTTTGATCAGAGAAATATATTTTGTGTATTTAAAAGGGAGGGAAAAAATGTAACAAACGTAAGGATCACAATTACTGACACCCCTGTTTTCAATATCTTTCAATATCTCACCTTGTGAGGATAATGGCACTGAGCCTTTTCCTAAAATGGGAAGAATCTTAGAATCCTTCCAGATCAAACCACAGGTTTTCAATGGGTTTCAAGTCTGGAGACTGAGATGGCCATGCAAAATGTTAATTTTGGGGCCAATTAACCTCTTGGTCCTACCTGGCACGCAGGCGTCCCATCTAGACATCTGGAAATGCAAATGCACTATGCTAAATGCTAATAGTACTAGTTAAAACTCAAACGTTCATTAAAATACACATGCAGGGTATTGAATTAAAGCTACACTCGTTGTGAATCCAGGCAACAAGTCAGATTTTTAAAATGCTTTTCGGCGAAAGCATGAGAAGCTATTATCTGATAGCATGTAACACCCCAAAAGACCCGCAGGGGACGTAAACAAAATAATTAGCATAGTTGTCGCTACACAAACCGCACAAATAAAATATAGAACATTCATTACCTTTGACCATCTTCTTTGTTGGCACTCCTAGATGTCCCATAATCACTATTGGGTCTTTTTTCTATTAAATCGGTCCATATATAGCCTAGATATCGATTTATGAAGACTGTGTGATAAACGGAAAAAATAGCATCTTATAACGTAACGTCATTTTTTTAATTAAAAAAGTCGACGATAAACTTTCACAAAACACTTCGAAATACTTTTGTAATGCAACTTTAGGTATTATTAAACGTTAATAAGCGATCAAATTGATCACGAGGCGAAGTATATTCTTTAGCTGTCCGTCTGGAAAAAATGTCCGGGTAATTCTCAACCAAAATATCCGGTCAGAGACCGGAAGAAATGTGTTGCCTTGCGTCTGTTTGACCAAGAAACAAAGACTCTAGACAACGTGTGGAAGCTGTAGGTATTGCAACCTCAGCCCCATTAAATGTGGTTCACCTTTATCAATGGGTTCAAGTCGCGCATGGATATATATTTCCATTTTCAGTGATCAGATTTCCCTGCTCTTATCGATGAAACGCACGTTCTGTTATAGTCACAGCTGTGATTTAACCAGTTTTATAAACGTCTGAGTGTTTTCTATCCACATATACTAATCATATGCATATACTATATTCCTGGCATGAGTAGCAGGGCGCTGAAATGTTGCGCGATTTTTAACAGAATGTTCGAAAAAGTAGGGGGTAGGATTAACAGGTTAACCATTTCTTAGTGGATTGTGATGTATGCTTGGGATTATTGTCTTGCTGGAAGATACACTTGCGGCCAAATGTCAGCCTCCTGGCCGAGGCAACAACTTCATGATGCTGTTGACCTTAACAAGGTCACCAGGAACATTGGAAGCAAAATAGCCCCATCACATCAATGATCCACCACCATATTTTACAGTAGGTATAGAGTTATTTTCTGCTAATGCATTCTCATTTTGACACCAAACCCATCACTTTTGTGCGTGGCCATAGAGCTCTATCTTCATGTCAGTATAGTATAGTATAAATACAATATAGTATTTTAGTTATTGTTTACAGTCATTTTTGGTTCACCTTTATCAAGTATAGTATTGACGTTATTTATTTTATACAGCCATTTTTTCATCTTTATCAGGAGTGTTAATCATTTCGGTGCCCATTTTATATATATCCCCTATCGCACATCACCCTGTACATTTTTTATTTATTTATACATCATTTTTTTACTATGTAATACTTCATAGAATAATAGTGAAGACATCAACACTATGAAATAACACATATGGAATGATGTAGAAACCAAAAAGTGTTAAACAAATCAGAATATATTTCCTCATTTAGATTCTTCAAAGTAACCACCCTTTGCCTTGATGACAAGCTTTGCACACTCTTGGCATTTTTTACATTTAAAATTTTTACCTTTATTTAACTAGGCAAGTCAGTTAAGAACAAATTCTTATTTTCAATGACGGCCTAGGAACAGTGGGTTAACTGCCTGTTCAGGGGCAGAATGACAGATTTGTACCTTGTCAGCTCGGGGGTTTCAATATCTTTCAATATCTTAACCAGCTTCACGAGGTAGTCACCTGGAATGCATTTATTTTAACAGGTGTGCCTTGTTAAAAGTTAATTTGTGGGATTTCTTTCCTTTTTAATTAATTTGAGCCAATCAGTTGTGTTGTATGGGTATGATTGGCATACAGGTATACAAAAGACCAACCATTTTATAGCAAGAAAAGCTCAAATAAGCAAAGAGAAAAAACAGTCCATCATTACTTTAAGACATGGTCAGTCAATCGGAAAATGTCAAGAACTTTGAACGTTTCTTCAAGTGCAGTCGCAAAAACCATCAAGCACTCATAAGGATCGCCACAGGGAAGGAAGACCCAGAATTACCTCTGCTGCAGAGGATAGGTTCATTAGAGTTACCAGCCTCAGAAATTGCAGCCCAAATAAATGCTTCACAGAGTTCAAGTAACAGACACATATCAACATCAACTGTTCAGAGGAGACTGCATGAATCAGGCATTCATGGTCAAATTGCTGCAAAGAAACCACTACTAAAGGACACCAATAAGAAGAAGAGATTTGCTTGGGCCAAGAAACACGAGCCATGGACATTAGACCGGTGGAAATCTGTCCTTTGGTCTGATGAGTCAAAAATGTGAGATTTTTTATTCCGACCGCCGTGTCTTTGTGAGATGCAGAGTAGGTGAACGGATGATCTCAGCATGTGTGGTTTCCACCGTAAAGCATGGAGGAGGTGATGTGATGATGTGGGGGTGCTTTGCTGGTGAACTGTCTGTGATTTATTTAGAATTCAAGGCACACTTAACCAGCATGGCTACCACAGTATTCTGCAGCGATATGCCATCCCATCTGGTTGGCGCTTAGTGGGACTATCATTAGTTTTTCAACAGGACAATGACCCAACACACTTCCAGGCTGTGTAAGAGCTTTTCGACCAAGAAGGAGAGGGATCGGTTGAGATAATAATGTCTAGAGTGTGCAAAGCTGTCGTCACTGCAAAGGGTGGCTACTTTGAAGAATCTAAATTATTAAATATATTTAGTTTTGTTTAACATTATTTTGGTTACTACATGATTCCTAATGTGCAACCAGAGGAAAAAGAACTCTGGACCACCTATACTCCACACACAGAGACACATACAAAGCTCTCCCTCGCCCTCCATTTGACAAATCTGGCAGTAATTATATCCTGCTGATTCCTGCTTACAAGCAAAAATTCAAGCAGGAAGCACCAGTGACTAGATTTTTGAAAAAGTGGTCAGATGACGCAGATGCTAAGCTACAGGACTGTTTTGCTAGCACAGACTGGAATATGTTCCAGGATTCTTCCGATGGTATTGAGGAATACACCACATCAGTCATTGGCTTCATCAATAAGTGGATCGATGACGCCGTCCCCACAGTGACCATACGTACATACCCCAACCAGAAGCCATGGATTACAGACAGCATCCGCACTGAGCTAAAGGCTAGAGCTGCCGCTTTCAAGGAGCAGAACTCTAACCCGGAAGCTTATAAGAAATCCCGCTATGCCCTCCGACGAACAATCAGACAGACAAAGCGTCAATACAGGACAAATATCGAATCGTACTACACGGGCTCTGACTCTCGTCTTATGCGGCAAGGCTTGCAAACTATTACGGACCACAAAGGGAAGCACAGCCGAGAACTGCCCTGTGACACGAGCATACCGGAAGAGCTAAACTACTTCTATGCTTACTTCGAGGCAAGTAACACTGAAACATGCATGACAGCACCAGCTGTTCCGGACGACTGTGTGATCACACTCTCCGCAGCCGATGTGAGTAAGACCTTTAACCTGTTACTCCTACCCCCTACTTTTTGAACATTCTGTTAAAAATCGCGCAACATTTCAGCGCCCTGCTACTCAGGCCAGGAATATAGTATATGCATATGATTAGTATGTGTGGATAGAAAACACTCAGACATTTATAAAACTGGTTAAATCACGGCTGTGACTATAACAGAACGTGCGTTTCATCGAAAAGTGCAGGAAAATCTGATCACTGAAAATGGAAAAATATATCCATCCGCCACTTCAACCCATTGGTATAGGCGATCGACATTAAATGGGGCTGTTGACATCCACACGATGTCAACAGTCTTGTTATTTGCCTAGTCTTTGTTTCTTGGTCAAACGAACAAGAGACAGGCTTTTTCTTCAGGTCTCCGACCGGATATTTTGGTTGAGATTTACCCGGACAGTATTTCCAGACGGACACCTATAGAATACACTTCGTCTCGTGATTAATTTGATCGCTTATTAACGTTTACTAATAACTAAAGTTGCATTACAAAAGTATTTCGAAGTGTTTTGTGAAAGTTTATCATCGACTTTTTAATTAAAAAAATGATGTTACGTTATAAGATGCTATTTTTTTCCGTTTATCACACACTCTACATAGATCGATATCTAGGCTATATATGGACCGATTTCATCGAAATAAAGACCCAATAGTGATTATGGGACATCTAGGAGTGCCAACAAAGATGGTCAAAGGTAATGAATGTTTTATATTTTATTTGTGCGGTTTGTGTAGCGCCGACTATGCTAATTATTTTGTTTACGTCCCCTGCGGGTCTTTTGGGGTGTTACATGCTATCAGATAATAGCTTCTCATGCTTTCGCCGAAAAGCATTTTAAACATCTGACTTGTTGCCTGGATTCACAACGAGTGTAGATTTAATTCAATACCCTGCATGTGTATTTTAATGAACGTTTGATTTTTAACTAGTTTGCATTTGCATTCCCAGATGTCTAGATGGGACGCCTGCGTGTCAGGTAGGAGCAAGAGGTTAAACAGGTCAACATTCGCAAGGCCGCTGGGCTAGATGGAATACCAGGACATGTACTCCGAGCATGCGCTGACCAACTGACAAGTGTCTTCATTCACATTTTTAACCTCTCCCTGTCTGTAATATCAACATGTTTCAAGCAGACCATCATAGTGCCTGTGCCCAAGAACACTAGGGTAACCTGCCTAAATGACTACTGACCCATAGCACTCACATCTGTAGCCATAGAATGCTTTTAAAGGCTGGTCATGGCTCACATCAACACCATCATCCCAGAAACCCTAGACCCACTCCAATTTGCATAATGCCCCAACAGATCCACAGATGATGCAGTCTTTATTGCACTCCACACTGCCCTTTCCCACCTGGACAAAAGGAACACCTATGTGAGAATGCTATTAATTTCTCAAAGCTCATCAATAAGCTATAAGGACTCTGGGGCTAAACACCCCCCTCTGCAAGTGGATCCTGGACTTCCTGACAGGCCGTCCCCAGTTGGCAAGGGTAGGTAACAACACATCCGACACGCTGATCCTCAACACTGGTGCCCTTCATGGGTGTTTGCTCAGTCCCCTCCTGTACTCCCTGTTCACTCATGACTGCACGGCCAGGTACAACTACAACTCCAACACCATCATTAAAATTGCAGATGACACAACAGCTGACAATGACAGCCTATAGGGAGGAGGTCAGAGACCTGGCTGTGTGGTGCCAGGACAACAACCTCTCCCTCAATGTGATCAAGACAAATGAGATTATTGTGGACTACAGGAAAAAGAGGACTGAGCACACTCCCATTCTCATCGACAGGTCTGCAGTGGAGCAGGTTGAGAGCTTCAAGTTCCTTGGTGTCCACATCACCAACAAACTAACATGGTCCAAGCACACCAAGACAGTCGTGAAGAGGGCATGACAAAACCTATTACCCCTCAGGAGACTGAAAAGATTTGGCATGGGTCCTCAGATCCTCAAAAGGTTCTACAGGTGCACCATCGAGAGTATCCTGACTGGTTGCATCACTGCCTGGTATGGCAACTGCTCGGCCTCTGACCGCAAGGCACTACAGGGGGTAGTGCGAACGGCCCAGTACATCACTGGGGCCAAGCTTCCTGCCATCCAGGACCTCTATAGCAGGCGGTGTCAGAGGAAGGCCCTAAAAATTGTCAAAGACTCCAACCACCCTAGTCATAGACTGTTCTCTCTGCTACCGCATGGCAAGTGGTACTGGAGCACCAAGTCTAGGTCCAAGAGGCTTCTAAACAGCTTCTACGCAGAAGCCATAAGACTCCTGAACATCTAATCAAATGGCTACCCAGACTATTTGTATTGCACCCTCAGCTCCCCCTCTTTACACCACTGCTGTTGTCATCTATGCATAGTCACTTTAATAACTCTACCTACATGTACATACAACCTCAAATAACTGGTGCCCCCGCACATTGACTCTGTATCGGTACCCCCCTGTATTTAGTCTCGCTATTGTTATTTTCCTGCTGCTCTTTAATTACTTGGTACTTTTATCCCTTATTCTTATCTATCTTTTTTTGAAACTGCATTGTTGGTTAGGGGCTTGTAAGTAAGCATTTCACTGTAATGTCTACTACACCTGTTGTATTCGGTGCATGTGACTAATAAGAGTGGATTTGAATCTCCTGAAGAGTGAGTGCTTCCCAGTCAGTCCAGCAGTGCTACATCTCCAGCAGACAGCACTTTCAGCTAAACATAACTCGTTCATTACATGCTCTTTTTTCTGCAGGCTTTGCTCCCCTTCTTGTGCAAATGAAAACTAATTTCCACTCTCACTTAAAGCAAGGATTAACGCTGTAAAAATGAACAGTTTACCCAAATTTCTTTATCTATTTCAATCTATCCCATTGTCTTTACCAAAGTGTTTCAAAGTCAATCAATCAGGCTGTTACCACATGTATCTGGGGAGGTAGATCTGAGTCAGTATATCTTTTCTTCAGAGATGCAACATGCCCCTCTTGCTATACTCGCAATCCTGTAGTGCTTTCCACACTTAAGATTTGGTACCAGTTTCGGCAACATGTTAAATTCTCTGCTGCATGTACTATGGGTCCTATCAATAAGAATCACTCATTCCTCGCTTCTCTACTAGATAATGCTTTCTCTTACTGGACAAGGAAAGGTATTAAGTCCTTCCAAGATTTTTTCCAAACCTGGCCTCTAAATACTCTTTGCCTCCATCTCACTTTTTTAGGCATTGTGTCTCCTCCCCATTTTCTGGCTTCCCTGCTCCACCCGCTTGCTAACCCTGAGATGGCATATTGACTCTATTACCTCGACAGAAAGCAGTCATTTCTCAGATCTATCTGTGTATTTTGTCATTGGACAAACACTCCGCCAACACTCCATCAAACTTTATTTTATAAATACAACAAGTGTAGACTTTACAGTGAAATGCTTACTTACAAGCCCTTAAACCAACAGTGCAGTTCAAGAAGAAGAAAATATTTACCAAGTATATTAAAATAAAAAGTCATAATAAAAAGCAACACAATAAGAATAACAATAAAGAGGCTATATACAGGGGGCACCGGTACCGAGTCAGTGTGCAGGGGTACAGGCTAGTGGAGGTAATCTGTACATGTAGGTGGGGGCGAAGTGACTATGCATAGGTAACAAATAAACAGTGAGTAGCAACAGTGTACGAAAGGGAGGGGGGTCAATGTAAATTGTTCGGTGGCGATTTTATGAATTGTTCAACAATCTTATGGCTTTTGGTCCTAGACTTGGCACTCCGGTACAGCTTGCCGTGCGGTAGCAGAGAAAACAGTCTATAACTTGGGTGACTGGAGTCTCTGACAGTTTTATGGGCTTTCCTCTGACGCCGCTTATTATATAGGTCCTGGATGGCAGGAAAATTGGTGATGTACGGGGCCGTTCGCACTACCCTCTGTAGCGCCTTACGGTCAGATGCCGAGTAGTTGCCATACCAGCCGCCGATGCATCCGGTCAGGATGCTCTCGATGGTGCAGCTGTAGAACCTTTTGAGGATCTGGGGATCCATGCCAAATCTGGGTGTTGAATTTACACAGGAGTGGTGGGATGATGCGGTTGATAGAGTACACTCCACGACATCTTGTGCTCATCTTGGTCTCATACAATTGAAGGTTTTACACAGGGTGCATTTCTCCAAATCCAGATTGTCTGACATATATCCAAATGTAAATGATGAGAGTGATAGATGTCATGTCTCACCATGTGACCCGAGTCTCATGTTCATTCAATGCTCTAAACTGCAAAGTTACTGGGATTCTATTTGTCAAACTTAATCTGTGATGCTTGAAATGAACCTTCAGCCATGTCCCTTGAAAGCTGTTTTTGGTATTCCAGAAGACTTGCTCTTTACATCCTTATTAGCTCGATGTAGAATTCTTCTCCAGTGGAAGTCTGCTCAGCCCTCTTCTACTTCTCAATGGCTCAATGTTGTAATGTTCCTCCTAAAGCTTGAGAAAATGAGGTATTCTCTTAGGGGTTCCAATGATCCATGTGTTAGAAAATAGCAACCATTGATATTATAGTCTAATGGCTTGCAGAGGCTCTCCTCTGATGAAATGCTTTAAGGTTTCCCAGTAGGCATTGCCAGTAGTCATTACATAATAGGTACAGTCATCAATATAATGCTATCCAGTCCAAGCACGTTTGTCTAAGGTTTACTGATCATTTACTTATTTCTGTTTTTGTATTTTGAATCTGTATTGAGTTGTTTGTATACCCCCCCCCCCCCCCCCCCCCCTGTATTCTTGATTGTTAATTTGTGGTGATATCTCTGTAGAGTTTTTTTTTTCTAGGACCGAATTGAGGGAGGGTGTGGGATGGGTTGGCTATTTGGGGTGATTAGTGTGGGTGGTTGGGAGGGGGTTGGGTGGTTGGGAGGGAGGGAGGGAATCGAGGTGGGTGGACTGAGGTAGGGCGGAGAGGTAGGGGGGGAGGAGTAGGGGCGTTGGGTGGATGTGTTGTATGGAGGGAAGGAGGGTGGTTGGGATATGGTCAAATCTTTGTGCTTACATTGATGTACATTCTGTAAAACTTGAATAAAAATACATACAAAAATAATAATAAAATGTTTAGGCACAATGCTGTCAGTATTGCAAACCTAAGCAGGACACAAACAGAAGTCTCGCGATTTCATCTTCTTCTTATCTGCTGAGTTTAAATGCAACTATTTACTCGCGCCATGAAATCAGCATATATGACAACAATTACACCGGGTGATGCAAAATGAACTCACTCATTGTCACCGATCCGGATACACTCACAGTATAACTAGAGGAGAAAGTGGTTGTGACATCATAATGGTGTTCTCGTCTGTTCTGAAATCAGAATTTTTTTCATTGCCGAGGTACTTGGTAATGTATCACAAAGTGATAGGAATAGAGAAGGGGGGACTGTAATAAGGCATAACTTTATTTCATATTTGTGGGCACTCTTTTCAAACTTTCTGCTGCTAGAATTGAGAGAGAAATGGCACATTTGCCAACTGCAATTGTGATTGACAATGGAACTGACCAGATGAGAGTTGGGACCTCAGGCAGTACAAAGCCTAGTCTGATCTGTAAAAATGTCACTGGCAGATCTGAGAGCAACTCTCGTGAAGGAGAGCTCTGCTTTGGAGATGAGGCATGGGGGAGGAGAGACGACTTGTCTGTGATTCGTCCCATGAAGCGTGGGAGGGTGGTGTCATGGGCTGATATGGAGGCCATATGGAGCTATGTTTTCAACAGGCACGTGAAGAGCCCCTCATGTGAGAGCCCGGTTTTACTGACTGAGTTCCCCTTGACCACCCAGTCGGACAGGGAAAAGACCTGCAGGATGATGTTCGAGGGTCTGGGTGTCCCTGCATTGTACATGGCCCCTCAGTCGCTCCTGGCCCTGCTGTCTTCAGGCAGGGTGACCGGCTGTGTGGTGGACTGTGGCTACGACGTCACCCACACCGTCCCAGTTTTCGAGGGCCACTGCCTCCCCCACGCTGTGCGTCAGCTGGGCCTGGGAGGGCAGGATGTCACGGCCCACCTGGCTCTGCTGCTGAAGGAGTCCGGAGCTCAGTTTTCCAGCACCACACAGGAACATGACACCGTGACCATCATCAAGGAGCAGATGTGTTATGTATCCACTGATCCCTCCTCAGAGACAGCCACGACCATCATCGGCAGCACCGATGCAGACTACCAGCTCCCCGACGGACAGATGCTGAGGGTTGACAGCGAGAGGTTCAGGGCACCCGAAATCCTCTTCTCTCCTCAGACTGTCCGCATGGTAACACAAGGCATTCCAGTCTCCTGGTGAGCTCTGTGTTGGAGAGCGATGCAGACCTGTGGCAGCTGCTCCTAGACAACGCCGTCCTTGCCGGGGGCTCCAGCCTCCTTCCCGGGATGGGCCACAGACTGAGGGAGGAGGCCTCGGCTCTGGCACCGCCAGGATGCCGCGTGGGGCCAGTCCCTGTGATGGACACCGCCTGGCTGGGGGGCTCCCTTCTGTCTTCTCTCTCCATCTTTGGAGACATGTGCATCAGTGCCTTGGAGTACCAGGAGATGGGGTCCAACGTAATCCATCACAAGTGCTTCTGAGTCATGTCTGATGCCTTTCCCTGGCCTGCTCACCAGAGACAATTCAATGAAACACTGATTCTGATTAAAGGTATTTTTCTAAATGTTTCCCAAGGAGAATGAAATGTTCATTTGATAAGGCACAAAATAACTTGGATATAGCCTAGGCTGAAGAGGGCAGGCATAGGCTTACATTAGAGACAAAAAATGATCTATGGGAATAAGAGCTCTTGTTTGGTATTGAAATTAAATAGTTTGATTCAGTGCTAATAAAAACGAATGGATTTTGGAACTTTTGTGTGACCGTGGCACACACAGCTGTCTTATTCCTTATTCCTATGCATGGTCTCCAGAAACCATTATGTCACTGCAACCGGGAAACTGACGAGCATCCCACTCCAGTCTGCTCTTACGGTAAACCCCAGATAAATAACGCTGATTGAATGACGGATTGATTACTTGTCAGGTCTCGTAGTTGAAGAGACTTTTGCAATGGAAAAGTCAATCAGAATTGATGAGGACGGCTCTGTACCCTGTCTGTGACCTAATCGAGCTGCTGAGTTGGAGGATAAACGACTGCCCGTAGACATCCCCGCCACACCATGTCCATAAATACTTCTCCAGATTGTCTCGAGAGTGCATAGTAATCCGCCCCCTAGATAGGTCTACCGGGAATCACTGTTAAAATGCACTCAACTATCTGCCTCACCAAGATGTCAATAGTTTGCTTGCTCCTGAAATACCAGCAGTAAATGTATACATCACCATCATCGTATTGCTAGTGTTATCTACATATCTATACCTCTGTTGTAGAATATATTTTTGTATAGGTACGTTTAGAAAATAGTTTGTTTCATCGCGTTATTGAAAACCGTGCCGCTTATTGAGCACTAGATGGCGGTACAACATTATGGACCAACAAACGTTAGAAATATTGTAGTCTAGGATTCTGTCATCACTTGTTTGGTTGGGTGTAATTTACTGTAGCTGTTGTACAGCGTTTTAACAAATTTAACACCTCCAAACCAAAGATATGCATCAGGATTGACAAATAGCAATACCTTTATTTTGACTATTTTCTACATTTTGGAATAATAGTGAAGACATCAAAACTATTAAATAACACATGAAATCATGTAGTAACCAAAAAAGTGTTTTAAAAAAATCCAAATATATTTCATATTTGATATTCTTCAAACTAAGAATATTATGACAAGAACAACTCAAATAAGCAAAGACAAATGACAGTCCATCATTACATTAAGACATGAAGGTCAGTCAATGCAGAAAATGTCAAGAACTTTGAAAGCTTCTTCAAGTGCAGTCGCAAAAATCATCAAGCGCTATGATGAAACTGGCTCTCATGAGGACCGCCACAGGAAAGGAAGACCCAGAGTTACATCTGCTGCAGAGGATAAGTTCATTAGAGTTACCAGCCTCAGAAATTGCAGCCCAAATAAATGCTTCACGGAGTTCAAGTAACAGACACATCTCAACATCAACTGTTCGGAGGACACTGCGTGAATCAGACCTTCATGGTTGAATTGCTGCAAAGAAACCAATACTAAAGGACATGAAATGAATACAATCTCAACAGACAAATAGTTTTTTGGAGAGTATTTGGTTGCAGTGTTATAAACTATTAGCAGCTCTTAGTTGATTGTTGTTAATGCAGAGTGGCACACTTTGATGAGCAAAGACATATTATTTTGTTGAAGCACATAACGGTATGTTGATACTATAACTTACAGTAGTTAGATTGTATTTGCTCACATGTTCTCCACAGCGTCATGGGCATTGTTATGATGCTCTTGTCTTGGTGCATTTTCTTCGGGTTTCTCAAGTGTGTCGGCAAGATGCAGACTTAACTTATTTGTTCAAATGCAAGGGTTGTGCTCTTCCACGCTCTACCAAGCTCATCAAATATATGTTGCCTTAAACACGACTGAACCAGTAAGTATTCAATTGAACCAAGAACTCCTTGCTTGAATCACATGACATCGAATGAAAGCCTTGCGTAAAGACGTAACGTAACCACAGTCACTAATACTTCATTAGCTACTTCATTCTCCAGCACAAGTTGGGTTTGCAGGGGAAACATGTTGACTTCACATGAGGAGAGGTTACTGGGTGATTGCTGATTTTAAAAAAAAGGATGAAATGAATTGGTTGAATGTGGACTTTGTATAAGGAGTGGGCATATATACGGGCCCTATGGCTGTAGGTCTAGGTTTTCAATCTACGCTGAGTGTACAAAACATTACAAACACCTGCTCTTTCCATGACATAGATCCCCCTATTGTTGTCATTTGTTAAATCTACTTCCATCAATGTATTATGGAGGGGAGAAGACAGGTTAAAGAAGGATTTTTAAGCCTTGAAACAACTGAGACATGGATTGTGTATGTCTACCATTCCGGGTGTGAAAGGGCAAGGCAAAAGATGTAAGTGCCTTTGAACAGGGTCTGGTAGTAGGTGCCAGTGGGAGATGATTTCACCTTTCAGCAGGACAATAATCTAAAACACAAGGCCAAATCTATACCGGAGTTGCATACCAAGAAGACAGTGAATGTCCCTGAGTGGCCCAGTCATAGTTTTTACTGAAATCTGCTTAAAGAGAGAGACCGTGAATATACCATTTGTATACCAATTGATTAAAAAAATATATTATTTATAAATCCCTCGTGACCTTAGTTCAACTTCAGAACACAAAATATATGCATTTTTTTACTCTATTGTTTACAAACGATGTAATTGTAAACAAGCACTAGGCTCAAAACATGGTTAAAACTATACCACTATTTTCCCCTTGAGCAGAGACTCAGAGAAGCATGTAGTTTTGTCAGGAGGATGCAGACAGCTCAAGAGGTTTGCTTTAGACATGCAGAATTATTATCATTATTGCTTTACAGATAATTAAGCAAACTGATTATGGCTCTAGATCACAGGAAAAAGCTGTTTCAGGAGTTTGAAATAATGCTACATTGGGTCTCCCGAGTGGCGCAGCAGTCTAAGGCACTGCATCACAGTGCTTGAGGTGTTACTAAAGACCCAGGTTTGATCCCAGACTGTGTCACAACCGGCCGTGACCAGAAATCCCATAGGGCGGCACACAATTGGCCCAATGTCCTCCGGGTTAAAGAAGGATTTTGCCGGGGGGGGGGGGGGGCTTTACTTGGCTCATCACGCTCTTGTGGTTGGCCGGGCGCCTGCAGGCTGATTTCGGTCATCAGTTGAACATGTTTCCTCCTCACATTGGTGCAGCTGGCTTCCAGGTTAAGTGGGCGGGTGTTAAGAAGCACGGATTGGTGGGTCATGTTTTGGAGGACGAATGACTCAACCTTCGCCTCTCCCGAGCCCGTTGGGGTGTTGCAGCGATGATATTGGATCGCAATTGTGGAGAAAAAAGGGATTAAATACAACAACAACAAAAAATGCTAAATTCTCCAATTTATGGATGGGGGCATAGCCCTCCTCCAGGATCACCCCCCAGCCATCCTCACATACTTTGTGCCTGCTCAGTTTTTTGGGGTGCATGACACTCCTGCCCATAACCAAACGGTGGAAATATGAACACCTCAATATACAAATAGCCACAACAGTGTAACCTAATATTAACTTTGATCGAAAAGTAGAAGGGTAT
This sequence comes from Oncorhynchus gorbuscha, assembly GCF_021184085.1. Classification (NCBI taxonomy): domain Eukaryota; kingdom Metazoa; phylum Chordata; class Actinopteri; order Salmoniformes; family Salmonidae; genus Oncorhynchus; species Oncorhynchus gorbuscha. The sequence goes on along the minus strand of NC_060191.1, from coordinate 43,485,730 downwards.
AGTGGATGCTTTTCGATGTAGTTAAAAATCCAGGAGCGAACAGTTGCAGATTATTTCTGCGTATCTCTACTGAACGGAAAAGTCAGGCAGAAAGTTGGAGTTCCCCGTGGCAATGTAGATTGTGTTGAATGGGTGTCGGTACCAGAGCTCAGTGGTCCGTATAGGTTATAAAATACTCTCACTTCTCTCCACGGAGGGGCACTGCTCACCGGGGCACTAGCGTGCTCCACTCCCGTCCTTTTCGCCGGCTCACACTCCTTAGAACATGTTTCACATAAGGCATTATATGAATTATTACAATTGAATAAGAGCAGGAAATTATGGTAATATGATTATACTCTCGAAGTTAAAGGTGAAAGAATGGTTGTAAAAACACAGGCAGTATGGCATGATGATTCTAACACCCAGCACACGTTTATGTCAAAAGCATAAAATGTGTAGGCACTAGTATCAGATTCAAAAGCAGTTGCACATATAAGAGTTATAAAACAAGTTATAATAATAACTATTATTATTAGGCTATTATTAGTAATAGTATTATTATTGTTATTGGTGTTGTTAATATGTGTTGTTATTATTATTGTTGTTAGTGTGGTTTATTTATAAAGACGTTTTATTTGTAGGCCTATTTGAAATGCTTTTGTTATTAGTGTTATTATAATAAAAAGTATATGTTTTATAAATCTATATACTGCTCATGCAAAATACTGCTAATGCACATACAACAATTGACTTGACAATATATTATTTTAATGTTTTTGCAAATGTGATGGGAGTATTTATACCGTATTATTATTTGTATTTAGTGGTATAGTCTACACGCTTTATTGTCATTGTCCATCTCCTTATTTTATTTCAGAAACGTCTTGGCTGGGCAAAGCATTGATAAAATATCCCTGTTGATCACTTGATTGATTACCTTGCTCAAAGGTCACGCGGGTGCGCGGTAATTTCCTTGTGCCGGAGGCTCCCTTCTCACTTTTAGTCTGGCTTCGACAGCTCCTATACAAATTATGTATTTATTTTAACCCCTAAACAACCTCCCAAACATAACTAAATGCATTGAAATAAACAATCAATTACCAGATATTAACGTGAGTTCTTATTTTCTGCAGAAATTACCAAAGGTAACGCATCTAATTAGGTTAAAATAGGATCCAAACGTTGTGAACTGCCCAACCACGTTTTTTTATGGGAATTAAATTCGAACTATAGCACAAGAAAGCAAATAATTTAGCTATACTTGCAAAAGGTCTTGAACCCAATGAATGTCTAATAATTACAACCCACTGGGCTGCACATATCTCTCCAGCGTTCCCTGGTCCTGCCATTCCGCGCCTCCGGGTCAGCGTGTCATAATAAAGTATGTATTCTGAAAGTGGTCTCGAGAACAGTGAGTTATTGCAATGAATGAAAACTGTTTCCATTTAGGCTAATTGAGCGCGCTGCCTCGAGCTGTAGCTGTGGGTCTGAAAGGCTGCATGCCTGCCTGCGCCGCAAGCCACCCTCTCCAGCACACCGTGTACTTAATAGCACCATTTATATCATTACTTTGGGGCTAGGCTGAGGTATACCCACAATAAAGTACCTATATTAACCTTTCTTGACTTGGTGACTTAAATTACTTGGTGATTTCTCTAAACTGTAAGTATGTTGGATGAATAACTTGAGACAGTTTTTCCTTAATGACACCTTTATGAACATTTAACATATAGTTTGACAGCGAATGTATTTGACTGAATTGGATAACACACACACCCCACGCGCATGTTCTATTGATAATGTGGTACTGACTCAATTGCCCACAGTTATCAAAAACATACCCAACACCTTTAAACCTGAATTCATATTCCCGAGAGGTATTTTAGCGTAAATGGGGTCCAACCTATGGACGTATACTTGCCGTATTGAAAGGTATATTGGACATCGGCCAAAGGGATGTCTTATTTTTGTTCTTTACAATTTATATGATGTCATTACTTAAATCAATTTCAACATACTTTGGAATCAATAAATCGAGTTCACAAGCCATTGAAGGGTTCACGTGCAAGATCAACGTGACCTCATGCGGATCTAATTAATGAGCAATTACCTTAATTATACTGCGTTTTAATTCATAAACAAATACACCTTGCAGTTAATATCTCTCCACTACGACTATAGTGCAATAGCCCAATAAGATTGTTGGGGTTTTCATTGTTAGGTTCATCGGACCAATCGTATGTTGATACAATGGTGCCCAAATCCGATAAGTGTGAAACAAAGTAAAACAGTTCAATTGTGCATCAGCTTTACACAAAAGTTCAAATAGACTATTCGAGTTCAACAACATCAATCAATTTGCAAGCAAACGATGGAATTTATACATGCACGCCAGCAGAAAGGTTTTTTTTAATTCAAAGTATTAAACAGATTAATAATTGTCACCACTTCACAAAAAAAGCCTCGGACAGCCTCATATTAGAGCTGTCAGTTCGACTGCCCACATACCAGGGGAGAGGAGGAGGGATTCATTCATTTCCTAGTGTTCGCTGTGATGGTCAAAACACAATTAAATCTTATACAACATTTAATGAAAACGTTTCACATTAGTAATTTAGCCGAACATTGATGAATGTGATTTCATTTGAACCCAAAAGGTAGGCATGCATGGTGAGAGTTTGAGAATAGTTCATTATAATGAATGTCTCCGGCTCTCCGTAGATTCGAGGTCGTGTCGGCTCTGTTTCATATTCCGTGATCTTTAAAGATCTGACACGAAGGGATCTCTCTGCGATTGCCGTCTGACTAGATCAGTCATATCAAGTGATAAATCGTTCCAAACTTTTTGTTGGCGGCGCTGCCAGATTGGCTATGCGCATGTGCGAAGGTGTCCAAACTGACAATGCTGGAGAGATAGCGAGTCTGGATTGAGAAACACAGAGAAAAGGACAGAGACAAAAGAAAAAGGAGGAAAAGATCCAATAAAATCGAACAAACCCAAAGCCGAAGGACTGGCACCATGAGGTCCAAAGGCAGGGCACGGAAACTGGCCACAAGTAGGTGCAATATCCCTTTCTTTGCCTTTTGAAACTGCCATCTTGTAAATGTGTAGCTGTATCTCAGTTATCAATGCTGTTTCGCATCTAAAAACGAGGTACAATATATTGTATCTTGCTTACATGAGTGTCAGTAGCCAATAGCCCCCACTCACGGCTGAGCAGAGGTACAATACAGTTGCGAGAAGAAGTTGGTTCAAGGGTTTCGAGTTGATGCTGTCAATGCCAGTTCGTTTCACGAATTCAGGAAAAAAATCAATTGGCGTTTTAAGTTATGAAAAGTTGTGCAAGCGGGAGAGGCACTTCTCGGGGAACGAACTTCTACCGTTATTGGGTTGTGCTTTGTATAGTGGGCGCTACAGCGTTGGCCAATTCTCGTCCGGTCCTGCGACGCTGTTGTTGCGTGGGTTTCTGTATACTTCAATTTGCAGAAGCAACTTTGATAAGGCAGTTTGCCTCATTCAGACTTCGGAAATGAAAGATCCAGAATGAAGGACTCATGCATTTAAATATAATCAGGTACCATTGCTGACAAAAGTCCAAAATATTGTTGCCTTGTTAGATGTAGCCTAGAATAAATGCGTATGGTTGTTCGCTCTACCTATCATTACGTTATAGCCTTGGGTTATTACGCTGTATTGTATCTGTATTATGGTGTATTTCGTTTGTGCAACAAGTACATCATCTATGTTATATAATTAATGTTACGGTCTGTGTACAAAACGTGTTTACATCTTTATGTTATACAGAAATGTAATGATGTTTGTGTTGTGCCACTTCACATTGAAGGGCACGGAGGCTTTGAACGCGAATATTCAGTAGCCTAATACAGTATTTCTGTCATTGATTGAAACGGTTAAATTATTCGTCTGAGTTCTGAAAGCAATTCAACCCCCAGGGAGCAACACGCTGATTTTGATAAAAGGCGTTTACTCCAATAAAATTGTATTGTGATCTATGGCAATCTCCCAAAATGCACTACAATGTTTATGTAATATGTAGGCCTATCTCTCACATCAAAAGTCAAGCAGATGATGTAGCTATAATCATTATGTACAATCCTTCAAGTAGTTAATGCTACAGAAGTAAACGTTTTCGATAATTATTTCAAATTGTGTATAGGCCTATTGCAATGTAATTGCATTTTCTGAGTCAGTAACATGTTCCATTGTTGTTTAACCTTTATGAATGTGTATAGCCAGTAGGCTATTTTTTTGCAGTCATTTTCTAAGATTAACAAACAAAAAAAACATTTTGATATTTTAAGTATATAATTTGAATGTTTTGAATTATAGTTTTCTCATGTCTGGACAACAGTGTAGCCACAGGTCAACACCGGTAGGTTGCAGTCCTGGAGCCAGGGGTCGCGGGTGTTATTCTTTCAATAAACGTCTGCGAGACCTGACAGTCTTGTTATTGTGTGTGTAACTTTCTGCCTTAAACATATATTCCTGCTACAAATTGATCATTTCGCTGGACCTTTCTGGAGCTCAGACAGATGAGAAATTACCTTAAAACCCTTTCCTCTTTAGGATATTAATTTATTTAGGCCTACAAACTCAGTGGATGACACTCATCCAACCAGCAGTGTTATTTTGAAATCGAATTGTGAGTGTTTTATTTGTTCAAACAATACTGGGCATCTTTTCCCATTTGTGATGTAACTTAACGATAATCGTACCAGATGCATCGTTATTTACGAGCCAACTTTTTAAGTGTTTCCCAAACAAGCACGTAGAGAGGACGTTTGCTATATGAGTTGTTAGACCATTTGTCGATACTTGATAGGATGGAAAGAAAAGCAGCGCTGCTCTCGGATCAGCTTTCTCCATTCAAATCATACCTTAACATAAAAGTTATTCCATAATACTGACGATGGATCAGCTCCTAGAGACATATTGCCACCTATGGCTGCAAATAGGCTATTGAGGCGGCTAATTATGCTTTCCCAATAATAATGCACTAAATCACAGATTGGGCATGTCATTGAGCACATGTCGTCACACATTAAAAACATTGAGCCAAAAAATGACAGACAGTACTAGACGCAAAATATAACTAAATGTAATTGTACATGAAATTGATTTCAATATGATTGAACTCGCCTATATAACCAATATAACCTATAACCTATGTATCTTTTAATGCAGTCATCTCAGTTCTCATTTAAATCATAATTATACCCTTCACTTGTTTGTAGCAATTGCAAATACTTTGGCAACTTTTTATGTGTAGTCAACTTCATTCTGAAGTTATCGCAGTCACCAGGTCCGGCCCTAGCCTTTTGGGGGCCCTATGGGAAATGTTGTTTAAATTTCCTCCAATTCTACACATTTTGCCATGGAATGCAGACAAAATGGTGCAGTTTAAGCAACTTTGCTGCAATTCTACTCATTTTGCCATGGTGTGGGGAGAAAAATGTGCAGCTTTAAAGCTATTTTTTAACATGACTTATGCCATGACTGTTAGTGACTGACATAACAAGAGAAAAACTTCTGATGGACATCTAGATAACTCTCAACAGTAAGTTGAGACCCCAACTGAATTCCCCCCCAATGTATATATATCTAATATATATATATATTTAATAATTTTGGGGTCTGGGGCACTATAGGCCGGGTGCCCACAGCGACCGTTTATGTCGTGCCTAGAGCCGGCCCTGGCAGTCACAGTCAGACAGATAGCCTAAATATCTTGATTCTACGTTTAGCGAAGATCTTTTATGAATAAAGTGATGCGGAAGGGCAAAAAAACATATATTGATGCACTCTACGAGTGGTCTGGATCACTCGTAGATGTGCGAAGGTTTTTTAAGGCTACTAACGAATGCTATGGGAAACACCTCGGCTACTAAAAATGGTTCTAATGATGATCTCAATGCTACGAAGGCTCCGAGGAAGGAGGCCCTGACACAAAGATAAAGGTGTTGTACATGTAGAAATAAATCCAGTTTACATGTTGTGTGCTGCCTTTGTGTGCAAGCTACCCCCCCCCCCCAGGGGCAAGTATATGCAAGTATTTGTGGATTTTGTTCTGTGCAAGATACTTTACAAATGAGATGCATTTTTCACATCCGTTTTATTTTTGGGGGTTGGCTATTCATTGTGTTTCAAATTGCTCACCAAAATACATTTCCGAAGGGAAATTTGACGTTCAAAATAAACTTGAATGGATCACATTGAATTGACAGCACCAAGACGAGTCGAAGAGCTTTATAACCATAGGCCAACTTTTAATGTGAAAAGTTTGTCAGGAAGAACTTTAAGAGCTAAACAGACAGGGACTCTGTAATTATTTATTTCCTGTGCTTCATGGATTTGTCTTTCGTGAGCTTCGGTGTCATTGCAGGCCCTTTAGCCTTTGGCACAGAGGATCTTTCGTGACGATATGAAATAAACCCATCAGACGGCCAGCTCTCATCAGGATCTCTTACAGACTGTTGTTCATGGCAACATGGCCCAGTGTTTACAGAATATGTGTGAAAAGCAAACAATATGCATATTATTCTGTGATCACTAACAAGGCAAAGGGCACACACACACACACGCACACACACACACACACACACACACACACACACACACACACACACACACACACACACACACACACACACACACACACACACACACACACACACACACACACACACACACACACACACACACACACACACACACACACACACACACACACACACACACACACACACACACACACACACAGCCATAATGGTTTAGTAGTGCATTTAGTAGTGGTTTTGGCGCCTGCTGCAATCGGCCTAAATATTAACAGTCCCTTGAAGGAATGCGCTAGGCTACAGCACCAGCCGGTCTGCCCATCCAGTTCCAGGCATAGTTCTAAATCATTACTTATAATCTGAGAATAGGGGGCTAATTTGAGGTATATTTAAACATTATTATTTACTCAAGATGTAAGAGGAAGATTTCTAGGCTACCTATTAAGTCAGTGGGAGAGAATGTTCTGATAGCTCGGCACAGTTTCCCCCCGGGAACTGGGACGTTCTGGCCTGTAGCCAGCACTGCACAATGTCAACAGTGAATATTTAAATTCCCAGACTCCCCATAAGAGGTCTGCCGGTAAATGTGTTCAGTGTGCGGCCTGTCCTGCTAAGTTCTGTTCAGAGGCTGGTCCTGTAGGTCTCCTCGCGCCACAGAGAGTGTTTGTGCTCGAGCTCGATTGATGTGCGCATGGCGGGCAGATGATAAAACACAGTGGAGTGAGTTAATGAAGGGGGAGTTGGTAGGTGTGGAGGTGGTAATAGAAGTGGGATTGGTGGTGGAAGATTAGTTCAGATGTCATATGGGAGTCCCCCCCCCACACACACACACAAAATAAAGATAAAACAAATGATTTGTCCTAATATCATACTTCAGCTAGGACTATAGGCCTAAGCTAACTCCTTGTCTGCCTAACGTTAGTAACCAACATGCCTCTCAACTAAATGCTCAGGGGGTAGTGTGAGATATCTGACCCTTGGTGACCCACTTGTAATGTCCTCAAAAAGAAGAGATAAGACTCATGCTGAATTGGATTCCATTTTTTTCATGCACTACCCCTTGTATTTAAAACAACATACTTTTGGTTTATTCACACATATATGAACGTGTCTTTTCAGACATAGGTTGAAACAATGAGAGGATATTAGACATGCTCATAGTCTGCTCATAGTCTGCTCACCCTATAGTCACCTGTTGTCCCGTATGTGCACAGCAAATTTGAGATCAAAATTTTAACACTCACAGTGTTAAATTGAACACTTCGAAATGATGTGTGACCCACCGAAATAGTGTTAAACTAACACTTTTCAAAGTGTTCACAAACTAACACCCCTAGAGTGTTTTGTAAAGCCTTATTTGGATATTTCCCAGCGTGCCTTTCAAGTGAACATGAGCAATACCCACCCATGACTGTGTTTGTTAGTGACAGTTGTGTTCATTGATTTTTAGTTCTAAAGCCTTCACCAAGTGACTGCTTATGTGAATGTGTGAACCCTTGATGACAATATATCACACATTTCATAAGGCCTTTAGTTATGGCTTAAATATCCTCAACATTTTGGTCTGAAAAACTTGGCTCATGGGCCACATCAGACATGCAAGCAACAATAAGCTGGTTTATGATGTGATTAGTGATTCATATCAGAATCAAGCCAGAGGGAGTGTATTGGAATGTATTTATCACCAACCACAACCTGCATTCAGAATGACAGCTAGGGTGAAGGACTTCACAAACAACACTTACCTTAACCATGTGAACTGGAACAACCATCTCAGTAACAGGGGCAATAAATCCAACCACTTACAGATTGGATTTGTTTAGAAAAATATAAGTTATTAATTGTTGTATAGTATAAGATCAATTTAACAATCAATGTGCATGCAGAAACATAGATTTTCAAACAAACTATTCTAAACATCAACCTGCAACAAAGCATTCTGGGAAGAATGATAATGAGGCCCTTCCCACATCTTTTTCACTGAGAGAATAAACATAAATGAACTCAAGCAGTCCAGTAACAACAACACCACGCAGTGTTGATTCCAATGTGAATTAAATGACACTGCGTTGATTCATCGCATGTGGTGTCAATTTCAATCCCACTGATGTTAACCCCACTAGAATCAACAGTCAGATATAACACTCACAACACGTCTTACCTTAACACCAAGATTTGAACACTTGCAAATCTGCTGTGTGTCAGTTCATGTGAACAGTCCATAAATCAATTGCTCTCGCCATAGACCCATGCACTGAAATTGAAATTAAATTAAATGTATTTGACATTTCTAAATAAAATTTTAGAAAAATATGATTATTATTATGTTATTTTTGATTCCCTAATTGCTTTGGTGGGTTAGTATTCCCTCAGAGGCAGGAGTGAAGTCTAGCTAAAGCTGATTATAAGCTATAATAATTTTAAGACTGCAGGTCAACTCTGTTGAGGACTTGCTATTAAGAATTATGTAAAATTGAGTCAGTATGCCCTACTCATCAATATGAAGTGTGTGTATGTGTATATTAATATACGCTGCTCAAAAAATAAAGGGAACACTTAAACAACACAATGTAACTCCAAGTCAATCACACTTCTGTGAAATGAAACTGTCCACTTAGGAAGCAACACTGATTGACAAAACATTTCACATGCTGTTGTGCAAATGGAATAGACAACAGGTGGAAATGATAGGCAATTAGCAAGACACCCACAATAAAGGAGTGGTTCTGCAGGTGGGGACCACAGACCACTTCTCAGTTCCTATGCTTCCTGGTTGATGTTTTGGTCACTTTTGAATGCTGGCGGTGCTTTCACTCTAGTGGTAGCATGAGACGCAGTCTACAACCCACACAAGTGGCTCAGGTAGTGCAGCTCATCCAGGATGGAACATCAATGCGAGCTGTGGCAAGAAGGTTTGCTGTGTCTGTCAGCGTAGTGTCCAGAGCATGGAGGCGCTACCAGGAGACAGGCCAGTACATCAGGAGACGTGGAGGAGGCCATAGGAGGGCAACAACCCAGCAGCAGGACCGCTACCTCCGCCTTTGTGCAAGGAGGAGCACTGCCAGAGCCCTGCAAAATGACCTCCAGCAGGCCACAAATGTGCATGTGTCTGCTCAAACGGTCAGAAACAGACTCCATGAGGGTGGTATATGAGGGCCCGGCGTCCACAGGTGGGGGTTGTGCTTATAGCCCAACACCGTGCAGGACATTTGGCATTTGCCAGAGAACACCAAGATTGGCAAATTCGCCACTGGCGCCCTGTGCTCTTCACAGATGAAAGCAGGTTCACACTGAGCACGTGACAGACGTGACAGAGTCTGGAGATGCTGTGGAGAACGTTCTGCTGCCTGCAACATCCTCCAGCATGACCGGTTTGGCGGTGGGTCAGTCATGGTGTGGGGTGGCATTTCTTTGGGGGGCCGCACAGCCCTCCATGTGCTCGCCAGAGGTAGCCTGACTGCCATTAGGTACCGAGATGAGATCCTCAGACCCAGGTTGGCCCTGGGTTCCTCCTAATGCAAGACAATGCTAGACCTCATGTGGCTGGAGTGTGTCAGCAGTTCCTGCAAGAAGAAGGCATTGATGCTATGGACTGGCCCGCCCGTTCCCCAGACCTGAATCCAATTGAGCACATCTGGGACATCATGTCTCTCTCAATCCACCAACGCCACGTTGCACCACAGACTGTCCAGGAGTTGGCGGATGCTTTAGTCCAGGTCTGGGAGATCCCTTAGAAGACCATCCGCCACCTCATCAGGAGCATGCCCAGGCGTTGTAGGGAGGTCATACAGGCACGTGGAGGCCACACACACTACTGAGCCTCATTTTGACTTGTTTTAAGGGCATTACACCAAAGTTGGATCAGCCTGTAGTGTGGTTTTCCACTTTCATTTTGAGTGTGACTCCAAATCTAGACCTCCATGGGTGGATAAATTTGATTCCATTGATAATTTTTGTGTGATTTTGTTGTCAGCACATTCAACTATGTAAAGAAAAAAGTATTTAATAAGAATATTTAATTCATTCAGATCTAGGATGTGTTATTTTAGTGTTCCCTTTATTTTTTGAGCAGTGTATATACAGTGCATTCAGAAAGTATTCAGACCCCTTCCCCTTTTTCGCATTTTGTTATGTTATAGCCTTATTATGAAATGGATTAAATAAATAAAAATCCTCATCAATCTACTCACAATACCCCATTATGACTAAGTGAAAACAGATTTTTAGAAATGTTTACACATTTATTAAAAATAACACATTGAAATACTTTACATTTATATTTAGACCCTTTGCTACGAGACTTGAAATTGATCTCAGGTGCATTCTTGATTGGAGTCCACCTGTGGTAAATTCAATTGGGAGGTGAACAAGAACCTAATGGTCACTCTGACAGAGCTCCAGAGTTCCTCTGTGGAGATAAGAGAACCTTCCAGAAGGACAACCATCTCTGCAGCACTCTACTAATCAGGCCTTTATGGTAGAGTGGCCAGACGGAAGCCACTCCTCAGTAAAAGGCACATGACAGCCCGCTTGGAGTTTGCCAAAAGGCACCTAAAGGAGTCTCAGACCATGAGAAACAAGATTCTCTGGCATGAATGACAAGTGTCATGTTTGAACAAAACCTGGCACCATCCCTACAGTGAAGCATGGTGGTGGCAGCATCATGCTGTGGGGATGTTTTCAGCTGCAAGGACTGGGAGACTAGTCAGGATCGAGGGAATGATGAGCAGAGAAAGGTACAGGGAGATCCTTGATGAAAACCTGCTCCAGAGCGCTCAGGACCTCAGACTGGGGCGAAGGTTCACCTTCCAACAGGACAATGACACTAAGCACACAGCCAAGACAACGCAGGAGTGGCTTCAGGACAAGTCTCTGAATGTCCTTGAGTGGCCCTGCCAGATCCCGGACTTGAACCCGATCAAACATCTCTGGAGACACCTGAAAATAACGGTGCAGCGACGCTCCCCATCCAACCTGACAGAGCTTGAGAGGATCTGCAGAGAAGAATGGGAGAAACTCCCCAAATACAGGTGTGCCAAGCTTGTAGCGTCATACCCAAAAATACTTGCGGCTGTAATCGCTGCCAAAGGTGCTTCAACAAAATACTGAGTAAAGGGTCAGAATACTTATGTAAATGTGATATTTCATTTTTTTTATTATACATTTGCAAAACTTTCTAAACACCTGTTTTTAGTTTGTCATTATGGAATATTGTGTGTAGATTGATAAGGGGGGAACTATTTAATCCATTTTAAAATAAGTCTGTAATGTAGCAAAATGTGGAAAAAGTCAAGGAGAACGAATACTTTTTGAATGCATTGTAAAATGTGTGTTTAAAGTCAAGGCCTATAAGCCAATTTAAACTTGATCCAAAAATGAGGCTCTGTATGGATGGTGTGACGCAATTGCGGCGCCTCTGGAGGCACGCAGAGGCCAAATTGAGTTCTGTACCGCATATCCGTGCACCTCTCAAATGTTGTAACAATGCGGAGGGCTCTGTATAGCTCTGTATTGACATGATTGGTTGACATAGGTGAGGGTGGGAGGTCCTGTATAAACACAAACGTACTTCCTTGACAACTTCCTTCACAACAGCTCTACTCTGCTCAGTGAACCACAATACGTATAAATGCTTTTGCAATGCAGCCTCCTCAGATGTCAGGGCTTTCATACTTCTTGCGCTTACGGAGCGGAGCAGATCTATTGTGAAAGACAGTTGCCAAGGAAGTTAGTTTGTGTTTATACAGGACGTACCACCCTCACCTACCATCAACTCGCGCCCATAAATTGCCTTTAATTCTGCGCTCGTACGTGCATGTGTGTGTTGGTGTGAAAGCGCGTGGCGCATTCTGCCTGTCAGCCAGCGCCTCTTTCTTGCCGACGATTGCTTCCTCCTTGCGTTGTGCAATGGGCCATGCATCTGACGTTTGTCTGGCGGACCTCGTTAAAAACGGGTTAATGTATCGTGCCATTTAAAAGGTGAGAGGGAGTGGGCACGATCTGAGAGACCCTATTAAATAGTCATTGTCCTGTCGCAGCGCTCTTTGCATGCTCTCCCGCTCCGTTTAGAGCCAAACGTCGGTAAGCAATTGTGCGGTATCTCCCTGAGCAATGAGCCGTCACCGCACGTCATTTTTCACGTGCGCTGTGGGCGATAATATGTTTATATTATCTCCCGCTTCAGCTCCTGAAAGCATATAGGCCTAAAGTCTAAAATGGGATACATTAAGTTGTTCATTCGTAGGCCAAAATATTTCATCCAAATGCATATGGTAGGTAGGCCTGATTGTAATGTAGACCTTTCTCATTCTCAACCCTATTTAGTAGGCTGGCTTTTTGGGACAAAGTGGGAGCTGAATGGTTTGGTTGCATAAGGAAAACCTTTAACATTTTTTGGGGGGAAAACACATGTCAGGGAACCAACCAGTCTCATCAGTCATTTCCAAAATGTACTTTGAGATGATGTTGAAATAGGCAAGAAACCCAGAAAAGAGTGGTAAGCTACTGTATTTGTCTGTCTCAGTCATCTCAGTTTATGCTCGTTGTAACAGTAATATTTTGTGCTTGTGTGGTATGTGCAAAAAAACAAACTTTCATCACTGTGTGTGTATGTGTTTGTGTGTGTGTCTGTGTGTGTGTGCTTATGTTTAAATTTGGTAAGATATTGGTTCCTGCGGGTGCAGTGTGACAGTGAGACAGCCCCCCTCATCCATCAACGCCTCCGTCTGCATGAGTCGCCCGTCCCCTCTCCTCACCCAATGTCAGAGAAGGGGGTCTCTCTATACCCCCAATACCCCCCACCCCACCATGTCTCTGATGTTAATGACACTGTGACCATACCTATATGCTGTAAACAGTTAGGTCTAGTTACTAGGTTAGTGGTTTGTTTATGTGTTGTTGTCAGGGCGATGAAGGATGGCCCTGTCAGTGGGTTTCAGGAGCCCCTGGTTCCCCAGTTGGTCCCTGGGGGCCCGGCTCAGTGGGTAGCCCTAGGGACCCGTGTCACAACATCCCCTCCTCTCACTCTATCTAAACTGCAGAGTCTGGCATCTCCAATCACCTTTTAAAGAAAGACAAATAAGCCTAAACTATAGGTTTGTGAGTGTGTGTTTGTGTGTGATTGTGTGTGTGTGTGTGTGTGTGTGATTGTGTGTGTGTGTGTGTGTGTGTGTGTGATTGTGTGTGTGTGTGTGTGTTTGTGTGTGTGTGTGTGTGTGATTGTGTGTGTGTGTGTGTGTGTGTGATTGTGTGTGATTGTGTGTGTGTGTGTGTGTGTGTGATTGTGTGTGTGTGTGTGTGTGTGTGATTGTGTGTGATTGTGTGATTGTGTGTGTGTGTGTGTGTGTGTGTGTGTGTGTGTGTGTGTGTGTGTGTGTGTGTGTGTGTGTGTGTGTGTGTGTGTGTGTGTGTGTGATTGTGTGTGATTGTGTGTGTGTGTGTGTGTGTGTGTGTGTGTGTGTTTGTGTGTGATTGTGTGTGTGTGTGTGTGTGAGTGTGTGTGTGTGTGTGTGATTGTGTGTGTGTGTGTGTGTGTGTGATTGTGTGTGATTGTGTGTGTGTGTGTGTGTGTGTGATTGTGTGTGTGTGTGTGTGTGTGTGATTGTGTGTGATTGTGTGTGTGTGTGTGTGTGTGTGTGTGTGTGTGTGATTGTGTGTGATTGTGTGTGTGTGTGTGTGTGTGTGTGTGTGTGTGTGTGTGTGTGTACGCAGTGCTGTGCTGTGATGGGTGAGGGTCAGGCGGGAGTGATGAGGGTGGGTCTATGGCACGGTGACCCAGAGTGTGGGAACACCAAGGGAGGAGGCTGGGGGGGATGGAGGAGGGGGCCACATGTCAAGCCTGGGAACCAGTGTGTGTGTGTTTACCGCAGGGAAACCGTACCAACACAGAACAATGAGCTAACCTTACCCCCTTCTAAATAAAAAAGTCATTTCTGCTTTCTTCCCAAAGGTCAGTGAGTTAGAGATAGGGAGGTTAACACAAAAGGCTACAGTCAGCCTGGCGACTACAGTCTGGGCCACTCGGGTGCCAAGGCTGAGGTCATTATCAACAGCAGGCCCAAGCTAAGCATATTTTTTTATATATGTGTGTGTGCGTGTGTGTGTTACAGAGAGAGGAAGATGGAGAGATAACAGAAAGGGAACATTCCTGTTGGTTCAAACCATTCCCCTAACATCTGATTGATTTCTGTGTCTGAGTGCAGTAGTTATTGTGTGGACACATTGCTCATGGTGCAGTCTCTTTCCCCTCTATTAATGAGGCAATATGATTGGTTGGTGCGTGTGGAGGAACAACCTCCCTTAGCTAATAAAAGGACTTCAATCATGTAGCTGCTCCAATCCATTACCTGGAGCAGGTATCAACTAGCCTGGATCCCAGATCGGTTTGTGCCGCCTTGCCAACTCTTTGTCATTACAGATGGTACCCAGGGTAGGTATCAGCTAGTGTCACCTCCATGCCAGCACAATCCCTCACAGTCACATGCCAGCACAATCCCTCACAGTCACACCAATCTCTCTCAGTCACACTACTACAGGCACTCTGGTCTGGAGAGATTTGTAGCATGGGGCGGATGTGGAACGTGTGGGTTAAATAAAGGGGCTTCTGTCTTAGGGCTATTGAAGACAACCTGGTGCTTTCTATGCCTGTTATATACACCTGCACTCTTTTGTGTACTGCACTGTTGCGGAAGCTAGCACGCTAGCATTTCACTGCACCTTTTATACCTGCTGTAAACTGTGCATGTGACGGATACATTTGATTTGACGCGGATGTTTTTGTGCAGGTGTATGCCATACGTATATGTGAGTTTGTTCATGCCTGAACAACAGGTGAGTAAACTCTCACTCCCTGTACAATGCAGTAGGCCACGTCCCCATGGGGATTGGGTGCTCAGGTGTGTGCGTGATGTGTTTGTGTGTGTGCATGCGCACGACATTGTGTTTGTGCGTGTCCATGTGTTTTTGTATGTTGTTCTTAATAATGTCTCTGTTGTTAAATATTGGGAGTGCTGCCGGCAGAGCGGGTTCTTTCTTTCTCATACTGGACTGGAGCACAGCCACATACAGGAATTATACAACAATCGCTTTGTGAGAGCGCCGATAACAGTGTGTTCCAGCACAGTGGGACCTCCTAGCGGATTGGGAGGGGGGGGATTCAGGGCTGTAGCTGGAGGCCGCTAGGCTGTGGTGCTCGATTATGATTAACTCGGGAGGAAATAAAGAAGGAGAAGAAGAGATCAGGTCCATCTGTAGCTGAGATGTAATGGTGAGATGGGGGGGGGGGGGGGCTGTGGTGTACACCTTTCATCTCAGCCACACCAAGCCCCCGCTATCTAGCCTGGAACCTCATTAACTGGTGACCTCTGACCCCTCAGGACGGGAGAGATGAGGGGAGGGAGACATGATCAAAGCCTGGGGTCATTTCTGATGGAAGCGTTACCTGATTGTTGGCGATAGCCTCTGTCTTATCAGTGTTGGAATGGCGATACGTTGATGAATGCTCCGGATGCTTTGTGACGTGAAGAGCGTCCACATGGTAGTCTGGCACCCCTCGACCCCCTCAGGTGTGAGGGACAGGAACATGTCGTACCTCTGTCCTCGGTGATGTGTCTGGATCATTTCCCCCTCCTGTGTGTGTGTGTGTGTTGACGGCCGGCCAGGGTCACAGTGGGGGGAAGGAATGTGCCTGTTGGAAAGAAATGCGGGGCTGGCTGATTAGCGCTCTGTCCGTACCTGCCGGTTTACTGGACATGCCTCAACGATGTGATTGTGATGATGAGACTGAGGAAAAACGTTGGAGAACAATAGAGACAGTGGAGATTCCTTTCCAAGACGCATTCCAGCAATTCTCGCGCCCGGTGGCCCCCGCTCGGCGCTTTGATGAGCCTCTCTCTGGGCTTCCTGGGATTGTCGCCCGTCCACAAACACAAAAACAAAGCCAGCGGTAGAGCGAAGCTACCCGTCCTCCTCAGGATGTCCTGTTTTGATTAACGTTAGCATCCCTCCCGGCCCTGCGGCAATATTATTCTAACACTGCTAGGAGAGCTGCAGCTAACTGACACAGACACTTTTCCACTCGGTGAACCCAAAGGTCAAATCTTCGACAATGAGCTGGGAAGAATAGGTGTGCTCTTTAAAGGGGAAGTCATGTGATGTGAGTGGAGCGAGGCCTTCGTGTGGTGTGAGTCGAGACGCTCAGGCCTAGACTACAGATCAACCAATTAGACGCTCATCCGTGGTTCTCAAACATTCATTTGAGGTATTAACTCAGAATTTCAAAGTTTTAAGGGTGGGCATTAACTTTGAATGTTTAAGGTACGGGATGAAGTTTGGGATAAACTTAAAGCAAAAATCTTTAAAAAAACATCTTCTCACTGCTGGTTTTGAACGTGCAGCCTTTGGAATGACAGGCACATTCTTAAGCCATCCACCACTCCTGTCCATAACACTCTACCAAAACAGACATGGATGGATGTTGAATACTGACTTGAATCATGGGTGAACAGGCTGTACAGATTGGGGAACAGTTGCAGCTTTGGGTCGAGTAGAGAGGGATTGTGGGCCGCAGTTCTGGAGCAGACACACAGGCCCAACTCCTTTTCTCTTTCCCCTCTTCCACCCTGTTTTGACTCTAACCGACACCAGCCCCTACTTCTCTCCTCTCTCTCCCCGTCCTCTATCCCCCCTCTCTCTCAGAATCAGAGAGCAGTGAAGTGGTGAGGTAGTGTGTTTCTTCTTTGCTTGGGGGCTGAGTTTGACAGGAGGGCACCACTTGTTCACCCCAGTGTCCACAGAACCAGCAGACAGGGGGCCTCTAGGGGCACTCTGGGAGCCTCAGGCCTGGATGTCTCTGTCAGGACCCAGGCTGGACCAGGACCCCCTGTGTTCACCGGGTCACTGGAGAAGCTAATCGATTTCATCTCTGGCTCACACACCCAACCCAGACCCTTACACCAGGGACATTTACATCTTTCCCTCTACTCATAAGACTATTATCCTTCAAAGCCCTGCACTCATTCTGAGGCTCTTTCCCCCCTCTCTCTGTCTCTCTGTATCTCTCGGTCTCTCTCTGTTTGTCTTTCTCACTCTCTCTCTGTCTCTCTCTGTTTGTCTTTCTCTCTCTCTCTCTCTCTCTCTCTCTCTCTCTCTCTCTCTCTCTCTCTCTCTCTCTCTCTCTCTCTCTCTCTCTCTCTCTCTCTCTCTCTCTCTCTCTCTCTCTCTCTCTCTCTCTGTTTCTTTCTTTGTCTCTTCCTCCTCCTTCGGTATCTCTGATTCCCCCACACAAGGGCAAGTTTAAATTTAACCCTCGTCCCGTCTCAGTCTGGGCCCTGGCCCCTAAGGGACGCTGGCGGGGTGGAGGAGACCTTGTTTTCTTGCCCGTTCCCCTGGATGAAACATCTGAATGGGGGAGCGGAGGCTTTGGGAATGGCCTGGAAACTTCCCATTCATCAGTGTAAAGAGATACTGCACTGACAGTTAGCAGACCGCCAGCCAAGCACAACACAGGGCTGCCGCGTGGGCCCTGAGCGCTCAGCCCAGCCCACAGACTGGAGCCTGGCCTAGCTGCTCATCCTACAACTGTCCCAAGGCAACACACAGGCAACACACTCACACACAGGCAACACACTCACACACAGGCAACATAATCACACACAGGCAACATAATCACACACAGGCAACCCAATCACACACAGGCAACATACTCACACACAGGCAACACACTCACACACAGGCAACACACTCACACACAGGCAACACACTCACACACAGGCAACACACTCACACACAGGCAAGCTCACAGACCTTTTCTTTTCACCTCCCCTCTCTTTCTGCACATTCTTCCTCGTTTGTTTCTACAATATCTCACCAGCTCTCTCCTCTCAATTTCTAGCTGTACATGCTCTCCCTCCCTACGCTTCCTCAGTCTCTGAGGGTAGTAGAGGGGAGGATCACCCTGGGCCTGGGTTGAGGTGGGTGGGTGGGAGGGAGGGAGGGAGTACAGGTTTAGGCATGGCAGGAATGGGCACTACAGGGCTGGGCAGGGCGGAGTGCTGCAGGTGGGGTGTCTGTCCACGGACCCTCTGACTGCCCATCAATCGCCGACAGCTGACAGTTTAATCTGTGCGGCCGGGCATGTCATTACTGAGCATGTGGGCAGCCAATCGCATCAGTGATCAATGACAAAGGCTGCTGCGGGTACCAGGAAGAGAGGGAGGGAGGGAGGGGAGAGCAGGAGAGAGCAGGAGAGAAGAGGTAGTTATGGAACTGAAGGTCAGTTCTGGGGAGGCTGTCAGGTGCTGAGAGATGGAGTTATTCCTCTGACGCTGTGCTCTGAGAAACACACACACACACACACACACACACACACACACACACACACACACACACACACACACACACACACACACACACACACACACACACACACACACACACACACACACACACACACACACACACACACACACACACACACACACACTGCTGTGCACCATGAACTTCTGCCCCCCCTCACACACTCACATTCGCTCTCTTTTTTGATTGAGAACCCTATTGGAGAATTGAATGCTGGCATTGTTTTATAAATTCCATGTACAAGGCTTTGGCAGTGTGGACCCTGGCTCTCTTTGGTGGGCAGTGGGGAAAACGCAGTCGTAAAAATAACCACCACTTATGAATAAAAAGTATGTTCATGAAAACGCCACCCCTCCCAGGACGCCCCGCCCCTAGTCATGTTGACACAACCCCCCCGAAGTAAAACAAGGACCCGCTAACAGAAGGAATTCCACACGCTTTACGACTGTTTCCTATTTCATAACCCAATTAATGTCATTTTCACCTCTTCCCCCCTCGCCATGTTTTCCTAACGTATTTAGAACGTTGATGAACAAATTGATGCCTGGGCAACAGTTTTTTGGCTCTAGCCGGAGATAAAGTAACAGTGCTTTTCCCTGTGGGTCATATCCCAGCAGAACACGCTCATTTATCCAGCTGCTATCTCTCAGCACATCCACTAGGTCCCATCTCTGTTCGTCCCCCTCCGCTATGCCCCAGCCGCCCCAACATGGACGCCACTGACTGATGATGACTCGTGACGACATGTCTGACCCCTGACTCCTATGATGTGGGCGTCGATTAAGGCAGCCCCCCGCTGATTCTGGGGGATTGGCTTAAATGCGGAAGACACATTTCAGTTGAATGCATTCAGTTGTACAACTGACTAGGTATCCTCTTTCCCTTCCTTCCCAAGTTGCCCTTATGTCTGTCTGTCTGTCTGTCTGTCTGTCTGTCTGTCTGTCTGTCTGTCTGTCTGTCTGTCTGTCTGTCTGTCTGTCTGTCTGTCTGTCTGTCTGTCTGTCTGTCTGTCTGTCTGTCTGTCTGTCTGTCTGTCTGTCTGTCAGACAGCTAGACGCCTCAGGACTGGTCCTCCATCTGCTGTCTGTCTCTCTAATGCTTCACAGCCCAGTTCATCCCAGACACCTCTTCTTCAGCTGCTTGTTTTTATAGGAGCAATGTAAAAGCTCCTCTCTCCTCCAATCACGCAGCCTTTAACCTAGTTGTGATATTTGATATTGGCATTTAAAGATATTTTTGTTGTTGTTATCAATGCAAGTCTATGTACAGCTTCAGCCTAGTTGTGTGCCAGTGCCGTCACACAAAAGGAACAGACTGGTACTGCCCACCTCATCCATGTTTTGGAGAAAGGGTTCCCGAGTGGTTCAGAGGTCTAAGGGCACTGCATTGCTGTGCTAGAAGCGCCATTACAGACCCGGGTTCAATCCTGGGCTATATCACAACCTGCCATGATCGCGAGTACCATAGGGCGGTGCACAATTGGCACAGCGTCGTCCGGGTTAGGGGAGGGTTTTGTATTTCTGACTGCCAGGTGTTTTGACCGATGAGTGTGCGGAGTGAATCTCCTCCATTTCCACCCTTGCATATAACACTTGTAATTGCTCAGTGCACAGAGGCACACCGGTGAGGGAAAGGCAAGAGTAACAACGTCCTGATTCGATTTTCTGCACGTCTTTCTTTCTTATTTGATGTTTCTGTGCTAATCCAATCTCGTACCGGGGTTATTCCGCCCGGATACAGGTGTTAAGACGGTTGTTGTGGGAGTTTGCATTTGATCGTCCCTCCAATAAAATCAAATTCCTTGGTTGTGATTTGATCAGTCTCAGAAAGGCATGTAAACCTTCCAGACAAAGACTTAAATGTTTAAAGAGGCGAGGGGTGTGTCTGCGGGGGTTGGGGGATTCAATTACAGGTGTCCCCTGTTCCGGCGAGAGCCTGCTGGCTCTGATGAAATGCTCTGCTGCTGCTAATGTAATTGTCATTACATCTGGGAATGCAGCCCTGCGGACGGTGGCCCTGAGGGGACACTTAGGACTGATTCAGTTGGGAAAAGTAGCCAGTGGATAGCGTGGGTGGAAGGGCTACATGGGGATCAGGCTCAAAGGGAGCAGATCCATAAGGCCATGAGGCCCCTGGGGTTCAGGGCCCCCGGGGGCCACTCGGGTTATAGGGGCCACTGCTCTGATAGCTATCACATGTTCAGACTGCACCCCTCTCCCCCTCCCCCAACCCTCTGTGATCAAGACCAGCTATATGATTTATGTCTTGCGATCCTTCAGGGTTGTGTCAGTGTGCCATGTATTGATTCTGTGGAGCTGGACACAAACAACACGTCACTTTCACTGTGTCTCCTCTCCCTACATGTGTAGGAGTGGGTTGGCTAGGCTAGGGGGTCATCAGGAACGCAATTCAAATGTCTTTATAAAACGAGCAGTCTCGACTGCTTAATTGTGTTTGTGTGTCCAGAGACAGGATGTCTGTCTGCCTATCTGTCAGTCTGTCTGTGGGGTTCTCACCTCTGCTGGCGCCACGGCCTGTGGCAGGAGGTCACGACCTTATGACCACATGGTCATCCTGGTCACAGATCTGGCTCTCTGGTCATCCCTGGTCCCTGGTCCTCAGCGACATGGACTGAAATGGGACGTTTGTCCGAGAACGATAGATGTGATCGGGGACATTATAAGCAACATAGCACTAATGTCTAGAGTTAATGCTGTGTTCTGTGACACAACCTTGTCATGGCTTGATTTACATAGCTGCCTATCCAAAAGGAGACCATTGCGCTCTCCCAGAAGTTTGGTAGGTGTGTAAACCCGTGACCTCAGACAATTCTGAAGAGGGCTGCCAAACCGAAACATCTGTTAAGTAAGCTTTATGCAACATCTTTTTGAGTGTGGACCCCTTACCACCATACCCTGCATCCAAAATGACAATCTGTTCCCTATTTAGTGCGCTACTATGGGCCCTATGGAGCTTGGTAAAAAGTATATATAGGGAATAAGGTGCCATTTGGGACTCAGCTTAGACTGGGTATCTCTGAAAAGGTTAAGCCTGTGAAATGAAGGTTAAAATGTTTCCTGTGTGCCATTCTATTTCTCATCATGTGTAATTAGGCCACGCAGCTCTGTCTAGACTCTGACCTCTGACTTTTAGGTCTGGGGTGGGTGACAGTGAGGTGTGACAGTCCTCCCAGGCAGCCAGGTGGGCCTCCCAGTTAGACCATGTTACTAAGTCTGTAGCCCTCTGCTGGACGAACTCTCCCTTTCAGCCTTTCTGTCTCTTCATCTTCGTTTCTCTCTTTCTGTTTTTCTCTTCTTCTCTTTCTTTCCTCCTCCCCCTTTCTCAAGTGTTCTCACTTTGTGCCTCCCTTTTCCTTGTTACAGTCTCTCTCTCTTTTCCTTGTTACAGTCTCTCTCTCTTTTCCTTGTTACAGTCTCTCTCTCTTTTCCTTGTTACAGTCTCTCTCTCTCTTTTCTTGTTACAGTCTCTCTCTTTTCCTTGTTACAGTCTCTCTCTTTTCCTTGTTACAATCTCTCTCTCTCTTTTCCTTGTTACAGTCTCTCTCTTTTTTCCTTGTTACAGTCTCTCTCTATTTACCTTGTTACAATCTCTCTCTCTCTTTTCCTTGTTACAGTCTCTCTCTTTTCCTTGTTACAGTCTCTCTCTCTCTCTCTGTTCCTTGTTACAGTCTCTCTCTTTTCCTTGTCACAGTCTCTCTATTTTCCTTGTTACAGTCTCTCTCTTTTCCTTGTTACAGTCTGTCTCTCTTTTCCTTGTTAGAGTCTCTCTCTCTCTTCCTTGTTACAGTCTCTCTCTCTTCCTTGTTACAGTCTCTCTCTCTTCCTTGTTTCAGTCGCTCTCTCTTTTCCTTGTTACAGCTCTCTCTCACTTCCTTGTTAGTCTCTCTGTCTTTTCCTTGTTACAGTCTCTCTCTCTCTTCCTTGTTACAGTCTCTCTCTCTCTTTTCCTTGTTACAATCTCTCTATTTTACTTGTTACAGTCTCTCTCTCTTCCTTGTTACAGTCTCTCTCTCTTCCTTGTTTCAGTCTCTCTCTCTTTTCCTTGTTTCAGTCGCTCTCTCTTTGCCTTGTTACAGCTCTCTCTCTCTTCCTTGTTAGTCTCTCTGTCTTTTCCTTGTTACAGTCTCTCTCTCTCTTCCTTGTTACAGTCCTTATCTCTCTTCCTTGTTACAGTCTCTCTCTCTTTTCCTTGTTACAGTCTCTCTCTTTTCCTTGTTACAGTCTCTCTCTTTTCCTTGTTACAGTCTCTTTCTTTTCCTTGTTACATTCTCTCTCTCTTTTCCTTGTTACAGTCTCTTTCTTTTCCTTGTTACATTCTCTCTCTCTTTTCCTTGTTACAGTCTCTCTCTTTTCCTTGTTACATTCTCTCTCTTTTCCTTGTTACAGTCTCTCTCTTTTCCTTGTTACAGTCTCTCTCTCTTTTCCTTGTTACAGTCTCTCTCTCTTTTCCTTTTTGCAGTCTCTCTCTTTTCCTTGTTACAGTCTCTCTCTCTTTTCCTTGTTACAGACTCTCTCTTTTCCTTGTTACAGTCTCTCTCTCTTTTCCTTGTTGCAGTCTCTCTCTCTCTTTTCCTTGTTACAGTCTCTCTATTTTCCTTGTTACAGTCTCTCTCTCTCTTTTCCTTGTTACAGTCTCTCTCTCTTTTCCTTGTTACAGTCTCTTCTCTTTTCCTTGTTACAGTCTCTCTCTCTTTTCCTTGTTACAGTCTCTCTCTCTTTTCCTTGTTACAGTCTCTCTCTCTCTTCCTTGTTACAGTCTCTCTCTCTTTCCTTGTTACAGTCTCTCTCTCTGTTCCTTGTTACAGTCTCTCTCTTTTCCTTTTCAGTCTTGTTCTTTCCAGTCTCTCTCTCTTCCTTTTCCTTGTTACAGTCTCTCTCTCTTTTCCTTGTTACAGTCTCTCTCTCTTTTCCTTGTTACAGTCTCTCTCTCTTTTCCTTGTTACAGTCTCTCTCTCTTTTCCTTGTTACAGTCTCTCTCTCCTTTTCCTTGTTACAGTCTCTCTCTCTTTTCCTTGTTACAGTCTCTCTCTCTCTTTTCCTTGTTACAGTCTCTCTCTCTCTTTTCCTTGTTACAGTCTCTCTCCCTGTTCCTTGTTACATTCTCTGTCTCTCTTTTCCTTGTTTCAGTCTCTCTCTTTTCCTTGTTACAGTCTCTGTCTCTCTTTTCCTTGTTACAGTCTCTCTCTCTTTTTTCCTTGTTACAGTCTCTCTCTATTTTCCTTGTTGCATTCTCTCTCTTTTCCTAGTTACAGTCTCTCTCTCTTTTCCTTATTACAGTCTCTCTCTCTCTTTTCCTTGTTACAGTCTCTCTCTTTTCCTTGTTACAGTCTCTCTCTTTTCCTTGTTACAGTCTCTCTCTTTTCCTTGTTACAGTCTCTCTCTCTTTTCCTTGTTACAGTCTCTCTCTTTTCCTTGTTACAGTCTCTCTCTCTTTTCCTTGTTACTCTCTCTCTCTTTTCCTTGTTACAGTCTCTCTCTCTTTTCCTTGTTACAGTCTCTCTCTTTTCCTTGTTACAGTCTCTCTCTCTTTTCCTTGTTACAGTCTCTCTCTCTTTTCCTTGTTACAGTCTCTCTCTCTTTTCCTTGTTACAGTCTCTCTCTCTTTTCCTTGTTACAGTCTCTCTCTCTTTTCCTTGTTACAGTCTCTCTCTCTTTTCCTTGTTACAGTCTCTCTCTTTTCCTTGTTACAGTCTCTCTCTTTCCTTGTTACAGTCTCTCTCTTTTCCTTGTTACAGTCTCTCTCTCTCTCTCTTTTCCTTGTTACAGTCTCTCTCTCTTTTCCTTGTTACAGTCTCTCTCTCTTTTCCTTGTTACAGCTCTCTTTTCCTTCCTTGTTACAGTCTCTCTCTCTTTTCCTTGTTACAGTCTCTCTTTTCTTGTTACAGTCTTCCTTGTTCCTTGTTACAGTCTCTCTCTCTTTTCCTTGTTACAGTCTCTCTCTCTTTTCCTTGTTACAGTCTCTCTCTCTTTTCCTTGTTACAGTCTCTCTCTCTTTTCCTTGTTACAGTCTCTCTCTCTTTTCCTTGTTACAGTCTCTCTCTCTCTCTTTTCCTTGTTACAGTCTCTCTCTCTTTTCCTTGTTACAGTCTCTCTCTCTTTTCCTTGTTACAGTCTCTCTCTCTTTTTCCTGTTTTCTCTTGTTTGTTACAGTCTCTCTCTCTCTTTTCCTTGTTACAGTCTCTCTCTCTCTTTTCCTTGTTACAGTCTCTCTCTCTCTTTCCTTGTTACAGTCTCTCTCTCTTTTCCTTGTTACAGTCTCTCTCTTTTCCTTGTTACAGTCTCCTTGTTCAGTCTCTCTCTCTTTTTTCCTTGTTACAGTCTCTCTCTCTTTTCCTTGTTACAGTCTCTCTCTCTTTTCCTTGTTACAGTCTCTCTCTCTATTTTCCTTGTTACAGTCTCTCTCTCTCTTTTCCTTGTTACAGTCTCTCTTTTCCTTGTTACAGTCTCTCTCTTTTCCTTGTCACAGTCTCTCTCTCTTTTCCTTGTTACAGTCTCTCTCTTTTCCTTGTTACAGTCTCTCTCTCTCTTTTCCTTGTTACAGTCTCTCTCTCTTTTCCTTGTTACAGTTTCTCTTTTCAGTCTTCTCTCTTTCCTTGTTACAGTCTCTCTCTTTTCCTTGTTACAGTCTCTCTCTCTTTTCCTTGTTACAGTCTCTCTCTTTTCCTTGTTACAGTCTCTCTCTTTTCCTTGTTACAGTCTCTTTTCTTGTTCAGTCTCTTTTCTTTTCCTTGTTACAGTCTCTCTCTCTTTTCCTTGTTACAGTCTCTCTCTCTTTTCCTTGTTACAGTCTCTCTCTTTTCTTGTTACAGTCTTCTTCCTTTCCTTGTTACAGTCTCTCTCTCTTTTCCTTGTTACAGTCTCTCTCTTTTCCTTGTTACAGTCTCTCTCTCTTTTCCTTGTTACAGTCTCTCTCTCTTTTCCTTGTTACAGTCCTCTCTTTTCCTTGTTACAGTCTCTCTCTCTTTTCCTTGTTACAGTCTCTCTCTCTTGTTTTCCTTGTTCCTTGTTCAGTCTCTCTCTTTTTCCTTGTTACAGTCTCTCTCTTTTCCTTGTTACAGTCTCTCTCTCTCTTTTCCTTGTTACAGTCTCTCTCTCTTTTCCTTGTTACAATCTCTCTATTTTCCTTGTTACAGTCTCTCTCTCTTTTCCTTGTTACAGTCTCTCTCTTTTCCTTGTTACAGTCTCTCTCTTTTCCTTGTTACAGTCTCTCTCTTTTCCTTGTTACAGTCTCTCTCTCTTTTCCTTGTTACAGTCTCTCTCTTTTCCTTGTTACAGTCTCTCTCTCTTTTCCTTGTTACAGTCTCTCTCTCTTTTCCTTGTTACAGTCTCTCTCTCTTTTCCTTGTTACAGTCTCTCTCTCTTTTCCTTGTTACAGTCTCTCTCTTTTCCTTGTTACAGTCTCTCTCTCTTTTCCTTGTTACAGTCTCTCTCTTTTCCTTGTTACAGTCTCTCTCTTTTCCTTGTTACAGTCTCTCTCTCTTTCCTTGTTACAGTCTCTCTCTTTTCCTTGTTACAGTCTCTCTCTCTTTTCCTTGTTACAGTCTCTCTCTCTTTTCCTTGTTACAGTCTCTCTCTTTTCCTTGTTACAGTCTCTCTCTCTTTTCCTTGTTACAGTCTCTCTCTCTTTTCCTTGTTACAGTCTCTCTCTCTTTTCCTTGTTACAGTCTCTCTCTTTTCCTTGTTACAGTCTCTCTCTCTTTTCCTTGTTACAGTCTCTCTCTTTTCCTTGTTACAGTCTCTCTCTCTTTTCCTTGTTACAGTCTCTCTCTCTTTTCCTTGTTACAGTCTCTCTCTCTCTCTTTTCCTTGTTACAGTCTCTCTCTTTTCCTTGTTACAGTCTCTCTCTCTGTTCTTTGTTACAGTCTCTCTCTCTCTGTTCCTTGTTACAGTCTCTCTCTTTTCCTTGTTACAGTCTCTCTCTCTTTTCCTTGTTACAGTCTCTCTCTCTTTTCCTTGTTACTCTCTTTCCTTGTTCTCTCTCTCTTTTCCTTGTTACAGTTACAGTCTCTCTCTTTTCCTTGTTACAGTCTCTCTCTCTTTTCCTTGTTACAGTCTCTCTCTCTTTTCCTTGTTACAGTCTCTCTCTCTTTTCCTTGTTCCTTGTCTCTCTCTCTTTTCCTTGTTACAGTCTCTCTCTCTCTCTTTTCCTTGTTACAGTCTCTCTCTCTCTTTTCCTTGTTACAGTCTCTCTCTCTTTTCCTTGTTACAGTCTCTCTCTCTTTTCCTTGTTACAGTCTCTCTCTCTTTTCCTTGTTACAGTCTCTCTCTCTTTCTTTTCCTTGTTACAGTCTCTCTTTTCTTTTCCTTTTTGTTACAGTCTCTCTCTTTTCCTTGTTACAGTCTCTCTCTTTTCCTTGTTACAGTCTCTCTCTTTTCCTTGTTACATTCTCTCTCTCTTTTTCCTTGTTACAGTCTCTCTCTCTTTTCCTTGTTACAGTCTCTCTCTCTTTTCCTTGTTTTTCCTTTTCCTTGTTACAGTCTCTCTCTCTTTTCCTTGTTACAGTCTCTCTCTCTTTTCCTTGTTACAGTTACTCTCTCTCTTTTCCTTGTTACAGTCTCTCTCTCTTTTCCTTGTTACAGTCTCTCTCTCTTTTCTTTTTCCTTTTCCTTGTTACAGTCTCTCTCTCTTTTCCTTGTTACAGTCTCTCTCTCTTTTCCTTGTTACAGTCTCTCTCTTTTCCTTGTTACAGTCTCTCTCTCTCTTTTCCTTGTTACAGTCTCTCTCTCTTGTTTTTCCTTTTTGTTACAGTCTCTCTCTCTTTCCTTGTTACAGTCTCTCTCTCTTTTCCTTGTTACAGTCTCTCTCTCTTTTCCTTGTTACTTCTCTCAGTCTCTTTCCTTCTTTTCCTTGTTACAGTCTCTCTCTCTTTTCCTTGTTACAGTCTCTCTCTCTCTCTTTTCCTTGTTACAGTCTCTCTCTCTTTTCCTTGTTACAGTCTCTCTCTTTTTTCCTTGTTACAGTCTCTCTCTTTTCTTGTTACAGTTTTCCTTGTTACAGTCTCTCTTTTCCTTTTTCCTTGTTACAGTCTCTCTCTCTTTTCCTTGTTACAGTCTCTCTCTCTCTTTCCTCTCTCTCTCTTTTCCTTGTTACAGTCTCTCTCTCTTTTCCTTGTTACAGTCTCTCTCTCTTTTCCTTGTTACAGTCTCTCTCTCTTTTCCTTGTTACAGTCTCTCTCTTTTCCTTGTTACAGTCTTTTCTCTCTCTCTTTTCCTTGTTACAGTCTCAGTCTCTCTTTTTTCCTTGTTACAGTCTCTCTCTTTTCCTTGTTACAGTCTCTCTCTCTTTTCCTTGTTACAGTCTCTCTCTTTTCCTTGTTACACAGTCTCTCTCTCTTTTCCTTGTTACAGTCTCTCTCTTTTCCTTGTTACAGTCTCTCTTTTCCTTGTTACAGTCTCTCTCTTTTCCTCTCTCTTTTCCTTGTTACATTCTCTCTCTCTTTTCCTTGTTACAGTCTCTCTCTCTTTTCCTTGTTACAGTCTCTCTCTCTTTTCCTTGTTACAGTCTCTCTCTCTTTTCCTTGTTACAGTCTCTCTCTTTTCCTTGTTACAGTCTCTCTCTCTTTTCCTTGTTACAGTCTCTCTCTCTTTTCCTTGTTACAGTCTCTCTCTTTTCCTTGTTACAGTCTTTTCTCTCTCTTTTCCTTGTTACAGTCTCTCTCTTTTCTTGTTTTTCCTTGTTACAGTCTCTCTCTCTTTTCCTCTCTCTTTTCCTTGTTACAGTCTCTCTCTCTTTTCCTTGTTACAGTCTCTCTCTCTTTTCCTTGTTACAGTCTCTCTCTCTCTTTTCCTTGTTACAGTCTCTCTCTCTCTTTTCCTTGTTACAGTCTCTCTCTCTTTTCCTTGTTACAGTCTCTCTCTCTTTCCTTGTTACAGTCTCTCTCTCTTTTCCTTGTTACAGTCTCTCTCTCTCTTTTCCTTGTTACAGTCTCTCTCTCTTTTCCTTGTTACAGTCCTTGTTACAGTCTCTCTCTTTTCCTTGTTACAGTCTCTCTCTCTCTTTTCCTTGTTACAGTCTCTCTCTCTTTTCCTTGTTACAGTCTCTCTCTCTTTTCCTTGTTACAGTCTCTCTCTCTCTCTTTTCCTTGTTACAGTCTCTCTCTCTTTTCCTTGTTACAGTCTCTGTCTCTCTTTTCCTTGTTACAGTCTCTCTCTCTTTTCCTTGTTACAGTCTCTCTCTCTCTCTTTTCCTTGTTACAGTCTCTCTCTTTTCCTTGTTACAGTCTCTCTCTCTTTTCCTTGTTACTCTTTTCCTTGTTACAGTCTCTCTCTTTTCCTTGTTACAGTCTCTCTCTCTTTTCCTTGTTACACATTCTCTCTCTTTTCCTTGTTACAGTCTCTCTCTTCCTTGTTACAGTCTCTCTCTCTTTTCCTTGTTACAGTCTCTCTCTCTTTTCCTTGTTACAGTCTCTCTCTTTTCCTTGTTACAGTCTCTCTCTCTTTTCCTTGTTACAGTCTCTCTCTTTTCCTTGTTACAGTCTCTCTTTTCCTCTCTCTTTCCTTGTTACAGTCTCTCTCTTTTCCTTGTTACAGTCTTCTCTTTTCCTTGTTACAGTCTCTCTCTTTTCCTTGTTACAGTCTCTCTTTTCCTTGTTACAGTCTCTTCTCTTTTCCTTGTTACAGTCTCTCTCTCTTTTCCTTGTTACAGTCTCTCTCTCTTTTCCTTGTTTCTCTTCTTTTCCAGTCTCTCTCTTTTCCTTGTTACAGTCTCTCTCTCTCTTTTCCTTGTTACAGTCTCTCTTTTCCTTGTTACAGTCTCTCTCTTTTCCTTGTTACAGTCTCTCTCTCTTTTCCTTGTTACAGTCTCTCTCTCTTTTCCTTGTTACAGTCTCTCTCTCTTTTCCTTGTTACAGTCTCTCTCTCTTTTCCTTGTTACAGTCTCTCTCTCTTTTCCTTGTTACAGTCTCTCTTCCTTGTTAAAGTCTCTCTCTTTTCCTTGTTACAGTCTCTCTCTCTCTTTTCCTTGTTACAGTCTCTCTCTCTTTTCCTTGTTACAGTCTCTCTCTCTTTTCCTTGTTACAGTCTCTCTCTCTTTTCCAGTCTCTCTCTCTTTTCCTTGTTACAGTCTCTCTCTCTTTTCCTTGTTACTCTCTCTCTCTCTCTCTTTTCCTTGTTACAGTCTCTCTCTTTTCCTTGTTACAGTCTCTCTCTTTTCCTTGTTACAGTCTCTCTTTTCCTTGTTCTCTTTCCTTTTCCTTGTTACAGTCTCTCTCTCTTTTCCTTGTTACAGTCTCTCTCTCTTTCCTTGTTACAGTCTCTCTCTCTTTTCCTTGTTACAGTCTCTCTCTCTTTTCCTTGTTACAGTCTCTCTCTTTTCCTTGTTACAGTCTCTCTCTCTTTTCCTTGTTACAGTCTCTCTCTTTTCCTTGTTACAGTCTCTCTCTCTTTTCCTTGTTACAGTCTCTCTCTCTTTTTCCTTGTTACTTTTCTCTCTCTCTTTTCCTTGTTACAGTCTCTCTCTTTTCCTTGTTACAGTCTCTCTCTTTTCCTTGTTACAGTCTCTCTCTCTTTTCCTTGTTACAGTCTCTCTCTCTCTTTTCCTTGTTACAGTCTCTCTCTCTTTTCCTTGTTACAGTCTCTCTCTCTTTTCCTTGTTACAGTTACAGTCTCTCTCTTTTCCTTGTTACAGTCTCTCTCTCTTTTCCTTGTTACAGTCTCTCTCTCTTTTCCTTGTTACAGTCTCTCTCTCTTTTCCTTGTTACAGTCTCTCTCTTTTCCTTGTTACAGTCTCTCTCTTTTCCTTGTTACAGTCTCTCTCTCTTTTCCTTGTTACAGTCTCTCTCTCTTTTCCTTGTTACAGTCTCTCTCTTTTCCTTGTTACAGTCTCTCTCTTTTCCTTGTTACAGTCTCTCTCTCTTTTCTCAGTCTCTTTTCCTTGTTACAGTCTCTCTTTTCCTTGTTTTCTCTCTCTCTCTTTTCCTTGTTACAGTCTCTCTTTTCCTTGTTACAGTCTCTCTCTCTTTTCCTTGTTACAGTCTCTCTCTTTTCCTTGTTACAGTCTCTCTCTCTTTTCCTTGTTACAGTCTCTCTCTCTTTTCCTTGTTACAGTCTCTCTCTTTTCCTTGTTACAGTCTCTCTCTCTTTTCCTTGTTACAGTCTCTCTCTCTTTTCCTTGTTACAGTCTCTCTCTCTTTTCCTTGTTACAGTCTCTCTCTCTTTTCCTTTTCCTTGTTACAGTCTCTCTCTCTTTTCCTTGTTACAGTCTCTCTCTCTCTTTTCCTTGTTACAGTCTCTCTCTTTTCCTTGTTACAGTCTCTCTCTCCTTGTTTTTCCTTGTTACAGTCTCTCTCTCTCTTTTCTTGTTACAGTCTCTCTCTCTCTTTTCCTTGTTACAGTCTCTCTCTCTTTCCTTGTTACAGTCTCTCTCTCTTTTCCTTGTTACAGTCTCTCTCTTTTCCTTGTTACAGTCTCTCTCTCTTTTCCTTGTTACAGTCTCTCTCTCTTTTCCTTGTTACAGTCTCTCTCTTTTCCTTGTTTTTCCTTGTTACAGTCTCTCTCTCTTTTCCTTGTTACAGTCTCTCTCTTTTCCTTGTTACAGTCTCTCTCTCTTTTCTTGTTACAGTCTCTCTCTCTTTTCCTTGTTACAGTCTCTCTCTTTTCCTTGTTACAGTCTCTCTCTCTTTTCCTTGTTACAGTCTCTCTCTTTTCCTTGTTACAGTCTCTCTCTTTTCCTTGTTACAGTCTCTCTCTCTCTTTTCCTTGTTACAGTCTCTCTCTCTTTTCCTTGTTACAGTCTCTCTCTCTTTTCCTTGTTACAGTCTCTCTCTCTTTTCCTTGTTACAGTCTCTCTCTCTTTTCCTTGTTACAGTCTCTCTCTCTTTTCCTTGTTACAGTCTCTCTCTCTCTCCTTGTTACTTTTCCTTGTTACAGTCTCTCTCTCTTTTCCTTGTTCAGTCTCTCTTTTCTCTTTTCCTTGTTACAGTCTCTCTCTCTTTTCCTTGTTACAGTCTCTCTCTTTTCCTTGTTACAGTCTCTCTCTCTTGTTCTTCCTTTTCCTTGTTACAGTCTCTCTCTCTTTTCCTTGTTACAGTCTCTCTCTCTTTTCCTTGTTACAGTCTCTTTTCCTTGTTCAGTCTCTCTTTTCCTTGTTACAGTCTCTCTCTCTTTTCCTTGTTACAGTCTCTCTCTCTCCTTGTTTTCCTCTTTTCCTTGTTACAGTCTCTCTCTCTTTCTCTCTTTTCCTTGTTACAGTCTCTCTCTCTTTTCCTTGTTACAGTCTCTCTCTCTTTTCCTTGTTACAGTCTCTCTCTCTCTTTTCCTTGTTACAGTCTCTCTCTCTTTTCCTTGTTACAGTCTCTCTCTCTTTTCCTTGTTACAGTCTCTCTCTCTTTTCCTTGTTACAGTCTCTCTCTCTCTTTTCCTTGTTACAGTCTCTCTCTCTTTTCCTTGTTACAGTCTCTCTCTCTTTTCCTCTCTCTTTTCCTTGTTACAGTCTCTCTCTCTTTTCCTTGTTACAGTCTCTCTCTCTTTTCCTTGTTACAGTCTCTCTCTTTTCCTTGTTACAGTCTCTTTCCTTGTTACAGTCTCTCTCTCTTTTCTTGTTTCCTTCTTTTCCTTGTTCTCTCTCTCTCTTTTCCTTGTTACAGTCTCTCTCTCTTTTCCTTGTTACAGTCTCTCTCTTTTCCTTGTTACAGTCTCTCTCTCTTTCCTTGTTACAGTCTCTCTCTTTTCCTTGTTACAGTCTCTCTCTTTTCCTTGTTACAGTCTCTCTTTTCTTGTTACAGTCTCTCTCTTTTCCTTGTTACAGTCTCTCTCTCTTTTCCTTGTTACAGTCTCTCTCTCTTTTCCTTGTTACAGTCTCTCTCTCTTTTCCTTGTTACAGTCTCTCTCTTTTCCTTGTTACAGTCTCTCTTTTCCTTGTTACAGTCTCTCTCTCTTTCCTTGTTACAGTCTCTCTCTCTCTCTTGTTACAGTCTCTCTCTCTTTTCCTTGTTACAGTCTCTCTCTTTTCCTTGTTACAGTCTCTCTCTTTTCCTTGTTACAGTCTCTCTCTCTTTTCCTTGTTACAGTCTCTCTCTTTTCCTTGTTACAGTTCTCTCTCTTTTTGTTACAGTCTCTCTCTCTTGTTACAGTCTCTCTTTTCCTTGTTACAGTCTCTCTCTCTTTTCCTTGTTACAGTCTCTCTCTTTTCCTTGTTACAGTCTCTCTCTTTTCCTTGTTACAGTCTCTCTCTTTTCCTTGTTACAGTCTTTTCTCTCTTTTCCTTGTTACAGTCTCTCTCTCTTTTCCTTGTTACAGTCTCTCTCTTTTCCTTGTTACAGTCTCTCTCTTTTCCTTGTTACAGTCTCTCTCTTTTCCTTGTTACAGTCTCTCTCTTTTCCTTGTTACAGTCTCTTTTCCTTGTTACAGTCTCTCTCTCTTTTCCTTGTTACAGTCTCTCTCTTTTCCTTGTTACAGTCTCTCTCTCTTTTCCTTGTTACAGTCTCTCTCTCTTTTCCTTGTTACAGTCTCTCTCTCTCTTTTCCTTGTTACAGTCTCTCTCTTTTCCTTGTTACAGTCTCTCTCTCTTTTCCTTGTTACAGTCTCTCTCTCTTTTCCTTGTTACAGTCTCTCTCTTTTCCTTGTTACAGTCTCTCTCTCTTTTCCTTGTTACAGTCTCTCTCTTTTCCTTGTTACAGTCTCTCTCTCTTTTCCTTGTTACAGTCTCTCTCTCTTTTTTCCTTGTTACAGTCTCTCTCTCTTTTCCTTGTTACAGTCTCTCTCTCTCTTTTCCTTGTTACAGTCTCTCTCTCTTTTCTTGTTACAGTCTCTCTCTTTCCTTGTTACAGTCTCTCTCTCTTTTCCTTGTTACAGTCTCTCTCTCTCTTTTCCTTGTTACAGTCTCTCTCTCTTGTTTTCTTTTCCTTGTTACAGTCTCTCTCTCTTTTCCTTGTTACAGTCTCTCTCTCTTTTCCTTGTTACAGTCTCTCTCTCTTTTCCTTGTTACAGTTTCCTTTTCCTTGTTACAGTCTCTCTCTCTTTTCCTTGTTACAGTCTCTCTCTCTTTTCCTTGTTACAGTCTCTCTCTCTTTTCCTTGTTACAGTCTCTCTCTCTTTTCCTTGTTACAGTCTCTCTCTTTTCCTTGTTACAGTCTCTCTCTCTTTTCCTTGTTACAGTCTCTCTTTTCCTTGTTTTCTCTTTTCCTTGTTACAGTCTCTCTCTCTTTTCCTTGTTACAGTCTCTCTCTTTTCTCTCTCTTTTCCTTGTTACAGTCTCTCTCTTTTCTCTTTTCCTTGTTACAGTCTCTCTCTCTTTTCTTTTTCCTTCTTTTTACAGTCTCTCTCTCTTTTCCTTGTTACAGTTTCTCTCTTTTCCTTGTTACAGTCTCTCTCTCTTTTCCTTGTTACAGTCTCTCTTTTCCTTGTTACAGTCTCTCTCTCTTTTCCTTGTTACAGTCTCTCTCTTTTCCTTGTTACAGTCTCTCTTTTCCTTGTTACAGTCTCTCTTTTCCTTGTTTTTCCTTCTTTTCCTTGTTACAGTCTCTCTCTTTTCCTTGTTACAGTCTCTCTCTCTTTTCCTTCTCTTCTCTCTTTTCCTTGTTACAGTCTTTTCTCTCTCTCTTTTCCTTGTTACAGTCTCTCTCTCTTTTCCTTGTTACAGTCTCTCTCTCTTTTCCTTGTTACAGTCTCTCTCTTTTCCTTGTTACAGTCTCTCTCTCTTTTCCTTGTTACAGTCTCTCTCTTTTTTTCCTTCTTTTCCAGTCTCTCTCTCTTTTCCTTGTTACAGTCTCTCTCTCTTTTCCTTGTTACAGTCTCTCTCTTTTCCTTGTTACAGTCTTGTTCAGTCTCTCTTTTCCTTGTTACAGTCTCTCTCTTTTCCTGTTACAGTTCCTTTTCCTTGTTACAGTCTCTCTCTCTTTTCCTTGTTACAGTCTCTCTCTCTTTTCCTTGTTACAGTCTCTCTCTCTTTTCCTTGTTACAGTCTCTCTCTCTTTTCCTTGTTACAGTCTCTCTCTTTTCCTTTCCTTGTTACAGTCTCTCTCTCTCTTCCTTGTTACAGTCTCTCTCTCTTTTCCTTGTTACAGTCTCTCTTTTCCTTGTTACAGTCTCTCTCTCTTTTTTCCTTGTTACAGTCTCTCTCTCTTTTCCTTGTTACAATCTCTCTATTTTCCTTGTTACAGTCTCTCTCTCTTTTCCTTGTTACAGTTTTCCTTGTTACAGTCTCTCTCTTTTCCTTGTTACAGTCTCTCTCTCTTTTCCTTGTTACAGTCTCTCTCTCTTGTTACAGTCTCTTCCTTGTTACAGTCTTCTCTTTTTCCTTGTTACTCTCTCTCTTTTCCTTGTTACAGTCTCTCTCTCTCTTTTCCTTGTTACTCTCTTTTCTCTCTCTCTTTCCTTGTTACAGTTACAGTCTCTCTCTTTTTCCTTGTTACAGTCTCTCTCTCTTTTCCTTGTTACAGTCTCTCTCTCTTTTTTTCCTTGTTACAGTCTCTCTCTCTTTTCCTTGTTACAGTCTTTCTCTTTTCCTTGTTACAGTCTCTCTCTCTTTTCCTTGTTACAGTCTCTCTCTCTTTTCCTTGTTACAGTCTCTCTCTTTTTCCTTGTTACAGTCTCTCTCTCTTTTCCTTGTTACAGTCTCTCTCTCTTTTCCTTGTTACAGTCTCTCTCTCTTTTCCTTGTTACAGTCTCTCTCTCTCTTTTCCTTGTTACAGTCTCTCTCTTTTCCTTGTTACAGTCTCTCTCTCTTTTCCTTGTTACAGTCTCTCTCTTTTCCTTGTTACAGTCTCTCTCTCTTTTCCTTGTTACAGTCTCTCTCTCTCTTTTCCTTGTTACAGTCTCTCTCTTTTCCTTGTTACAGTCTCTCTCTCTTTTCCTTGTTACAGTCTCTCTCTCTTTTCTTGTTCAGTCTCTCTCTTTTCCTTGTTACAGTCTCTCTCTCTTTTCCTTGTTACAGTCTCTCTCTCTTTTCCTTGTTACAGTCTCTCTCTTTTCCTTGTTACAGTCTCTCTCTCTCTCTTTCCTTGTTTCTCTCTCTCTTTTCCTTGTTACAGTCTCTCTCTCTTTTCCTTGTTACAGTCTCTCTCTCTTTTCCTTGTTACAGTCTCTCTCTCTCTTTTCCTTGTTACAGTTACAGTCTCTCTCTCTTTTCCTTGTTTCTCTTCTCTTTCCTTGTTACAGTCTCTCTCTTTTCCTTGTTACAGTCTCTCTCTCTTTTCTCTCTCTCTTTCCTTGTTACAGTCTCTCTCTCTTTTCCTTGTTACAGTCTCTCTCTTTTCCTTGTTCAGTCTCTCTCTCTTTTCCTTGTTACAGTCTTGTTACAGTCTCTCTTTCCTTTTCCTTGTTACAGTCTCTTGTTCTTGTTCTCTCTCTCTTTTCCTTGTTACAGTCTCTCTCTCTTTTCCTTGTTACAGTCTCTCTCTCTTTTCCTTGTTACAGTCTCTCTCTCTTTTCCTTGTTACAGTCTCTCTCTCTTTTCCTTGTTACAGTCTCTCTCTTTTCCTTGTTACAGTCTCTCTCTCTTTTCCTTGTTACAGTCTCTCTCTCTTTTCCTTCAGTTTTCCTTGTTACAGTCTCTCTCTCTCTTTTCCTTGTTACAGTCTCTCTCTCTTTTCCTTGTTACAGTCTCTTCTCTCTCTTTCCTTGTTACAGTCTCTCTCTCTTTTCCTTGTTACAGTCTCTCTTGTTACAGTCTCTCTCTTTTCCTTGTTACAGTCTCTCTTTTCCTTGTTACAGTCTCTCTCTCTTTTCCTTGTTACAGTCTCTCTCTCTTTTCCTTGTTACAGTCTCTCTCTCTTTTCCTTGTTACAGTCTCTCTCTCTTTTCCTTGTTACAGTCTCTCTCTTTTCCTCTCTTTCTCTTTTCCTTGTTGTTACAGTCTCTCTCTCTTTTCCTTGTTACTCTCTCTTTTCTCTCTCTTTTCCTTGTTACAGTCTCTCTCTCTCTTTTCCTTGTTACAGTCTCTCTCTCTTTTCCTTGTTACAGTCTCTCTCTCTTTTCCTTGTTTCTCTCTCTTTTTCCTTGTTGTTCCTTGTTACAGTCTCTCTCTCTTTTCCTTGTTACAGTCTCTCTCTCTTTTCCTTGTTACAGTCTCTCTCTCTCTTCCTTGTTACAGTCTCTCTCTCTTTTCCTTGTTACAGTCTCTCTCTTTTCCTTGTTACAGTCTCTCTCTCTTTTCCTTGTTACAGTCTCTCTCTCTTTTCCTTGTTACAGTCTTCTCTCTCTTTTCCTTGTTACAGTCTCTCTCTCTTTTCCTTGTTACAGTCTCTCTCTCTTTTTTCTCTTTTCCTTGTTACAGTCTCTCTCTCTTTTCCTTGTTACAGTCTCTCTCTCTTTTCCTTGTTACAGTCTCTCTCTCTCTTTCCTTGTTACAGTCTCTCTCTCTTTTCCTTGTTACAGTCTCTCTCTCTTTTCCTTGTTACAGTCTCTCTCTCTTTTCCTTGTTACAGTCTCTCTCTCTCTCTTTTCCTTGTTACAGTCTCTCTCTCTTTTCCTTGTTACAGTCTCTCTCTTTTCCTTGTTACAGTCTCTCTTTTCCTTGTTACAGTCTCTCTCTCTTTTCCTTGTTACAGTCTCTCTCTCTTTTCCTTGTTACAGTCTCTCTCTCTTTTCCTTGTTACAGTCTCTCTCTCTTTTCCTTGTTACAGTCTCTCTCTCTTTTTCCTTGTTACAGTCTCTCTCTTTTCCTTGTTACAGTCTCTCTCTTTTCCTTGTTACAGTCTCTCTCTCTTTTCCTTGTTACAGTCTCTTTTCTCTCTCTCTTTTCCTTGTTACAGTCTCTTTTCCTTGTTACAGTCTCTCTCTTTCTTGTTTTTCCTTGTTACAGTCTCTCTCTTTTCCTTGTTACAGTCTCTCTCTCTTTTCCTTGTTACAGTCTCTCTCTCTTTTCCTTGTTACAGTCTCTCTCTCTTTTCCTTGTTACAGTCTCTCTCTTTTCCTTGTTACAGTCTCTCTCTCTTTTCCTTGTTACAGTCTCTCTCTCTTTTCCTTGTTACAGTCTCTCTCTCTTTTTCCTTGTTACAGTCTCTCTCTCTTTTCCTTGTTACAGTTCTCTTTTCCTTGTTACAGTCTCTCTTTTCCTTGTTACAGTCTCTCTTTTTTCCTTGTTACAGTCTCTCTCTTTTCCTTGTTACAGTCTCTCTCTCTTGTTTCCTTTTCCTTGTTACAGTCTCTCTCTCTTTTCCTTGTTACAGTCTCTCTCTCTTTTCCTTGTTACAGTCTCTCTCTTTCCTTGTTTTCTCTTTCCTTGTTACAGTCTCTCTCTCTTTTCCTTGTTACAGTCTCTCTCTTTTTCCTTGTTTCTCTCTTTTCCTTGTTACAGTCTCTCTCTTTTCCTTGTTACAGTCTCTCTCTCTTTTCCTTGTTACAGTCTCTCTCTCTTTTCCTTGTTACAGTCTCTCTCTCTTTTCCTTGTTACAGTCTCTCTCTCTCTCTCTTTTCCTTGTTACAGTCTCTCTCTCTTTTCCTTGTTACAGTCTCTCTCTCTTTTCCTTGTTACAGTCTCTCTCTCTTTTCCTTGTTACAGTCTCTCTCTCTTTTCCTTGTTACAGTCTCTCTCTCTTTTCCTTGTTACAGTCTCTCTCTCTTTTCCTTGTTGTTACAGTCTCTCTCTCTTTTCCTTGTTACAGTCTCTCTCTCTTTTCCTTGTTACAGTCTCTCTCTCTCTTTTCCTTGTTACAGTCTCTCTCTCTCTTTCTTTTCCTTGTTACAGTCTCTCTCTCTTTTCCTTGTTACAGTCTCTCTCTCTCTTTTCCTTGTTACAGTCTCTCTCTCTTTTCCTTGTTACAGTCTCTCTCTTTTCCTTGTTACAGTCTCTCTCTTTTCCTTGTTACAGTCTCTCTTTTTTCTTGTTACTCTTTTCCTTGTTACAGTCTCTCTCTCTTTTCCTTGTTACAGTCTCTCTCTCTTTTCCTTGTTACAGTCTCTCTTGTTTCCTTGTTCAGTCTCTCTCTTTTCCTTTTCCTTGTTACAGTCTCTCTCTTTTCCTTGTTACAGTCTCTCTCTCTTTTCCTTGTTACAGTCTCTCTCTTTTCCTTGTTACAGTCTCTCTCTCTTTTCCTTGTTACAGTCTCTCTCTCTTTTCCTTGTTACAGTCTCTCTCTCTTTTCTTGTTACAGTCTCTCTTTCCTTGTTACAGTCTCTCTCTCTTTTCCTTGTTACTTGTTCAGTCTCTCTCTTTTCCTTGTTACAGTCTCTTCTCTTTTCCTTGTTACAGTCTCTCTCTCTTTTCCTTGTTACAGTCTCTCTCTCTTTTCCTTGTTACAGTCTCTCTCTTGTTTTTCCTTGTTACAGTCTCTCTCTCCTTTTCCTTGTTACAGTCTCTCTCTTTTCCTTGTTACAGTCTCTTTTCTCAGTCTCTCTCTTTTCCTTGTTACAGTCTCTCTCTCTCTTTTCCTTGTTACAGTCTCTCTCTCTTTTCCTTGTTACAGTCTCTCTCTCTTTTTTCCTTGTTACAGTCTCTCTCTCTTTTCCTTGTTACAGTCTCTCTCTCTTTTCCTTGTTACAGTCTCTCTCTCTTTTCCTTGTTACAGTCTCTCTCTTTTCCTTGTTACAGTCTCTCTCTTTTCCTTGTTACTCTCTCTCTTTTCCTTGTTACAGTCTCTCTCTCTTTTCCTTGTTACAGTCTCTCTCTCTTTTCCTTGTTACTCTCTGTTCCTTGTTACAGTCTCTCTCTCTTTCCTTGTTACAGTCTCTCTCTCTCTTTTCCTTGTTACAGTCTCTCTCTTTTCCTTGTTACAGTCTTTTCCTTGTTACAGTCTCTCTCTTTTCCTTGTTACAGTCTCTCTCTCTTTTCCTTGTTACAGTCTCTCTCTCTTTTCCTTGTTACAGTCTCAGTCTCTCTCTTTTCCTTGTTACAGTCTCTCTCTCTTTTCCTTGTTACAGTCTCTCTCTTTTCCTTGTTACAGTCTCTCTCTCTCTTTTCCTTGTTACAGTCTCTCTCTTTTCCTTGTTACAGTCTCTCTCTTTTCCTTGTTACAGTCTCTCTCTCTTTTCCTTGTTACAGTCTCTCTATTTTCCTTGTTACAGTCTCTCTCTCTCTTTTCCTTGTTACAGTCTCTCTTTTCCTTGTTACAGTCTCTCTCTCTTTTCCTTGTTACAGTCTCTCTCTCCTTTTCCTTGTTACAGTCTCTCTCTCTTTTCCTTGTTACAGTCTCTCTCTCTTTTTCCTTGTTACAGTCTCTCTCTTTTCCTTGTTACAGTCTCTCTCTCTCTTTTCCTTGTTACAGTCTCTCTCTCTTTTCCTTGTTACAGTCTCTCTCTTTCTCTTGTTTTTCCTTGTTACAGTCTCTCTCTCTTTTCCTTGTTACAGTCTCTCTCTTTTCCTTGTTACAGTCTCTCTCTCTTTTCCTTGTTACAGTCTCTCTCTCTTTTCCTTGTTACAGTCTCTCTCTCTTTTCCTTGTTACAGTCTCTCTCTCTTTTCTTGTTACAGTCTCTCTCTCTTTTCCTTGTTACAGTCTCTCTCTCTTTTCCTTGTTACAGTCTCTCTCTCTTTTCCTTGTTACAGTCTCTCTCTTTTCCTTGTTACAGTCTCTCTCTCTTTTCCTTGTTACAGTCTCTCTCTCTTTTCCTTGTTACAGTCTCTCTCTCTTTTCCTT
The DNA here is from genome assembly GCF_021184085.1 of Oncorhynchus gorbuscha. Classification (NCBI taxonomy): domain Eukaryota; kingdom Metazoa; phylum Chordata; class Actinopteri; order Salmoniformes; family Salmonidae; genus Oncorhynchus; species Oncorhynchus gorbuscha. The sequence continues at coordinate 43,445,287 of NC_060191.1, read as the reverse complement.
GTTACAGTCTCTTTTCCTTGTTACAGTCTCTCTCTCTTTTCCTTGTTACAGTCTCTCTCTCTTTTCCTTGTTACAGTCTCTCTCTCTCTTTTCCTTGTTACAGTCTCTCTCTCTCTTTTCCTTGTTACAGTCTCTCTCTCTCTTTTCCTTGTTACAGTCTCTCTCTCTTTTCCTTGTTACAGTCTCTCTCTCTTTTCCTTGTTACAGTCTCTCTCTCTCTTTTCCTTGTTACAGTCTCTTTTCCTTGTTACAGTCTCTCTCTCTTTTCCTTGTTACAGTCTCTCTCTCTCTTTTCCTTGTTACAGTCTCTCTCTCTCTTTTCCTTGTTACAGTCTCTCTCTCTTTTCCTTGTTACAGTCTCTCTCTTTTCCTTTTCCTTGTCTTTTCCAGTCTCTCTCTCTCTTTTCCTTGTTACAGTCTCTCTCTCTTTTCCTTGTTACAGTCTCTCTCTCTTTTCCTTGTTACAGTCTCTTTTCTCTCTCTCTTTTCCTTGTTACAGTCTCTCTCTCTTTTCCTTGTTACAGTCTCTCTCTCTCTCTCTTTTCCTTGTTACAGTCTCTTTTCTCTCTCTTTTCCTTGTTACAGTCTCTCTCTCTTTCCTTGTTACAGTCTCTCTCTCTTTTCCTTGTTCAGTCTCTCTCTCTTTTCCTTGTTACAGTCTCTCTCTTTTCCTTGTTACAGTCTCTCTCTCTTTCCTTGTTACAGTCTCTCTCTCTTTTCCTTGTTACAGTCTCTCTCTCTTTTCCTTGTTACAGTCTCTCTCTTTTTTCCTTGTTACAGTCTCTCTCTCTTTTCCTCTTTTCCTTGTTACAGTCTCTCTCTCTTTTCCTTGTTACAGTCTCTCTCTCTCTTTTCCTTGTTACAGTCTCTCTCTCTTCCTTGTTACAGTCTCTCTCTTTTCCTTGTTACAGTCTCTCTCTCTTTTCCTTGTTACAGTCTCTCTCTTTTCCTTGTTACAGTCTTCTCTTTTCCTTGTTACAGTCTCTCTCTCTTTTCCTTGTTACAGTCTCTCTCTTTTCTTGTTACAGTCTTTTCTTTTCCTTGTTACAGTCTCTCTCTCTCTTTTCCTTGTTACAGTCTCTCTCTCTTTTCCTTGTTACAGTCAGTCTCTCTCTCTTTTCCTTGTTACAGTCTCTCTCTTTTCCTTGTTTGTTCTCAGTTTCCTTGTTCTCTCTCTCTTTTCCTTGTTACAGTCTCTCTCTTTTTCCTTGTTACAGTCTCTCTTGTTACAGTCTCTCTCTCTTTTCCTTGTTACAGTCTCTCTCTTTCCTTGTTACAGTTCTCTCTTTTCCTTGTTACAGTCTCTCTCTCTTTTCCTTGTTACAGTCTCTCTCTCTTTTCCTTGTTACAGTCTCTCTCTCTTTTCCTTGTTACAGTCTCTCTCTCTCTTTTCCTTGTTACAGTCTCTCTCTCTTTTCCTTGTTACAGCTCTCTCTCAGTTCCTTGTTACAGTCTCTCTCTCTTTTCCTTGTTACAGTCTCTCTCTCTCTTTTCCTTGTTACAGTCTCTCTCTCTTTTCTTGTTACTCTCTCTTTTTTTCCTTGTTACAGTCTCTCTCTCTTTTCCTTGTTACAGTCTCTCTCTCTTTTCCTTGTTACAGTCTCTCTCTCTCTTTTCCTTGTTACAGTCTCTCTCTCTTTTCCTTGTTACAGTCTCTCTCTCTTTTCCTTGTTACAGTCTCTCTCTCTTTCCTTGTTACAGTCTCTCTCTCTTTTCCTTGTTACAGTCTCTCTCTCTTTTCCTTGTTACAGTCTCTCTCTCTTTTCCTTGTTACAGTCTCTCTCTCTTTTCCTTGTTACAGTCTCTCTCTCTTTTCCTTGTTACAGTCTCTCTCTCTTTTCCTTGTTACAGTCTCTCTCTCTTTTCCTTGTTACAGTCTCTCTCTCTTTTCCTTGTTACAGTCTCTCTCTTTTCCTTGTTACAGTCTCTCTCTCTTTTCCTTGTTACAGTCTCTTTCCAGTTCTCTTGTTACAGTTCTCTCTCTCTCTTTTCCTTGTTACAGTCTCTCTCTCTTTTCCTTGTTACAGTCTCTCTCTCTTTTCCTTGTTACAGTCTCTCTCTCTTTTCCTTGTTACAGTCTCTCTCTCTTTTCTCTCTCTCTTTTCCTTGTTACAGTCTCTCTCTCTTTTCCTTTTCCTTGTTACAGTCTCTCTCTCTTTTCCTTGTTACAGTCTACAGTCTCTCTTTTCCTTGTTTCTTCTCTTTTCCTTGTTACAGTCTCTCTCTCTTTTCTTGTTACAGTCTCTCTCTCTTTTCCTTGTTACAGTCTCTCTCTCTTTTCCTTGTTACAGTCTCTCTCTCTTTTCCTTGTTACAGTCTCTCTCTCTTTTCCTTGTTACAGTCTCTCTCTCTCTTTTCCTTGTTACAGTCTCTCTCTCTTTTCCTTGTTACAGTCTCTTGTTACAGTCTCTCTCTCTTTTCCTTGTTACAGTCTCTCTCTTTTCCTTGTTACAGTCTCTCTCTCTCTTTTCCTTGTTACAGTCTCTCTCTCTTTTCCTTGTTACAGTCTCTCTCTTCTTTTTCCTTGTTACAGTCTCTCTCTCTTTTCCTTGTTACAGTCTCTCTCTCTTTTCCTTGTTACAGTCTCTCTCTTTTCCTTGTTACAGTCTCTCTCTCTTTTCCTTGTTACAGTCTCTCTCTCTTTTCCTTGTTACAGTCTCTCTCTCTTTTCCTTGTTACAGTCTCTCTCTCTTTTCCTTGTTACAGTCTCTCTCTTTTCCTTGTTACAGTCTCTCTCTTTTCCTTGTTACAGTCTCTCTCTCTTTTCCTTGTTACAGTCTCTCTCTCTTTTCCTTGTTACAGTTACAGTCTCTCTCTCTTTTCCTTGTTACAGTCTCTCTCTTTTCCTTGTTACAGTCTCTCTCTTTTCCTTGTTACAGTCTCTCTCTTTTCCTTGTTACAGTCTCTCTTTTCCTTGTTACAGTCTCTCTCTCTTTTCCTTGTTACAGTCTCTCTCTCTTTTCCTTGTTACAGTCTCTCTCTCTCTTTTCCTTGTTACAGTCTCTCTCTCTTTTCCTTGTTACAGTCTCTCTCTCTCTTTTCCTTGTTACAGTCTCTCTCTCTTTTCCTTGTTACAGTCTCTCTCTCTTTTCCTTGTTACAGTCTCTCTCTCCTTTTCCTTGTTACAGTCTCTCTCTCTTTTCCTTGTTACAGTCTCTCTCTCTTTTCCTTGTTACAGTCTCTCTTCTCTTTCCTTGTTACAGTCTCTCTCTCTTTTCCTTGTTACAGTCTCTCTCTCTTTCCTTGTTCTCTCTTTTCCTTGTTACAGTCTCTCTCTTTTCCTTGTTACAGTCTCTCTCTTTTCTTTTCCTTGTTACAGTCTCTCTCTCTCTTTTCCTTGTTACAGTCTCTCTCTTTTCCTTGTTACAGTCTCTCTCTCTTTTCCTTGTTACAGTCTCTCTCTTTTCCTTGTTACAGTCTTTCTCTCTCTTTTCCTTGTTACAGTCTCTCTCTCTTTTCCTTGTTACAGTCTCTCTCTCTTTTCCTTGTTACAGTCTCTCTCTCTCTTTTCCTTGTTACAGTCTCTCTCTCTTTTCCTTGTTACAGTCTCTCTCTCTTTTCCTTGTTACAGTCTCTCTCTCTCTTTTCCTTGTTTTCCTTGTTCCTTGTTACAGTCTCTCTCTCTCTTTTCCTTGTTACAGTCTCTCTCTCTTTTCCTTGTTACAGTCTCTCTCTCTTTTCCTTGTTACAGTCTCTCTCTCTTTTCCTTGTTACAGTCTCTCTCTTTTCCTTGTTACAGTCTCTCTTTTCCTTGTTACAGTCTCTCTCTCTCTTTTCATTGTTACAGTCTCTCTCTCTTTTCCTTGTTACAGTCTCTCTCTCTTTCCTTGTTACAGTCTCTCTCTTTTCCTTGTTACAGTCTCTCTCTCTTTTCCTTGTTACAGTCTCTCTCTCTTTTCCTTGTTACAGTCTCTCTCTCTTTTCCTTGTTACAGTCTCTCTCTCTTTTTCCTTGTTACAGTCTCTCTCTCTTTTCCTTGTTACAGTCTCTCTCTCTTTTCCTTGTTACAGTCTCTCTCTCTCTTTTCCTTGTTACAGTCTCTCTCTCTCTTTTCCTTGTTACAGTCTCTCTCTCTCTTTTCCTTGTTACAGTCTCTCTTCTTGTTCAGTTCTTGTTCCTTGTTCAGTCTCTCTCTTGTTACAGTCTCTCTCTTCTTCCTTGTTACAGTCTCTCTCTTTTCCTTGTTTCTCTCTCTCTTTCCTTGTTACAGTCTCTCTCTCTTTTCCTTGTTACAGTCTCTCTCTCTCTTTTCCTTGTTACAGTCTCTCTCTCTTTTCCTTGTTACAGTCTCTCTCTCTTTTCCTTGTTACAGTCTCTCTCTCTCTTTTCCTTGTTACAGTCTCTCTTTTCCTTGTTACTCTCTCTCTTGTTACAGTCTTCTCTTTTCCTTGTTACAGTTCTCTCTCTCTTTTCCTTGTTACAGTCTCTCTCTCTTTTCTTGTTACAGTCTCTCTCTCTTTTCCTTGTTACAGTCTCTCTCTCTTTTCCTTGTTACAGTCTCTCTCTCTCTTTTCCTTGTTACAGTCTCTCTCTCTCTCTTTTCCTTGTTACAGTCTCTCTCTCTCTTTTCCTTGTTACAGTCTCTCTCTCTTTTCCTTGTTACAGTCTCTCTCTCTTTTCCTTGTTACTCTCTCTCTTTTCCTTGTTACAGTCTCTCTCTCTTTTCCTTGTTACAGTCTCTCTCTCTTTTCCTCTCTTCCTTTTCCTTGTTACAGTCTCTCTCTCTTTTCCTTGTTACAGTCTCTCTCTCTTTTCCTTGTTACAGTCTCTTTTCCTTGTTCTGTTTCTTTTCCTTGTTACAGTCTCTCTTTTCCTTGTTACAGTCTCTCTCTTTTCCTTGTTACAGTCTCTCTCTCTCTTTTCCTTGTTACAGTCTCTCTCTCTTTTCCTTGTTACAGTCTCTCTCTCTTTTCCTTGTTACAGTCTCTCTCTCTTTTCCTTGTTACAGTCTCTCTCTCTCTTTTCCTTGTTACAGTCTCTCTCTCTTTTCCTTGTTACAGTCTCTCTCTTTTCCTTGTTACAGTCTCTCTCTCTTTTCCTTGTTACAGTCTCTCTCTCTCTTTTCCTTGTTACAGTCTCTCTCTCTTTTCCTTGTTACAGTCTCTTTTCCTTGTTACAGTCTCTCTTCTTTTCCTTGTTACAGTCTCTCTCTTTTCCTTTTCCTTGTTACAGTCTCTCTCTCTTTCCTTGTTTCTTCCTTGTTCCTTGTTACAGTCTCTCTCTCTTTTCCTTGTTACAGTCTCTCTCTTTTCCTTGTTACAGTCTCTCTCTTTTCCTTGTTACAGTCTCTCTCTTTTCCTTGTTACAGTCTCTCTCTCTTTTCCTTGTTACAGTCTCTCTCTCTTTTCCTTGTTACAGTCTCTCTCTCTTTTCTTGTTCTCTTTTCCTTGTTACAGTCTCTCTCTCTTTTCCTTGTTACAGTCTCTCTCTCTTTTCCTTGTTACAGTCTCTCTCTCTTTTCCTTGTTACAGTCTCTCTCTCTTTTCCTTGTTACAGTCTCTCTCTCTTTTCCTTGTTACAGTCTCTCTCTCTTTTCCTTGTTACAGTCTCTCTCTCTTTTCCTTGTTACAGTCTCTCTCTCTTTTCCTTGTTACAGTCTCTCTCTCTTTTTTCCTTGTTACAGTCTCTCTCTCTTTTCCTTGTTACAGTCTCTCTCTTTTCCTTGTTACAGTCTCTCTCTCTTTCCTTCTTACAGTCTCTCTCTTTTCCTTGTTACAGTCTCTCTCTCTTTTCCTTGTTACAGTCTCTCTCTCTTTTCCTTGTTACAGTCTCTTTTCCTTGTTACTCTCTCTTCCTTTTCCTTGTTACAGTCTCTCTCTCTTTTCCTTGTTACAGTCTCTCTCTCTTTTCCTTGTTACAGTCTCTCTCTCTTTTCCTTGTTACAGTCTTTTTCTCTCTCTTTTCCTTGTTTTCCTTGTTACAGTCTCTCTCTCTTTTCCTTGTTACAGTCTCTCTCTTTTCCTTGTAGTACAGTCTCTCTCTTTTCCTTGTTACAGTCTCTCTCTCTTTTCCTTGTTACAGTCTCTCTCTCTTTTCCTTGTTACAGTCTCTCTCTCTTTTCTTGTTACAGTCTCTCTCTCTTTTCCTTGTTACAGTCTCTCTCTCTTTTCCTTGTTACAGTCTCTCTCTCTCTTTTCCTTGTTACAGTCTCTCTCTTTCCTTGTTACAGTCTCTCTCTCTTTTCCTTGTTACAGTCTCTCTCTCTTTTCCTTGTTACAGTCTCTCTCTTTTCCTTGTTACAGTTCTCTCTTTTTCCTTGTTACAGTCTCTCTCTCTTTTCCTTGTTACAGTCTCTCTCTTTTCTCTCTCTTTCTTTTCCTTGTTACAGTCTCTCTCTCTTTTCCTTGTTACAGTCTCTCTCTTTTCCTTGTTACAGTCTCTCTCTCTTTTCCTTGTTACAGTCTCTCTCTTTTCCTTGTTACAGTCTCTCTCTCTTTTCCTTGTTACAGTCTCTCTCTCTTTTCCTTGTTACAGTCTCTCTCTCTTTTCCTTGTTACAGTCTCTCTCTCTTTTTCCTTGTTACAGTCTCTCTCTCTTTTCCTTGTTACAGTCTCTCTCTCTTTTCCTTGTTACAGTCTCTCTCTCTTTTCCTTGTTACAGTCTCTCTCTTTTCCTTGTTACAGTCTCTCTCTCTTTTCCTTGTTACAGTCTCTCTCTCTTTTCCTTGTTACAGTCTCTCTCTCTCTTTTCCTTGTTACAGTCTCTCTCTCTTTTCCTTGTTACAGTCTCTCTCTCTTTTCTTGTTTCTTCCTTGTTCCTTGTTACTCTCTCTCTTTTCCTTGTTACAGTCTCTCTCTCTTTCCTTGTTACAGTCTCTCTCTTTCCTTGTTACAGTCTCTCTCTCTCTTTTCCTTGTTACAGTCTCTCTCTCTCTTTTCCTTGTTACAGTCTCTCTCTCTTTTCCTTGTTACAGTCTCTCTCTCTGTTCCTTGTTACAGTCTCTCTCTCTTTCCTTGTTACAGTCTCTCTCTCTTTTCCTTGTTACAGTCTCTCTCTCTTTTCCTTGTTACACTCTCTCTCTTTTCCTTGTTACAGTCTCTCTCTTTTCCTTGTTACAGTCTCTCTCTCTTTTCCTTGTTACAGTCTCTCTCTCTTTTCCTTGTTACAGTTCTCTCTCTCTTTTCCTTGTTACAGTCTCTCTCTCCTTGTTACAGTCTCTTGTTACTCTCTCTTTTCCTTGTTACAGTCTCTCTCTCTTTTCCTTGTTACAGTCTCTCTCTCTTTTCCTTGTTACAGTCTCTCTCTCTTTTCCTTGTTACAGTCTCTCTCTCTTTTCCTTGTTACAGTCTCTCTCTCTTTTCCTTGTTACAGTCTCTTTTCTCTCTCTTTTCCTTGTTACAGTCTCTCTTTTCCTTGTTTTCTTCTTTTCCTTGTTACAGTCTCTCTCTCTTTTCCTCTCTCTCTTTTCCTTGTTACAGTCTCTCTCTCTTTTCCTTGTACAGTCTCTCTCTCTTTTCCTCTCTCTCTTTTCCTTGTTACAGTCTCTCTCTCTTTTCCTTGTTACAGTCTCTCTCTCTCTTTTCCTTGTTACAGTCTCTCTCTTTTCCTTGTTACAGTCTCTCTCTCTTTTCCTTGTTACTCTCTCTCTTTTCCTTGTTACAGTCTCTCTCTCTTTTCCTTGTTACAGTCTCTCTCTCTTTCCTCAGTCTTTTCCTTGTTACAGTCTCTCTCTCTTTTCCTTGTTACAGTCTCTCTCTCTTTTCCTTGTTACAGTCTCTCTCTTTTCCTTGTTACAGTCTCTCTCTTTTCCTTGTTACAGTCTCTCTCTCTTTTCCTTGTTTCTCTTTCCTTGTTACAGTCTCTCTCTCTCTTTTCCTTGTTACAGTCTCTCTCTTTCTTGTTCTCTTTTCCTTGTTACAGTCTCTCTCTCTCTTTTCCTTGTTACAGTCTCTCTCTCTTTTCCTTGTTACAGTCTCTCTCTCTTTTCCTTGTTACAGTCTCTCTCTCTTTTCCTTGTTACAGTCTCTCTCTCTCTTTTCCTTGTTACAGTCTCTCTCTCTTTTCCTTGTTACAGTCTCTCTCTCTCTTTCCTTGTTACAGTCTCTCTCTCTTTTCCTTGTTACAGTCTCTCTCTTTTCCTTGTTACAGTCTCTCTCTTTTCTTTGTTACAGTCTCTAACTCTCTTTTCTTTGTTACAGTCTCTCTCTCTTTTCCTTGTTACAGTCTCTCTCTCTTTTCCTTGTTACAGTCTCTCTCTCTTTCCTTGTTACAGTCTCTCTCTCTCTTTCCTTGTTACAGTCTCTCTCTCTTTTCCTTGTTACAGTCTCTCTCTTTTCCTTGTTACAGTCTCTCTCTCTTTTCCTTGTTACAGTCTCTCTCTCTTTTCCTTGTTACAGTCTCTCTCTTTTCCTTGTTACAGTCTCTCTCTCTCTCTTTTCCTTGTTACAGTCTCTCTCTCTTTTCCTTGTTACAGTCTCTCTCTCTTTTCCTTGTTACTCTCTTTTCCTTGTTACAGTCTCTCTCTCTTTTCCTTGTTACAGTCTCTCTCTCTTTTCCAGTCTCTCTCTCTTTTCCTTGTTACAGTCTCTCTCTCTTTTCCTTGTTACAGTCTCTCTCTTTTCCTTGTTACAGTCTCTCTCTTTTCCTTGTTACTCTCTCTCTCTTTTCCTTGTTACAGTCTCTCTCTTTTCCTTGTTACAGTCTCTCTCTCTTTTCCTTGTTACAGTCTCTCTCTCTTTTCCTTGTTACAGTCTCTCTCTTGTTACAGTCTCTCTCTTGTTCCTTGTTACAGTCTCTTTTCTTGTTCTCTTTCTCTTTTCCTTGTTACAGTCTCTCTCTCTTTTCCTTGTTACAGTCTCTCTCTCTCTTTTCCTTGTTACAGTCTCTCTCTCTTTTCCTTGTTACAGTCTCTCTTTTCCTTGTTACAGTCTCTCTTTCCTTGTTACAGTCTCTCTCTCTTTTCCTTGTTACAGTCTCTCTCTCTCTTTTCCTTGTTACAGTCTCTCTCTCTTTTCCTTGTTACAGTCTCTTGTTCTCTCTCTTTTCCTTGTTACAGTCTCTCTCTCTTTTCCTTGTTACTTCTCTCTCTTTTTCCTTGTTACAGTCTCTCTCTCTTTCCTTGTTACAGTCTCTCTCTCTTTTCCTTGTTACAGTCTCTCTCTCTTTTCCTTGTTACTTTTTTTCCTTGTTACAGTTACTCTCTCTCTTTTCCTTGTTACAGTCTCTCTCTCTTTTCCTTGTTACAGTCTCTCTCTCTTTTCCTTGTTACAGTCTCTCTCTCTCTTGTTTTTCCTTGTTCCAGTTACAGTCTCTCTCTTTTCCTTGTTACAGTCTCTCTCTCTTTTCCTTGTTACAGTCTCTCTCTCTTTTCCTTGTTTCTTGTTACAGTCTCTCTCTCTTTTCCTTGTTACAGTCTCTCTCTCTTTTCCTTGTTACAGTCTCTCTCTCTTTTCCTTGTTACAGTCTCTCTCTCTCTTTTCTTGTTACAGTCTCTCTTTTCCTTGTTACAGTCTCTCTCTCTTTTCCTTGTTACAGTCTCTCTCTCTTTTCCTTGTTACAGTCTCTCTCTCTTTTCCTTGTTACAGTCTCTCTCTTTTCCTTGTTACAGTCTCTCTCTTTTCCTTGTTTTTCCTTGTTACAGTCTCTCTCTCTGTTCCTTGTTACAGTCTCTCTCAGTCTCTCTCTCTGTTCCTTGTTACAGTCTCTCTCTCTGTTCCTTGTTACAGTCTCTCTCTCTTTTCCTTGTTACAGTCTCTCTCTCTTTTCCTTGTTACAGTCTCTCTCTCTTTTCCTTGTTACAGTCTCTCTCTCTTTTCCTTGTTACAGTCTCTCTCTCTTTTCCTTGTTACAGTCTCTCTCTCTTTTCCTTGTTACAGTCTCTCTCTCTTTTCCTTGTTACAGTCTCTCTCCCTGTTCCTTGTTACAGTCTCTCTCTCTTTTCCTTGTTACAGTCTCTCTCTCTTTTCCTTGTTACAGTCTCTCTCTCTCTTTTCCTTGTTACAGTCTCTCTCTCTTTTCCTTGTTACAGTCTCTCTCTCTTTTCCTTGTTACAGTCTCTCTCTCTGTTCCTTGTTACAGTCTCTCTCTGTTCCTTGTTACAGTCTCTCTCTCTTTTCCTTGTTACAGTCTCTTTCTCTTTTCTTGTTTTCCTTGTTACAGTCTCTCTCTCTTTTCCTTGTTTTTCTCTTGTTACAGTCTCTCTCTCTCTCTTTTCCTTGTTACAGTCTCTCTCTCTGTTCCTTGTTACAGTCTCTCTCTGTTCCTTGTTACAGTCTCTCTCTCTTTTCCTTGTTACAGTCTCTTTTTCTCTTCCTTGTTACAGCTTTCTCTCTTGTTACAGCTCTCTCTCTTCCTTGTTACAGTCTCTCTCTCTTTTCCCTGTTACAGTCTCTCTCTCGCTTTTCCTTGTTACAGTCTCTCTCTCTCTTCCTTGTTACAGTCTCTCTCTCTTGTCCTTGTTACAGTCTCTTTTTCTCTTCCTTGTTACAGCTCTCTCTCTTCCTTGTTACAGTCTCTCTCTCTTTTCCTTGTTACAGTCTCTCTCTCTTTTCCCTGTTACAGTCTCTCTCTCTTTTCCTTGTTACAGTCTCTCTCTCTTTTCCTTGTTACAGTCTCTCTCTCTTTTCCTTGTTACAGTCTCTCTCTCTTTTCCTTGTTACAGTCTCTCTCTCTTTTCCTTGTTACAGTCTCTCTCTCTTTTCCTTGTTACAGTCTCTCTCTCTCTTTTCCTTGTTACAGTCTCTCTCTCTTTTCCTTGTTACAGTCTCTCTCTTTTCCTTGTTACAGTCTCTCTCTTTTTTTCTTGTTATAGTCTCTCTCTTGACCTTTTTACAGTCTCTCTCTCTTCTTGTTCTCTCTTTTCCTTGTTACAGTCTCTCTCTCTTTTCCTTGTTAGTCTCTCTCAGTCAGTCTCTCTTTTCCTTGTTACAGTCTCTCTCTTTTTCCTTGTTACAGTCTCTCTCTCTCTTTTCCTTGTTACAGTCTCTCTCTCTCTTCCTTGTTACAGTCTCTCTCTGTTCCTTGTTAGTCTCTCTCTTTTCCTTGTTACAGTCTCTCTCTCTTTTCCTTGTTACAGTCTCTCTCTCTTTTCCTTGTTACAGTCTCTCTCTCTTTTCCTTGTTACAGTCTCTCTCTCTTTTCCTTTTCCTTGTTACAGTCTCTCTCTCTTTTCCTTGTTACAGTCTCTCTCTCTTTTCCTTGTTACAGTCTCTCTCTCTTTCCTTGTTACAGTCTCTCTCTCTTTTCCTTGTTACAGTCTCTCTCTCTTTTCCTTGTTACAGTCTTCTTGTTCTCTCTCTTTCCTTGTTACAGTCTCTCTCTCTTTTCCTTGTTACAGTCTCTCTCTCTTTTCCCTGTTACAGTCTCTCTCTCTTTTCCTTGTTACAGTCTCTCTCTCTCTTCCTTGTTACAGTCTCTCTCTCTGTTCCTTGTTACAGTCTCTCTCTCTGTTCCTTGTTAGTCTCTCTCTTTTCCTTGTTACAGTCTCTCTCTCTCTTCCTTGTTACAGTCTCTCTCTCTTTTCCTTGTTACAGTCTCTGTCTCTCTTTTCCTTGTTACAGTCTCTCTCTCTGTTCCTTGTTACAGTCTCTCTCTCTTTTCCTTGTTACAGTCTCTCTCTCTTTTCCTTGTTACAGTCTCTCTCTCTTTTCCTTGTTACAGTCTCTCTCTCTTTTCCTTGTTTCAGTCTCTCTCTCTTTCCTTGTTACAGTCTCTCTCTCTGTTCCTTGTTACAGTCTCTCTCTCTGTTCCTTGTTACAGTCTCTCTCTCTTTTCCTTGTTACAGTCTCTCTCTCTTTTCCTTGTTACAGTCTCTCTCTCTTTTCCTTGTTACAGTCTCTCTCTCTCTTTTCCTTGTTACAGTCTCTCTCTCTTTTCCTTGTTACAGTCTCTCTCTCTCTTTTCCTTGTTACAGTCTCTCTCTCTCTTCCTTGTTACAGTCTCTCTCTCTCTTTTCCTCGTTACTCTCTCTTTTCCTTGTTACAGTCTCTCTCTCTCTTTTCCTTGTTACAGTCTCTCTCTCTGTTCCTTGTTACAGTCTCTCTCTCTGTTCCTTGTTACAGTCTCTCTCTCGTTTCCTTGTTACAGTCTCTCTCTCTTTTCCTTGTTACAGTCTCTCTCTCTTTTTTCCTTGTTACAGTCTCTCTCTCTTTTTCCTTGTTACAGTCTCTCTCTCTTTTCCTTGTTACAGTCTCTCTCCATGTTCCTTGTTACAGTCTCTGTCTCTCTTTTCCTTGTTACAGTCTCTCTCTCTCTTTTCCTTGTTACAGTCTCTCTCTCTTTTCCTTGTTACAGTCTCTCTCTCTTTTCCTTGTTACAGTCTCTCTCTCTTTTCCTTGTTACAGTCTCTCTCTTTCCTTGTTACAGTCTCTCTCTCTCTTTTCCTTGTTACAGTCTCTCTCTCTTTTCCTTGTTACAGTCTCTCTCTCTGTTCCTTGTTACAGTCTCTCTCTCTGTTCCTTGTTACAGTCTCTCTCTCTTTTCCTTGTTACAGTCTCTCTCTCTTTTCCTTGTTA